>NC_060122.1:38057526-38388240 GCF_021461395.2 Schistocerca americana | reverse complement strand
TGCCACACATTCCACACTAAGAAGTCTCTTCCGTACAGCTTTAGACACCTTTATTCATCAGATATCAGTGATGAGCAGTCCTTCTCCAGATATTTCAAGAGTCTATCTCAGGCCTTTGCAGACTGAAATGATCCTACCTACCTTTTCCAGAAGGAGACTGCCATTGGTTTGTCTCTCCAGTCAACCACCAGCTGCCCTATGTTCACTGACCAGCCACAAAGGACTGCCTCCTTCACAATTCACTACCACCCAGGACTGGAGCAACCAAATTTCATTCTCTGGCATTGTTTTGACAACCTCTCATCATACACAGAAATGAAAAATATTCTCCTCACAACTATTCCCAACCCTCACATTAGTATTACACACTCCAACCTGGCCGTATTCTGCCGTTGCCCCAATCCCTTGGCCTGGGACTCGTATCCCTGTAAAAGAGTCATGTGCAACACATGTCCAATACATCCTCCTGTAATATGTCAATTTATGACCCCGTCTCCCCCAATGGCATGACGTGTGTGGATGGCCAGAAACAAAAGGATGAGTCAAGAAGTAATCAATCAATATTAAATCAGCAAACAGGATCAGGGCCTTTAGATGAGGAACAAATCACTGCTGTATCCATACTTTGTGTATAAATTTTATTTTGAAGCATCTAAAAATTCAGCTCCAAGTTAAAGCATCACAGTGATTCAGAGAGGAAAGATCCTCAATAATAATAATAATAATAATAATAATAATCCTCGACAAACAGAGAAACTGAAATCTGTAAACAGGTCTTTCCTGCCATCATTCTGAGAGGAATTAGAAATTTGTTCACTATGATGGTGGCCATTAAAAAGATTCAAGTTCGACTGCTGCAACTTCATGTTTGTGAGATTCAGGAAAGCTCACTATTCTGATGGTTGTAGTGGTGACAGGCTATGGAAGCTCTGGGGAAAAAAGGAAATGGCCAGTTCTATGGCCCAGCAGGTGAAATTAGCTATTGGTACACCCAGCAGGTTGACATCTGACTGCCACTGCACCATCCCATTATGCAAGATCTTCTTCTTGCCGACAACTGCATCTCAGCTACAGGCACTAACCGCCATGCCGTAGTAAAGTTTAACTATTCAATGTCACTCAGATTCGATTGCTGTTTTGGACGTTTGGTGATTGTGAGTATTTTGCAAAGTGATGGGAAAGTTACAATGCCAGCCATGCGTTACGATCCATTGAAGTCTTCCAACCCTTTTGTTACTTAAACCTAGTTCTTACGGTTCAGTGTTCCCTCTCTGACGTGCTCTCAGTCAAGCTCGTGCAATTTCTAGTTCTGTGGTCATTCAATATGTTGTTTTGTGAAAGTTTTTATGCCATTGGAGGCTGTCCTTGCTTATGAAAGACTTGTTCTGTTCTGATTTTAGAATACAACTCTGTTGTTATACTCTCTAAATTTTGTGTTTATTAGTGTTGTGAGTTCTACCATTTTTCCCCAGATCAATGGCCACCTGCAAGTAGAGGTATAGTCAGTACCTTCCTGTGGTCTGAAAGTGGATAGCATATTAATCTGAGGTCCCAACAGCCTAATAAGCTCTTTTCATTTTTGCCACCTGCGGCACGAGCACTGTGTCGGTCAGTGCAGGTGTGGAGGCTCACTCTCCGCACCAACTACTCTCGTCCTGCCAAAGGCATCTCCTACTCTGTAAAAGACCAGACCTAATGTGAATGCAGTCATATGGACTTAGGTACAACCACTGTGCAGCAGTTTATGAGTGTGACCATTAATGAACTGTCAGATTGCACAAACGGCCACCGCTAAAATGTGGCTGAGAGACCGCTAGATCACACAGTTGCTGATCACGTAGTGCAACGTGGTGTGCTCAACTTAAAGAACTACTTTGCAGCCTGTGCTGTCTGGGTTCCCACTGAAAATTGCACAGGTGCCAGCCATCCACACAATGTATCCTCCATTCTCATACCCCCTCTAGCCTAGACCTTCACTAGTTCCTGACCCCACCTGCCTGTATCCCTTTCCTGCTTGATCTTGCATCACGCCTGCATATTCCTTTCCCCTTCTCCGCTTCTATACTCTCCTATCTTCTCCCCTGGCACAGCTTCTGAATGCTGCACCTGGTGGCCCAATTTCCCATCCCTGCCACATCCCCACACACTCCCAGAGGTGCCACTACAGCCTAAACCTACCCTGCTACACCTCCCACTCCCCACCTAATGCCTCCTCTGGGACCTCACTACCTACCCTCACCAAGATCGGCACAAGCCTCAGTCAGATTCCAATGCCAGAACACAGCAGTGACTGTGCATGTGAGAGTCATGAGAGTATGGAAATACATTTCTGTGTCTGATAGATTGTTATAGAATAAGATAGTAAATGTGACATTTGTTAACACAGATTTGTCAATATAAGAACCATGTCATTAAGAATAATGGTCACGATGAGAAATACAAATATCTTATTTCTAACCTTGGGAAAAGTTAACCAGTCTCTCAGCTGTCATTAAGAGAGCATATCCTAGAGGTAGATAATATAAATAAATATTTAAATGATATCAATATAATGGAAGGAAACATTCCACGTGGGAAAAATTATATATAAAAACAAAGATGAGGTGACTTACCGAACAAAAGCGCTGGCAGGTCGATAGACACACAAACAAACACAAACACACACACAAAATTCAAGCTTTCGCAACAAACTGTTGCCTCATCAGGAAAGAGGGAAGGAGAGGGGAAGACGAAAGGAAGTGGGTTTTAAGGGAGAGGGTAAGGAGTCATTCCAATCCCGGGAGCGGAAAGACTTACCTTAGGGGGAAAAAAGGACAGGTATACACTCGCACACACGCACATATCCATCCACACATACAGACACAAGCAGACATGCGTGGATGGATATGTGCGTGTGTGCGAGTGTATACCTGTCCTTTTTTCCCCCTAAGGTAAGTCTTTCCGCTCCCGGGATTGGAATGACTCCTTACCCTCTCCCTTAAAACCCACTTCCTTTCGTCTTCCCCTCTCCTTCCCTCTTTCCTGATGAGGCAACAGTTTGTTGCGAAAGCTTGAATTATGTGTGTGTGTTTGTGTTTGTTTGTGTGTCTATCGACCTGCCAGCGCTTTTGTTCGGTAAGTCACCTCATCTTTGTTTTTATATATAAATATTTAAATGGCTGAAAATGCATATAGTATTGCCAGAGAAATTCATTCGAAAGAACAATGAGCCATTTTAACTAAGTAACAAGATTGTGCATCTTCTACTGTGCAACATGTGCATGGGGTGGGGGCTGGTGTTAAAATGCAGTTGACAAAGAATGAAAAAATGCACAAATGAGCTAGTCAAAACTGAAGGCAATAGTGATCATTTTCTCAATATTGGGGTTGTTATGATGACTGAATGAGTGCCTGACAATCAAACAGTTAATCATAATTATTACAAAGAAGTCCTAATCAAACTGAGGGAAAGAGTGAGGAAGAAAAGACCAGATTTGTGGAAGAAGATGCTCGGATTCTGCAGCAGGACAGCGCCTCAGCCCACAATGCCACGATGTGCAAAAGGTTTAGCAAACAAGCACATTCCTGTACTCGAACATCCTCTGTATTCACCAGATCTGGCTCTCTGTGACTGTTACCTGTTCCCTAAATTGAAAGTGCATTGATGAAGTGAACACATTTTCAGTGTGTTGAAGTGGTAAAAGCAGAAACAGCCACACTGTTGAACAGGGTGACAATGGATGACGTGCAGCATTCCTTTTAACAACTGATGACACAAATGCAGTGGTGTTTAGATAGGCGAGGGGAGTATGCTGAAGGGGATAAAAGTTAGTTGTAATTTTGCAATAAATCGTATTTGTGACACTGGTATTGTTATTTACTTGCCACACCTTGATTAAAATTATGCTCACCATAGCTACCTTCAGCAGACAACAGGCAGACAGCACTGTCCTGTCTTTCAGAACTGTCAGCTCCTTCTGAGCTGTATTCAAAATTATTCATCAGGGTAAGTACCGGTAAGCTAATTCTGTGCTTAATTTTACAGTTTTTGATAATTCATTTTTTTCATAATGGAATTTTGTATTACAAAGGCACTTGTAATAATAAAAGGGAAGCTGCCAATGGATGTGGACAATCCATTTCACAAATATACGACAAGATAAGTTTCTATTTTAGATACTTATGAAACCTATTCTTGAAGATTATGCCAAAGCATAGATTTTAAGTACTGCAACTCTTTAAGTAAGTGTGGAATCAAAGAATACAACAAACTGTTCCATGACTATAGTAGTTTGTTTTCACATGTATTGACTGCAAATCTCCCTTATTTACACAATTATTTTTTGACAAGGATAAGATAGAATATTTAAACTTGGTGTAATGTGTCAATTAAAAAAAAGTGCAATGATACTTTGAAGTATTGGGGAAAAATTTGGGGCAGAACTACTGTAAGAGACATAAATAGTTAACTTACAATTATTTACCTGCTTTAAATGATATCTGTTTTGTACTTTCAGAGGTTATTTTTATTCTGACATAGCAACAGTGCCACATGAGCAAACAAAATATATCGGCTTCCCTGCTTTGTTACCAAAATAGTTTTCAAAAATACTAGGCTGTATAATCATTTTAGAATTCAGTGTATAGTCAGAACATCACAATTCCTAATACAGTAAGCATTATTTCAAAAAGAAAATTTTAGATAGCAAAATCAACCCATACGTAAGGAAATGAAACAATGCATACTACAAGAACTTTTAAATGACAGTTGATATACATTATATATACTGGTTGATTCTGATACCTAGGCAGTAAAATAACTCATGGCGTATGGACCAAGGAGGACATAAAAAGCAGACTAACGCTGGCATTAAGGACATTTCTGGCCAAGAGAAGTCTACTAGTATCAAACATAAGTCATAATTTGAGGAAGAAATTTCTGAAAATGTATGTTTTGAACACAGCATCATGCGATAGTGAAACATGGACTGTGGGAAAACTAGAACAGAAGCAAATAGAAGTATTTGAGATGTGGTGCTACAGAAGAATGTTAAAATTACGTGGACTGATAAGGTAAGAAATGAGGAGGTTCTCTGTAGAATCAGTGAGGAAAGAAATATATGGAAAACACTGACAAGAAGAAGGGACAGAATGATAGGACTCCTGTTAAGATATTAGGAATATCTTCCATGGTACTAAATGAAGCTGCAGAGGTAAAAACTTTAGAGGAAGATAGTGATTATGTTATATTCAGTAAATAATTGAATATGTAGGTTGCATGTGTTACTCCAAGATGAAAAGGTTTCCACAGGGAAGGAATTTATGGCTGGTTGCATCAAATAACCTGAAGACTGATGACTCAAAAAAATAACTATTAACTGACATTCTATCTTATATTTTATGATTTCATGAATGTAAGTTTTCCTATGGTTCTTACAATAGTTACTGTGGATAAAATGAAAAATATATATATACATTCTATTAAGGAGCACTATCTGAAGGGAAAAGGCCATAGTCATCATATTTCATATCCCCAATTAAAGTACAAATTCCACCCAACACAGTGAGTGGACTCACCCTTGGAGGAGTGTGAGGACAGTCTTTCTCCAGTAGGATGGTGTCTAATATTGTAGTGTTCTGTTGAAACCATATTTACAGTGCAGACCATTGTCTTTCTAAATGCCTGTTCTACCAGCTACTAACATATGCAATATGATTTTCTTACCAGTTCTTCCTTATTTGTTCCTAGGAATGTTTTTACTTGGAAGTCAGCCATCAAATCGGAAAAGAAGTTAGAGAGAATTTTCAGTGCAAAGGTAGCAGCCAAGTACGGAATCAACTGCCACTGCTGTAAATTATAAGAAAAAAGATTATTTTGCAGGAAACTGGCATTCTTCCATAGTCAAGTATCATGAGAACGCAGGACATGATAGGAAACTAATAAATGATTCACTAAAAAAAAAAAAATATAGTCTCAAGCTGTACAATTATTACATAAATTAGGTTAAAATGTTTTTTTAGAAACTTTACAAACTGATAATCCAAAATGACATTTACAAATTACTTTTTAGACTAAGTGTATATGACATGACTTTCTTTCATGCATTTGTAATCACTTTAGCTGTCCCATACATCATTTTAATGTAAGGCTCAAACAATGGAAAATCCAAGATGGAATGTAACAGTTGTTAATGTAAGGATCACTTGCACTTTTGGAACAGAGTTAAACAACTTATAAAATAAATAATTTAGGAGTAAAGGAAGCCATTAAGTGACAGTAGAAGTATTGATCGTTGACACACCCACAATCAAATCCCTTGTCTGGTCCAAGATCATTGACTATATATTAACGATCTGCTCAAGAAACCCAAGCCTCATTCATCCACAACCTCAATACCTTCTCTCCTATCTGCTTCACCTGGTTCCCCCCCCCCCCCCCCCCCCCCCCACAAACTAACATACCACCTCTGTGGTCATTGATCTCCAATTTTCTGATGGCTCCAGTCATACATCCTTGCATATTCAGCCAACTAAACGCAAATAGTACCTGCATTTTGATAGACGTCACCCCTTCCATGTCATAATATCACCCCCATATACCCTGGCCACGTGCGGATGGCATATCTGCAATTCCCTGTTGAAAGTTTCACAAAGACCTTCACAGACAGACAGTACACTCCATATCTAGTCGGCAAACAGATTTCCCTCACTAGTATCCTCATTCATCTCTATTCCTCCCACCAACTCCAAGAATGAGCTGCAAAGGACAGCCCCCCTGGTCACCCAGTATCAGCCCACACTGGACTAACTGAACCATATCTTTCACTATGATTTTGCTTATCCATCACCATGCCTGAAAATAGGGGCATCCCACCCACAATCATTCCCATGCTTTGTAGAGTGGTATTCCTTTGACAACCCCACCTCCATAGCATCCCAGCCTGTCCCTATGCCACTCCTACTCCCCCTCCGAAGAATTTTTGTACAGTATTTTATGTGCTCAAGACCACCAACTAGCTGTCCACAAGAAAGAATGGCTGCGGCCAAGCCTTGACCAAGAAGAAAGTCTACCACCCAATGGCACAACATATTGCTTACAACACACTCCAGTTCAATTGCTGCTTCGCAAGCCAAGCCGTCTGAATCCTTCTTCCCTCATACCCCACCTTTTCTGAACTATACAGGTGGGAGTTATCCTTGCAACACATCCTTTGCTACCATAATCCTCCTGATCTCATTCTCTGCTAACCCACTGTTGCCAAACTCTCTATTCCACAGTTTCCTCTTCTTCTGCTCTGTCAACCCCTCCCAATCCACACCTCCACTTCACCTTCATCTTGTGCCAAACATCACTGGTTCTGGTGTCTATGTATCGCATACCTAGCCCTTGCTCCAGCCATGTCTTCCTCCCACATTCCTAGCCTGCACACAGGTTGCCTCCCTTTTAACTGCTAGCTACCTGTCCGCAACACCTCCTCCTGCTTCCTGCCTCTTTCTCCCATTATCCACCCCACTCGAGCCAATCCTCACCCCAGCCAACCTGCTGAACAGCACATCCAATATTGTGTGTCTAACTGGCACAGTGTATGTGCACAGGTGTGTGTGTGTGTGTGTGTGTGTGTGTGTGTGTGTGTGTGTGTGTGTGTGTGTGTGTGTGCACGTGCGCTCTTGCATGTGCATGCTCACATGCATGCTTGTTGGTGATTCAACAGTTTTTCAGTGAGTGGTCTCCTTTACTCTTAAATTATTTACATTCTGCCAGAACTTTCCATATTATATTTACAAAATAAATGTTCACTTGAAAGCTTAAAAAATTAAATAATAAATATCAAATTGTTGAATAATAAATATTTCAATTGTTACCAACAGAGGAGACAACTTTTGTAAATATTTGAAGAAAGGTGTTATACATCTTTTTTTTATTCACTTCTGCCAGTGTGTAATGGGTCTTCTATCTATGGGGGCACTGAGGATAGAATATCTCCTAACAGAATTACAAGTATCAAAACAAAAGATGGATCAGAAAAGAGATATAATTCTTAATTGTATTATAAGTAAAATTCACTTGAGAAAAGTGTAAAAGCAGACAGAATGAACTAATGTAATAGTTCAGAAGCAGTTAATGTAACCACAATTACTGTCATCTAATATGACACCTAGTCATCATAAATTAGGTGGTATTGTTTTCTTCTCAGTCTTATTGAATATGAGCATCACTACTGGCTAGTTTTATTTATTTATTTTACTGCAAGTTCTACTGATTCCATTAGCATTATAATTGATAGCGTATGGATGAGCCAGTGTTTTCACAGTATTTACTATCATAAACTTTTTATAAAATGTACAATAATTGATACAGTAGGGTACAATACAGGAGATTCATGATTGTACTGAGTTCAGCTAGTGTTACACCATAATACAATAAAATAAATTAGGTAAATAATACAGCAAGGTATCAAAAATACTATTTACACATACACTACAAGACGCTTATATCAGTTGTTGTTGTTGTGGTCTTCAGTCCTGAGACTGGTTTGATGCAGCTCTCCATGCTACTCTATCCTGTGCAAGCTTCTTCATCTCCCAGTACCTACTGCAACCTACATCCTTCTGAATCTGCTTAGTGTATTCATCTCTTGGTCTCCCTCCACGATTTTTACCCTCCACGCTGCCCTCCAATGCTAAATTTGTGATCTCTTGATGCCTCAAAACATGTCCTACCAACCGATCCCTTCTTCTAGTCAAGTTGTGCCACAAACTTCTCTTCTCCCCAATCCTATTCAATACCTCCTCATTAGTTACGTGATCTACCCACCTTATCTTCAGCATTCTTCTGTAGCACCACATTTCGAAAGCTTCTATTCTCTTCTTGTCCAAACTGGTTATCGTTCATGTTTCACTTCCATACATGGCTACACTCCATACAAATACTTTCAGAAACGACTTCCTGACACTTAAATCTATACTCGATGTTAACAAATTTCTCTTCTTCAGAAACGCTTTCCTTGCCATTGCCAGTCTACATTTTATATCCTCTCTACTTCGACCATCATCAGTTATTTTACTCCCTAAATAGCAAAACTCCTTTACTACTTTAAGTGTCTCATTTCCTAATCTAATCCCCTCAGCATCACCCGATTTAATTTGACTACATTCCATTATCCTCGTTTTGCTTTTGTTGATGTTCATCTTATATCCTTCTTTCAAGACACTGTCCATTCCGTTCAACAGCTCTTCCAAGTCCTTTGCTGTCTCTGACAGAATTACAATGTCATCGGCGAACCTCAAAGTTTTTACTTCTTCTCCATGGATTTTAATTCCTACTCCGAATTTTTCTTTTGTTTCCTTTACTGCTTGCTCAATATACAGATTGAACAACATCGGGGAGAGGCTACAACCCTGTCTCACTCCTTTCCCAACCACTGCTTCCCTTTCATGCCCCTCGACTCTTATAACTGCCATTTGGTTTCTGTACAAATTGTAAATAGCCTTTCGCTCCCTGTATTTTACCCCTGCCACCTTCAGAATTTGAAAGAGAGTATTCCAGTTAACGTTGTCAAAAGCTTTCTCTAAGTCTACAAATGCTAGAAACATAGGTTTGCCTTTTCTTAATCTTTCTTATAAGATAAGTCGTAAGGTTAGTATTGCCTCACGTGTTCCAACATTTCTACGGAATCCAAACTGATCTTCCCCAAGGTCCGCTTCTACCAGTTTTTCCATTCATCTGTAAAGAATTCGCGTTAGTATTTTGCAGCTGTGACTTATTTAACTGATAGTTCGGTAATTTTCACATCTGTCAACACCTGCTTTCTTTGGGATTGGAATTATTATATTCTTCTTGAATTCTGTGGGTATTTTGCCTGTCTCATACATCTTGCTCACCAGATGGTAGAGTTTTGTCATGACTGGCTCTCCCAAGGCCATCAGTAGTTCTAATGGAATGTTGTCTAATCCCGGGGCCTTGTTTCGACTCAGGTCTTTCAGTGCTCTGTCAAACTCTTCACGCAGTATCTTATCTCCCATTTCATCTTCATCTACATACTCTTCCATTTCCATAATATTGTCCTCAAGTACATCGCCCTTGTATAAACCCCCTATATACTCCTTCCGCCTTTCTGCCTTCCCTTCTTTGCTTAGAACTGGGTTTCCATCTGAGCTCTTGATATTCATACAAGTGGTTCTCTTCTCTCCAAAGGTCTCTTTAATTTTCCTGTAGGCAGTATCTATCTTAACCCTAGTGAGACAAGCCTCTACATCCTTACATTTGTCCTCTAGCCATCCCTGTTTAGCCATTTTGCACTTCCTGTTGATCTCATTTTTGAGACGTTTGTATTCCTTTTTGCCTGCTTCATTCACTGCATTTTTATATTTTCTCCTTTCATCAATTAAATTCAATATTTCTTCTGTTACCCAAGGATTTCTATTAGCCCTCGTCTTTTTACCTACTTGATCCTCTGCTGCCTTCACTACTTCAACCCTCAAAGCTACCCATTCTTCTTCTACTGTATTTCTTTTCCCCATTCCTGTCAATTGTTCCCTTATGCTCTCCCTGAAACTCTGTACAACCTCTGGTTTAGTCAGTTTATCCAGGTCCCATCTCTTTAAATTCCCGCCTTTTTGCAGTTTCTTCAGTTTCAATCTGCAGTTCATAACCAATAGATTGTGAGAACGAAGTTTTTCGCGGCGGCACTTATGTATAAAATATTCTCGGTATTCTTGCCACGTCAGTTCTGGATAAAATCTCGAGCTTTCGACGATTACCTCCATCGTCATCGTCAGGAGCTGACTATGCTGCTATGGTAGCCTCTATATAGCCCGAAGACGGCTTCTGATTGGTCGGATTCTGATTGGTCGGCGATTACGTGCTGCTGCCTCACGAACAAACACAAAATATTGTTCGATGAAACTAAAATTCTGTCCCATGCCTCCACGTACTGGGATTCTGTTATTAAGGAGGCTGTTGAAATCAGAATGAGCCAAAAGAACTTTAACCGCGATAGCGGATACCATCTGAGCTGTGCGTGGAAACGAGCGCTTGATGCAGAGAAGCAGCAGAGACGTTCCTTCCAAGGTTTACGTTTAAACGGAAGCGGTGGCGCCACCGGCGCACACAGTGACACCGTCTGAGACAGCAGCACGTAATCGCCGACCAATCAGAATCCGACCAATCAGAAGCCGTCTTCGGGCTATATAGAGGCTACCATAGCAGCAGTAGAGACAGTCAGCTCCTGACGATGACGATGGAGGTAATCGTCGAAAGCTCGAGATTTTATCCAGAACTGACGTGGCAAGAATACCGAGAATATTTTATACACCAATAGATTGTGGTCATAATCCACATCTGCCCCTGGAAATGTCTTACAATTTAAAACCTGGTTCCTAAATCTCTGTCTTACCATTATGTAATCTATCTGATACCTTTTAGTATCTCCAGGATTCTTCCAGGTATGCAACCTTCTTTCATGATTCTTGAACCAAGTGTTAGCTACGATTAAGTTATGCTCTGTGCAAAATTCTACAAGGCGGCTTCCTCTTTCATTTCTTCCCCCCAATCCATATTCACCTACTATGTTTCCTTCTCTCCCTTTTCCTACTGACGAATTCCAGTCACCCATGACTATTAAATTTTCATCTCCCTTCACTACCTGAATAATTTCTTTTATCTCGTCATACATTTCATCAATTTCTTCATCATCTGCAGAGCTAGTTGGCATATAAACTTGTACTACTGTAGTAGGCATGGGCTTTGTGTCTATCTTGGCCACAATAATGCGTTCACTATGCTGTTTGTAGTAGCTAACGTGCACTCTTATTTTCTTATTCATTATTAAACCTACTCCTGCATTACCCCTATTTGATTTTGTATTTATAACCCTGTAATCACCTGACCAAAAGTCTTGTTCCTCCTGCCACCGAACTTCACTAATTCCCACTATATCTAACTTTAACCTATCCATTTCCCTTTTTAAATTTTATCAGTAAAATCCTCATACTTGAAAATACATTTGACATCTTTAATGACAGAAAGTAATTTATATTTATGCTTATAGCAATGAATCATCCCAGTTATACAATAAAACGATACATATGCAAACTTATTTACACTAACTGAGTAAAATGAATTCTGCACAATGTGTGCTTTATTCATCTCAAAACAAATACTACAAAATACAAATATACATTCTTTGCATCTTGGACCCCACATTTCCCTTCATTATCAAACTGGCAATTCCTTTGTGTCTCAAAACTGTCCAGTTATCTGATCCATTATTTTAGTTAAGATGTGCCATAAATTTATTCTTATACCAATTCAGTTCAATTCTTTTTCTTTAGTTACTCAATCCATCCATTTAATCCTCAGCATTCTTCCACAACATCACATATCAAAAGCTTCTGTTCTCTTCCTATCTGAACTGTTCATCATCCATGTTTCACTTTTGTTCAAGGATACACTCCAGACAAATATCTTCAGAATGTAATCAATCTGAACAGAGAGCACATTATGAGGAATGCCTGGCTAGATGAAGAAGAATTAAAGTAGCTAGGATGAATATAAACAACCTTATATACGCAGATGATACTATACTGTTGGCATAAAGTGAAGAAAAGTTAGAGACTCTCTTGTTGAAGATAAAAGAAGAAAGTGAAAATCTGATATTAGGCTGAATGTTAAGAAAATGAAAATTATGGCAACTGCACCTATCATTTCATGGCATATTGGAGCAGAAACAATCTTCACTTATCTCAGTTCCCAGATTTCTGGTGATGGTGACTATAGCCTCAAAAACAGGAGATGCTTGCTGCGTGGTAGAAAGGCAGTATCAGACCTTGCGAGGTTAGGAATATTCCAAGATCTACAGCGTCAAGAGTGTGGTAAGAATTTCAGGCATTACCTCTCACCATTGGCAACACAGTGGCCAAAGGCTTTCACTTAACAACCGAGAGCAGCGGTGTTTATGGAGTTGTCTGTGCTAATAGACAAGCAACACTGCATGAAATAAGTGCAGAAATTAATGTGGGACATATGATGAATGTATATGTTAGGACAGTGCAGTGAAATTTGGCATTAATGGGTGATGGCAGCAGATGACAGATGTGAGAGCGTTTCACAACAGCATATCACTGCCTGCAATGCCTCTCCTGGGACCCTAAATTAATGCAGAACCATGTCCTGGTCAGATGAGTCCCGATTTCAGTTGGTAAGAGCTGATGGTAGGGTTTGAGTGTGGTGCAGACCCTACAAATCCGTGGACCCATGCAGCAATTCATGGATTTCATGTTCCGAAACAACTATGTCATGTCACTGGGCCACAATTGTTCATAATTGGTTTGAAGAACATTCTGGAGAATTTGAGCCAATGATTTGGCCACCCAGATCACCCAACTTGTATCCCATTGAACACTTATGGAAAAAATCAAGAGGACAGTTTGTGCACATCTTCCTGCACCAGCAATACTTTTGCCATTATGGATAGCTATGTAGGAAGCATGGATCAAAATTTCTACAGGGAATTTCCAATAACCTGAATCCATGACACATTGGGTTGCTGCACTACACTGAGCAAAAGTTGGTCCAACATGGTATTATGAGGTACCTCATGACTTTTGTTTCCTCAGCATAAATGTGTGATCACAATTGCAACACCAACAAAGCAATTTCAACCTGACATATCATAAGATCTTTTTATCATGAGTATCTAGCCCTTTGTTAACTCTAATTTTTGACCTGGGAGGTTCAGGATGTACTTTAGAAGCAAACAATGAAAGTTGACAAACAACAACGCAACAATGTTGCTAATGAAGCTTTATAAAGGAATATATTAGCCTACTAATACAGGCATTAAAACATATATGCTGAAAGTGGACAAGTGCATTGAAAATATCCATTCCACCATAAAATAATGGCATTGTTTTGCACATATGAAGTAGTAGTAAACAGCAGTTCTTCATAGTGATACCTAATAACTCACCTGATAGTGACCCTCTAACAAAGTGAGTGAGCTGCCAGCCTGTGAGGTGTGCACTGCAGCATATCGAATGGCAACAGGGATTGCTCTCTCAAGGTACGACACGGCGATTGACAACACGCTTACTCGACCAGCAGATAATGTTCCGAGGGAAGCTCCTAGAATTATAGTTTTAGTATTACTTATTAATATTAAGAGTTCCAGTTTTCACCTAAATTTCATTTATTGCCTTAAAAATAATGGTTACTTCATTGCTATTTACATGTGATACAAACCTAGTCTCTTGTTAGGGTCCTTAAATTGGCTGACATAATTTCCTTCCGGAGTCACATCTCCGGTCTTATTTAGAAGGTTCTCACGAGGTATTCTGTATCTATTGAATAACACAAAACCGTTGTCAATTCCATTCAGTCCAACCTTTTCTCCCATGTCACCAACAATAACACCAGGAAAAGGCTGAAGAGTTGCTGGATTTCTTAAGGGAACAACAAATGCGTGTAGCCCGTGGTCTGTTTTATCCGATGTAATTAGTCTTGCATATATAACGGCATGTGTGGCACTTTTCCCTGCAGAACAAAGTAATAGATTGCTTTTTTATAAAGGTTCAATGTTTTTCCATACTCAAAACATAAAGCACAATTTACCATGATCTAAAATCTATAAATACATAATTATGTTCAATGAAATTAACCAAATTTATAAGAGATAAAGAGCTGTAACAGTAAAACAAAAAAACAAATGACAGCTCTTGCACTTTCATTATCAGATGTTGCTTCACCAGAAGGACAAGTTAAAATAGGAAAAGATTTCTAACTAGAGTGCTTAAACTAATTTTCGCCATTTTTACTTCTACAGTTCTGCCTTTCTCTCCTAAAACCTAAGCCACGAGCCTTGACAGCTTTCGATGCACCACCATTTGCCTATTATACTGCAACTGGCCCTACTTCAGCAGTTAGACAGTCTTCCATAGCCCTTTTCCTGTTTCTCCCTCTGAATTTTGAAAGTCAGTGAAATGTCGCTTGATATCTTCTATAAAAATGTAACTAAATCAAATTGTGTTGATATTTTTATAATAAATGTGTGTATGGAAAGAAAAGGAAAAAATGTCTTGTTTGACACAGTTGGTAAGGGCTTTTTTTAGTTGGCAAGAAACAACATGGTGTGACAACAGCTACAATCCAAGAGAATGCTACAGTGTATGCAGAATGCAATATGATGAATCAAAACTCTACACTGGCCACTCTACTGACTCAGTACAAAAACTAGGTACAGGTCTGATCTTAAAAGTACCTGTCTTCAGCCTAGTACTGTCATGGTGAGTAGCACCCAAGTCTTTAGATATGATAACCCTGGTGACTCACACATTACAAATGCTTATACACTGAGGTGATGAAGTCAGAGCAGCAAAATGCATGTATACAGATGGTGGTAGCATTGTGTACACAAGGCAGAAAAGTGGAGCTTTATTTGTCCTCAGGTGATTCGTGTGAAAAGGTTTCCAATGTGATTACAGCCACATGACTGGAGTTAACAGACTTTGAATGTGGAGTGGCAGTTGGGGCTAGATGCACGGGATATTCTATTTTGGAAATAATTAGGGAATTCAATATTCAGAGCTCATGGATTCGAGTGCATTTCGGGCATTACCTCTCACCATGGATAATGACAGCCTTTACTTAACAACTGAGAGGAGTGGCATTTGTGTAGAGTTGTCAGTGGTAACAGACAAGCAACATTGCATGAAATAAACACAGAAATCAATGTAGAATGTACGACAAACATATACATTAGGTCAGTGTATCAAAATTTGGACTATAGCAGCTGATGACTGACACAATTGCATTTTGCTAACAGTATGATATCACCTGCAGTGCCTCTCCTGCACTTGTGACCATATCGGTTGGAACCTAGATGACTGGAAAACTTTTGACTGGTCAGTTGAGTCCTGATTTTGGTTGTTAAGAGCTGATGGTAGGGTTCGACAGTGGTGTAGACCCCAAAAAGCTGTAGACCCATGTTGGCAACAAGGCACTGTCCGAGCTGGTGGTGGCTCCATAATGTTGTGTGCTGTGTTTGCATGGAATGGACAGGGCTCTCTGATCCAACTGAACCAATCATTGACTGACCACTTGGAAATCATTTGCTGCCATTCATGGACAACAACGTCATGTCATCAGACTAAAAATATTTGCAATTAGTTTGAAGAATATTGTGAACAGTTTGAGTGATGATATGGCCACGCAGATCACATGCCATGAATGTCATCGAATATTTATGGTACATAATTTAGAGGTCAGTTTGTGAACAAAATCCTTCACTGGCAATACTTTTGCAGTTATGGATGGCTATGGAGGCAGCAAGAGTCAATATTTCTGCAGAGGGCTTCCAAGGATTTGCAGAGTCAATGTGAGTCTATCCCATGACTTTCGTCACCTCTGTGTAAATTGTGAGATAGAATTGCTGGCCAGTACATGCTTTGAAGATGTGAACTGTGTAGCACTGCCAATAGATCCATTGCTAGCCATTCTACACATTTCACATCGTTAAAATAAGAACTGGTTGCAATTCCATTTCATTTTCTCAACAAAGCTTCCTTCAACAAAACTACACTTATATGCCTAGGCAAATGTGATTACATGGCTTTACAGTAGCCAGGAAAGAAGGAATATCAGGGTTTAATATCCCATGGACACTGATTCAGTAGAGACAGTGCACAAGCTCGGACTGAGGAAAAGATGGGGAAGGAAGTTGGCTGTGTCCTTTTCAAAGGAACCATTGTGGCATTTGCTTTAAGTGATTTAGGGAAACCTAAATTTGGGCACATGGACAGGCATCCAAACCACAGTCCTCATTGCAAGTCCAGTATACTGACTACTGTATATTCTTCCCCTCATAGGTCCCTATAGGTCTTGGCATGTATACTGGGTGGTTATAATTAAACTTTCCCTATTTAACATGTTATAATGTGGAAACTAATTACCATATGAGTACCAAACTTCGTAGCATTACTGGGGAAGAGGAATAACACAGATCAATTCATCTCAAATACTTTCAGTGTGCTACCACAGTACATCACACCAGTACATACCAGTACCAGTACTGCTACATAAGATGCTCTATATGGCGCCAACCGCATGTCCGCCACGGTCACAGGTTCGAATTCTGCCTCGGGCATGGATGTGTGTGATGTCCTTAGGTTAGTTAGGTTTAAGTAGTTCTAGGAGACTGATGACCTCAGATTTTAAGTTCCATAGTGCTTAGAGCCATTTTAACCATTTGAATATGCCGTCCAGCAGTGTGCTCAAGAGTCTGAAAGTGCAGGATGCACAACTAAGCATGTCCTTAGGTCTGTTGGCTACCTCTCTTGATGTGCTGTGTTTCAGATCAGCATATGTGCGAATGTTTCTCTGGTGAACTTTTTCCACCTCAGTGTAAATTATGAGATAGAATTGCTGGCCAGTACTTACAAAGGGCATTCAAAAAGTTTTGCACAGACATCTCTAATTTTTTATTTTTTGCAGGAGGAGAATGAAAATTTTTGTGAACATGCTTAAGTTGGTATATAAAAGTATTTTCTTTTATTTACAGGTGAGCCATAATGGACTGCGAAGTAGATGTCAGGTTGTGACAATGATTGGTGATGGAGTTCCTCTTCAAGGCCGGCGATGACTGCCACATCAATTCACAGGTAGTTGCTCCCTGCTTATGGGGAGTACACAGTGGATCACAGCAGTATCCAGGAGTTTAAAAATGGTTCAAATGGCTCTGAGCACTATCGGACTTAGCATCTAAGGTCATCAGTCCCCTAGAACTTAGAACTACTTAAACCTACCTAACCTAAGGACATCACACACATCCATGCCCGAGGCAGGATTCGAACCAGCGACCATAGCAGTCTCGCGGTTCCAGACTGTAGTGCCTAGAACTGCTCAGCCACCTCAGCCGGTGTATCCAACAGTACTTGCAGAGGTTAAAAGAAGGTGGTTTCTCTCTGCTGGACAATCCATGATGTGGTAGACCATCAACGGCAGTGAGTGATGTGAATAAGGAGACCATTGATCAAATCATCCAAAATGACAGATGTGTGACAACACTACAACTTGCTGACATGACTCTGTCATCGGGTACTGTGGTATCATTGATACAGTCACTAGGGTACAGAAAAATATGTGCACATTGGGTGACCAGATTAATGATAAGAGAAATGAAAATGATGAGGAAGAATGTGTGCAAGGGTGAATAATGGAAACAGTGTTTTGATGGTGTCATTACCCAGGATGAAAGACGGTTGTTTTTGTCCAAACCTGAGAGCAAAATCCAATCCACAGAGTGGTGTCATCCGGGTTCCCCCTGGAAGAAGAAACTGAGACTTTCACAAACAGTAGGCCAAAAGGTTATGATGGCCTCCTTCTTCTGGGATCAGTATGGTGTCATTTTCATTGACTTTTTGGAACCTGGCTCCACAGTTCACCAGGACCATTACTGTTTGTCACTGGACAATCTGTGACATGCCATCAAGACCCACAGACCACAACTTCAGGGTCAACTCATCAGACAATACCTTGGCAATGCCAAACCCAATACAGCCCTTATGAAGCAGGAGAAAATCAGGAAAATGGGTTGGAAAATTGTTCCTCATCCTCTCTACAGTCTGGACTTGGCTCCATCTGATTTTTACCTCTTTGGTCGTCTGAAGGCCCACCTGTGTGGTAAAACATTAGATAGTGAGAAAGACCTTATTTCCTGCATCAAGTGATGGTGTAAAAGTCAATCCCCAGAATTTTACCAAAGTTCATTTACATCATGGAAAGAACGTAGGGCCAGATGCATCACAGCTGATGGAGGCTCAATGTATAGCTAAAAGTTCCAAGTATTTTCACAAAAAATTTCATTCTCCTCCTGCAAAAAATAAAAAAAATTTGCGACAACTGAGCAAAAATTTTTGAATGCACTTTGTACCATGAGGATGTGAACTGTGTGGTATTGCTGACAGACTTATTGCTGGCAGTTCTACGCTTTTCACATCCTTAAAATAATTACTGGCTGCAATTTCATCTCATTTTCTCAATGAAGCTTCCTTCAACACAACTATACTTATATGCCTAGGCAAATTTGATTAAATGGCTTTACAGTAGACACCACAACCAGAAATTGCAGTGAGTGAGATCAGGTGATCGTGCCGGTCAAGCATTTGGAAATGATCAGCAGAATATTTGATTGTCTCCAAATGTGTTTCAGAGAAGCAGGTGAACTTCACAAGTGATATGTGGTGGGGCTCTATCTTGCATGAAAATTGTTGAGTTCAATGCATTTCTCTCCTGTAGAGCAGGTATGACATGCTGACAAAGCATATAGCAGTAACACTGGCCAGTCACACTGCACGTCTCTGGTCTTTGAGTGCCAACCTGTTCAAAAAAGAATGGGCCAATGATGAACATAGCCCTGAAGCCACAGCATACGGTGACACATTTACCGTATGGAGAAACTTCATCCACAGTGAATGGAGATGAAGATCCCCATACTCAGCAGTTTTGCGCGTTCATCTAACCCATCAGAGAAAAATGAGCTTCATCTGTCCATAGGATGGATGAGGGCCAACACTCATCAACTTCAATCTTTGTGAAAAAGTGGAGAGCTAAGTCAATATGTTGTGTGTCCTGTTTTCAAGCTGCTGTAGGACATGGATCTTGTACAGATACCATTAGAGAATCGTTTGAAGCATCTTCCATACAGTGGACCATGGGATGTTCAATTGTCGTGACATAGCACGTACACTGTCTGATGATCTGGAATTGTGTGCAGCATTGTCTGCCATAGCAACAGTGATTTCTGACCACCCGTGGTGCATCCAGTTGTCAGCCACTTCTCGGAGTGACACCCAGTTCTCCAGTTGATACGAACTTCTTCAACATGCTCTGCACAGTAGGTGGAGAAAGAGGATTCTTCTGCAATATTTTCAGCCGGTGATACTCTTGAAGTGCAGTTGCAGCATTACTGATGTTTTGAAACAGAGCTACTCCTTTTGTCCAAGCTCATGCTGACATGTCAACAAGTGCATTGCAACTGGTAAGGTATGTGACACTATGAAAGCAATGCCTGGTGGCTGTGATGTGTGGAAATCATGCACCCATACTCTGGACATTAATGCTACTGAGTACAGTACTCATACAGCAATTAGTTTCTGTGTTATAATGTGTTAAATAGGGAAAGTTTAATTATAGCCACCTGGTTTAAATATGCATACATTCCTCTTGATTTGTAGCTGAATCTTTCCAAGGTATTTGAAACTTTCTTCAGTTTCACCTTCATCCCTCTAAAATATCCCAGGACACTCAGTTTCTCATCGAACAGGATTGTTAAAGAAGGGACTTTTTGAAATTCCAGCCTAAGGGATTGAAGTAAGGCATGAAAAGTTGTTTGAATATCTGTTCCTATTAATGATGGAATGTACCAATATTGCCATAGAAGAAGCTGAGTAGCACCATGGTGTAGCGTTTATGATACAAAACTGTTGTATTCAGGGATGTGAGTTCAAAAGTCCATGAAGATGAACAACAAGATGTGGGTGTAGGATGACGTAAGTCACCATCACCGCAAGCTAGCCGCTGGAGAGGATGCTCCCCAACACACTGATCAAGATCTCCACCGCTGTTTAGAAGCTCCAGCCAATCACCTAGCTGCTGCAACATGGAAAACTAAAGGGTGCAACCTTCCTGGAGGAGAGGCCACCAAAGAAAAATTCTCCACCGTCGATCACTACAAAAATGATAGGAAACTACATCAATATCCTCATGGATGGCTGACCAGCCCAAGCTCTCATGGACTCTAGAGCATCATATTCAGTCATTTCAGAGAAGTACCATCACCAGTTGACAACAAAACATCTCTGCCGAAGGTGGCTAATGGAAAATATGTAAAATGCACAGGAAGATGTGTCATTCATGTGGATATAAGCGGCCATACACAGCCCTTAGAATTCATCATCTGACAAGAGTGTAGTCAGGACATCATTTTTGGATGGGACTATTTGAAAGCTTCTCAGGCATTTATAGATTGTAGTCACTCGAAGATGATGCTAGATAGGATGAGATACTGTGGACAGGAAGATGTACATCTGAGTGTGTAGTGATGTGTGCTGGATGAAGTGATCATTCATGCAGTCAGCACTACAAAGGTAACTGTCATGTGACATGCCATGCATCAACCCATGCATCTTGTAGTGGAATGTAGGAGAAGCATACCACTGAAGAATAACTTGGTCATCCCATCCTCTGTCATCTTGTTTAAGAATGGATTCAGTGAATCGCGGATAGTTAACTGTCGCCGAGAACTGCAGATCCTTCCAAGATGCATGTGCATAGCAAATGCTGAGCTGTTAATTGAAGAACAGCTGAGTGCCATAGAAACCTCCCATGCAGTCTGTGGGCAAAATTAGTGCTACTACTACAAGACAAGATCTAGCTTGATTATCACCATATCTCAATAAGGAACAACAGAAGAAGCTACATGCATTTCTTCAGGAGCTCTCTGAATGCTTCAATGCATACGTGAAGAGCAAATTAGACAAATCAATGGTGACGCACCAGATTAGAACTGGAGACCATCAACCAATAAGCCAGAGAGCATACCATGTGTCAGCAACGGAATGATGAATTATTCGGAACGAGGTAGAGAAAATGCTGAAGAATGACACCATTCAGCCTTCGCAGAGCCCATGGTCATCACCAGTGGTTCTTGTCAGGAAGAAGGATGGCAGTTGGCACTTTTGTGTTGATTACAGCAAGCTTAATATGATAACTAAAAAGGACATTTACCCTCTTCCACGAATTGACGATACACTAGATTGTCTGAAGGGGGCTAAGTTTTTCTCAACCATGGACATGTACTCAGGATACTGGCAAATCGAAGTAGATGAGGCTGATCATGAGAAAACTGCATCCATCACCCCTGAGGACCTATCTGAGTTTAAGGTAATGCACCAGCAACTTTTGAATGGATGATGGCTAATCTTCTAAGGCACCTGAAGTGGACGATGTGTCTTTGTTATTTTGATGACACTATAGTGTTCTCAGAGACATTTGATGAACATATAAAAAGACTGAGGGCCGTTCTTACGTGTCTCCAACAAAGTGTACTGAAACTTAATCCAAGAAATCAAAATACTCGTACACCTTGTATAAAAAAAAATGTGTGCAGCCAGAAATGGTGAGATCTATAATGGAACTTCCTATTCCTAAAAGTATTAGAGATGTGAGAAGCTTCCTCAGATTATGTTCTTATTACCATCGTTTTATCAAACACTTTTGTATCAAAGCCAGGCCACTCCAAGAGTTGTTAAAAGCTGATGCTAAATTTATCTGGGGTGGTACTCAACAAGATTCTTTCAATGTGCTGGGAAAAGCTCAGATGTCGGACCCCATACTTGGTCTGTATGATGAGAACCAACTACACACAGATGCCAGTGGGTATGGGATCAGTGAACTTCTGGTGCAAATTTCAGATGGATAAGAGAAGGTTATAGCCTATGCTTCTAGGACACTTACAAAAGCTGAGAGAAACTACTCAGCTACAGAAAGAGAATGTCTTGCTGTGATCGGGGCCATGTGCAAATTTTGACAGTATCTCTATGGAAGGCCATTCACAGTTGTTACAGACCATCATTCACTTTGTTGGCTGACAGATCTTAAGGATCCAACAGGACAACTCGCCAGGTGGGCACTACATCTTCAAGAGTATGACATTACCATAGTGAACATAAGTAGAAGAATACACCAAGATGCCGATTGTCTCTCAAGAAACCCCGTGCAAGACCATCAAGACTTTGATGAATATAGAGACTGTCTTGCTGCACTCCAGGATCTCTCTGCTGAGCAGAAGAAGGACACCAAGATATCTCAAATTATGCTTGCCTTAAATTGGTCAGAGGCTGTGAAAGGACAATTTAAGGTAGTTAATGGATTACTTTGCAAGAAAAACTTTGATCCGTTTGGAAAGAGGTGGCTACCAGTGATACCTAAACACATCCACTTAGATGTTCTACAGAAATTCTATGACACACCTGAGAACAGTCATTTAGGATTTATTAACACATATGATAGAATCCGCAGGTAATTTTTCTGGCCAGGTTTATTTAGGAGTGTCCGTCACTATGTTTCGCACTGTCAAGGGTACCAGAGGAGAAAGGCAGTCCCTCAGAAACCACCTGTCTGACTCATACCAATTCCACCAGCTGAAATGCCTTTCCGGCGTGTTTGGATTGACCTCCTCGGACAATTTCCAATGTCTGCTAGTGGCAATAGATGGATTATTATTTGCACTGATTATCTGACATGCTATGCCATTACAAAAGCCGTGAAAACAGCCGAAGCACCCGAGGTAGCCAAATTCATAGTGGAAGAAATTGTATTAAAACATGGTGGCCCAAGATCATTAATTAGGGATCAAGGGAAAGTTTTTCAATTGAATCTTGTGACAGGGATAAACCGTCAGTGCAACATTACTCATCACATGATGACTGCCTAGCATCCGCAAACTAATGGGCTTACTGAACACGTTAATAAGACCTTGGCCAATATGCTATCAATGTTCATCAATGTTGAGCAGACCAACTAGGATGAGGTGCTACCTTTCATGACATTTGCCTACAACACCGCCAAACAAACACCACAGGATTTATGCCATTTTTCCTGGTGCATGGGTGTGAGGCAACTATGACAATGGACACTGTGTTTCCTTTATATCCTGATGACGTGGATGATGACTACATCGACCAGGTGTTAACCAGAGCTGAGGAAGCTCAGCAGTTAGCTTGACTCCACATGCTGCAGGCTCAAGAAAACGATCGCTGAAGGTATGACACGAGCCACCACCCTGTTGTCTACCACCCTGGTGACCTCGTCTGGATCTTCACTCCTCTTTGGACTGCTGGTCTCTCTGAGAAGCTCCTCAGGCGCTACTTTGGACCTTATAAGGTTGTAACACAGTTGTCTGATGTTACTTATGAAGTTGAAGATTTCGACTCCAACACAAAGCGATGAAAGTTTAGAGATACGGTCCATGACCTTTGAATGAAGCCCCACAAGGATCCTGAAACCCAGGCTAAATTCGAAGCTCCAGCAACAGGCAACAAGTGGAAAGGTGATGAAGAGTGTAGTGGCAAAAGAAGTTCTAAGAAGATCACCACCAGGGCGAGTATCAGTCATCAGGAGTCAGAATATGCAAGGCCAATGACTCATTCCCAGGCTAGGAGGTTGTAACATTGAGATGCTGTTCTCTTAAGGAGGGAGCAATGTCACAGAAGAGGCTGAGTAGCACTGTGCTGTAGTGGTTATGATACTAAACTGTTGTATGGAGGGCCGTGAGTTAAAAACTCACCTGGACTGTACAATTTTAATTTCTATATTCAGTTTGAGTACATTCTAGAAGTATCCAAAAATATCAAGAATAATTATACTGGAATGTTCTGTAGCTGTATATATACTGTATGTGTTCTGGCCAGAGGAAGTTTGCTCCATGCTCTTGTATGTGCAAGTGCTGAATAAACCTTCGTTAAGTAAAGTTAGTGTTCATCACTCATCTAATTACACCTTCTTCTACTGACTGGTACCCCTTGTTGTGAGAACACTCAAGGCTCTTGGCTTTTCAGAATACAGAGTCACAGTCAACCTAATGAAGGCACATTTTGGTAAGGATAGGGTTAAACCCCTTGGGCACAAATATCACTTCAAAGCATACTTCCAGACCCTAAGAAGCTCAATGCTATCAGACACTGCCCTGTACTTCAAATAAGAAACAGTTGGAGTATCTTGGATGAGTACCTTTCTTCAGGAAATTTATACCACAGCAGCTTTTAAATAGTGATGGTCTATTGAATCTTCTATGGAAAAACCATCTCTGGTTATGGACCAAACAAAGTCAAACTGATTTTGACAACTTTAAAGAAGCTCTTTTTAATGTCAACATTTTGTATAATCTTGACATGACCCAGGATTTTTGTCTGGGTACAGACACAGGCTCCCAAGGGATGGATGCTTGTTTATTCCATATCACTGATATGATTGGGGAGTTTAGTTTTGCTAGTAGGCCCTATCTGAAGCTGATCAAGCATATTCCATGACCAAATTGGAAACTCTTATGATAATATGGACATTCAAAATGTTTGAATATTAGCTGTGGGGAAAGCATACCAAGATGTAATGTGAGCATCAGTCAGTGTCCTTACCTCTCACTTAATCAAAATGTAATTGCTGATGACTTGTCGAGGCTTCCACATGGTCTAGATGAATTCTTGGAATTTGTGGAGAACAATTCAGAAATCAGGGTTTTGTTTGTCAAAGGTAAAACACAACAGCCATACTACATTAGGACATCTAAAAGCATGGAGCATGTCGAGCAGAAGGATTCCAGAGGCAAAAGATAAGGCTAAAACTGCTGCAGAACAATGATGATAGTTTGAAAAAACAATTAATGATTTACCCAGGGGTATTGTATCAGCAGCATCATCCAGAGCAGAGTCAGTGGTGTGTTTGTTTACCAGAAGAGCAAGTTATCAACTTTATATTACACACTCACAACGTTCGGGGACACTATGGTGTCTTCAAATGCCTTTTTAAGATAAGCAATTATTGTTACTATCCAAATTTAAGACAGAAAGTTCTGCAGGTAATACAGAAATGTGGGGTATGTCAGAAGGCTAAGAATACTATTAAGTCAAAACTAATTGAACTACACACAATATTGCCTTAAAGACCCTTGGAGATAGTTTTCTTGAATGTGGCTGGACCATATTCACAAGGGAAAAGAGGTGTAAAATATGTTGTTGCTCTATACAATGTTTTTTTCCAATTATATAAATTTGAATGCTGTGTGGTCAATGACTGCAAACACCATCATCCGAAGAATTACAATGAATTATTTACCCAGAGCAGAAAAGCTGGATACACTGATGACAGACAACATGTTATACTTTACAGGAAACTGCTGGAAAGAGTTCATGAGAACTCACGTCGTCAAATATACAGGGTGATTTTATCCACTGTGTACAAGCTAGGGATTGATTGATGAGAGGATATGGAACAAAAAAGGTCTAATGAACTTATGTCTGGAAAAGCATGGTTTCCATGCTAGAGACCATTTATTCAATCATACTTTGTTATAGAGACTGCAGTCTAATACGTGCTGTACCATACAGTCACGGTTACAGTATGCAGGATTTCCTCCTAGAGGATGGTTCTGTTCCTCGTATGTTATGCCCTAGCACCCTCTCTTGCCATAGTAATTGATAATGTTGTGTGCAATTCACTTCTCTTGCTGACTCACCTTGCAATGGATGTGATACAGTGTTGTACACAATGGTACTGTATTCGAATCGAGAGCTTGCTGACAAGGTGTTTACCAATGGAAAGGCAAATGGCAATGGGTGGCGAGCAGCAAGGTTGTATCAGGAGATCTATTCCATCCAACAGCAACCACAGCATTCAATGTTTACAAAAGTGTTTAGCCATTTGTATGAGACAGGGTCATTTCAGGATGCAGGAAATCATGAAGGACGTATCCGAAGTGTTCAGACACCAGAATTGGAGGAAAATGTGATTAACACTGTGAAAGGTGACTGCTGTGTCAATACCAGGCAGTTGGTCTGCCAGTAAATGGTAAGCCAGACAACTGTTAAGAACATTCTCATGACAATAGCTACTACCTCTATCACTTACACTGTGTGCAGGGCTCACTAGTTACAGACTTGCAACATCGGCAGCAATTTGGTCACTGGTTTCTTCACCAGGCAACCATGATTCCAGGATTTGTGTCATCCATCCTATTCTCAGATGAGACCACCTTTTATGCAGAGTGGTATCTTCAAGTTTCATAACAGTTATCTGTAGGATAGTATGCAGGACCCCTTGATATGGTGACTGCAAATCATCAGCATCGGGGCAGCCAGCATGTGTGGGCCAGGAAAATTGGTGACCATATTTCTGAACCAGACTTCCTTCCACATTGCTTAACAGTCTGGAACTATTGGCATTTCTTGAACATTAATGACCAGACACATATCAATCATGTCTTCCCTGGTCGACGGATCTGATGATGGGGTCCAGTTGCATGTCTGCTTGTTCACCGGACCTTAACCTGTATGATTTCTGGTTGTGGGACCATCTCAAAAGTATTGTGTATACAGAACCCATTCCAGATGTGGAGACAGTGGAGCTGCCTTTGACACTGTTCAGATGCAGCCTGCCTGATGTGAACATGTAGGACAGAACACACTTGCATGTTGCATGGTACAGCGCATATTAGACCGCAGCCTCCGTAACAATGTATGATGGAATAAATGGTCTCTAGCATGGAAACCATACTTTTCTAGTCATAATTTCATTAGACTGTTTTTGTTCTATACCCTCTCATTGATCAATCATTAGAATTTGTACATGGTGGAAAAAATCACCCTACATTTTTGTCCCCATGTTTCACCAGAAGCAAGTCAAATAGGAAGGATATTTATGGAATTTAACAAGCAATGGAAAATCCAGGATGGAATGCAGCAATATTATGAAAAGGAAAGTTGCTATGCACCATATAGCAGAGATGCTGATTCACAGGTAGGCACAATGAAAAGACTGTCACAAATTAGCTTTTGGGCAGTATGACCTCCATCAAAAATAGATCTCAAACGTGCACACACACACACACACACACACACACACACACACACACACACACACACACATATGACTGCAGTTGGTGCCAACTGAAACCACAGTGGCATGTGTTTGCATGACTCTCTCTCTCTCTCTCTCTCTCTCTCTCTCTCTCTCTCTCTCTCTCTCTCTCTCACACACACACACACACACACACACACATATGACTGCAGTTGGTGCCAACTGAAACCACAGTGGCATGTGTTTGCATGACTCTGTGTGTGTGTGTGTGTGTGTGTGTGTGTGTGTGAGAGAGAGAGAGAGAGAGAGAGAGAGAGAGAGAGAGAGAGATCTATTTTTGATGAAAGCTGTACTAGCTGCAAGCTAATTTGTGATTGGCTTTTTATTGTGCCTATCTGCGACTCACCATCTCTGCTATATGGTGAGCAGCAAGTAAGGAATTTAACATATTCATCTGGATTTACACCCCTCACAAACACAGAAGGTGGACTGAACACGTTATCCCATTCCAGCAAGTTTTTAACAAATTCCCACATAGCTCAACCTGTTTTACATCTTTGGAATTATTGTTTGACAAAAGACAAGTAGATGATTGGGAAAAACCTCTACCCAAGATCCCTAGGAAGAAAATACCACACAAGGAGAAAATATGTTGGGCAACAGTTAGCACTGAAGAAAAGGCGGAATACAGAAAACAATTGTATGATAAGAAATAATGACGCACTGTAAAGTACCGTGTAGGACAACAAGTACACCTCAGGACTCATCCAAAATTGACAAAGTGTCATAAGTTGAATTGCAATTGGCAACTGCTGTACAAAGGGCCATTTGATATATCCAAAATCCCTCACCCAGGAGCTTATAAGTTTGTGTACTTAAACAGTGAAAACGAAAAAGGGCTCTATCCACATAAAGATTGTGCACTAAACAGAATTTGCCACTGATCAGCCACAGCTTGGAGCAATGTATAAAAGCATATATAAGAGATCACATACTATCCACTGGAATCTATTTATTATGAGTGATGTTTGAAATTGGGGAAAGATTTCATTTTGCCAATTTCATGTGTGTTGCCTTATTAGGTTGTAAGTTCTAGTTATGTAAGATTTTCATTGTATGTTTACAAGCCAAAGAAGCTCAGAAAACATTACTCTTGCCAAGCACAATAAATTATTCAATTTGACACTGTACTGTTTAAACACACATGTGATTCAGACACAGCACACGGAAGTGGCAAAGTGGAGTGAGGACAGAACTGCACATGTGTAGTAGCTAGATTTAAGGTTGACAACATCCATGGGTGCTCACAGCATACTGTATGTTGCTGTAGATTAGCAAAGAAATGCCAAGCAATCCACACTTAGTGAAAACTTTATGAGTTGTGTACTAAGGAAATAGTTTGGACAGGAAGAGAATAGAAGCTTTCAAAATGTGGTGCTACAGAAGAATGCTGCAGATTAGATGGGTAGCTCACATAACTAATGAGGAGGTATTGAATAGAATTGGGAAGAAGAGGAGTTTGTGGCACAATTTGATGAGAAGAAGGGACCGGTTGGTAGGACACGTTCTGAGGCATCAAGGGATCACAAATTTAGCATTGGAGGGCAGCGTGGAGGGTAAAACTTGTAGAGGGAGACCAAGAGATGAATACACTAAGCAGATTCAGAAGGATGTAGGTTGCAGTAGGTACTGGGAGATGAAGAAACTTGCACAGGATAGGGTAGCATGGAGAGCTGCATCAAACCAGTCTAAGGACTGAAGACCACAACAACAACAACAACTAAGGAAAAAAATGTCAACACTATAGAACCAAACTAAGATAATTTTCAGTAGCAGGACTCCAGGAAATGAGAAATACTACAGAAGAACCATTCAAATCAGTAGGCTACAGAATTTACAATGGGAAACCTGGAATAAGGGTTATGAAAGAATGTCCCTTATTTGGAACTGGGTTTATATTCAATGTGAAAATAATAGATTCGATTATTGATTTTCAAGCCATCTCCCCTAGAATTGCAACTTCGACTTTAAAAGTATCCAACAAAATTCATACCATCATTAACGCCCATGCCCCTACTAATGAGAAGAATTTTCTACCAAAGACTAAGAAAGAAGAGGAAACGTTTTGGGATCTCCTTGACCAAACAATAAACCAAGTAAATATTAACAATGTTAAGATACTGTTAGGGGACTTCAGTGCCCAACTTGGAAGAGAAAAGAAATACCAGGATATCATTCGGAATTGGGCCCCAAGTAAAAAAACATATAAGAATGGCCAAAGACTTGTTGAACTCTGTAGGGAATACAAACTGATCTCAAAGTCCACATACTTCAAAAGGAGGACAAACAAACTTAAAACTTCGAAACATTCTGATTGGAGAAAAGGAGAATGGCAGCTGGATCATGTATTTATGGACAAATTCTGCCACAGAGAAATCTACAATGTTAAAGTATTAAGAGGGGCAGATACAGGTTCAGATCATTACATTGTCAACATCAAAATTAAGTTCACACCACCAAAAAAGAAACCACAGTGCAATAAAGGAAAGAGGAACTTTGATCCCACCCAATTAATTAGAAATGATAAATATAGAGAAGTCACACAAAACATAAAACTGACAGATAATTTAGAAGAACTGGTTAAAATCTCAGGCAACAAGCAGAAAATTTAGCCCCATTGAACCCACATAAAAGACATGTCTGGTGGAACTCAGAATGTGACAAAATTCATGAAGAAAGACATCATGCATGGTTAAAATTTCAAACAGAAAACAGAAGAAAATGCAACCAACCTAACAAATATCAGGAAAAAGTTCACATAAATTATCAGGCAAACCAAGAGACAATCATAGAAAGATCTGATCAACTCAACAGAAGAAAATTACCATAAAACCAATTCCAGAGACTTTTATAAAATGTTTGGAAGGCAATTATAAAAATGTGTCCCTCCCACAAATAGGAAGATGGAAAAATGGCACTTAATGACAAGGAAAATGCCAAAATCATGGCAAAAGCATTTAGTAGACTTTTGAATTGTAAAGAACCCCAGGAACTTTTAGCAATTAATACAGACACACCCATCAAGACTCCATCTGATCTAATAAATCCTCCAACAATCCAAGAGGTGGAAACAGCACTTAGAGAGATGAAAAATTATAATCCATGTGGAGCAGACCAAGTTTTTGCAGAAATGTGCAACTATGCCAGTGATACAGTTTGAACATCCTTACACATAGCCATAACAAAAATCTGGATAACAGAAAAGTTCCCCAAACATTGGACCACAGCCATAATCCACCCACTCCACAAAAAAGGAGATAAAAGCAACCTAAATAATTACAGAGGTATCTCTCTCTTAGACTGCACATACAAGATTTTCTCCAGAATCCTATACAAGAGGATTAAAGAGTAACTACATGAAGAATTAGATGAATACCAAGGAGGCTTCAGACCTTGGAGAAGCTGTTCAGAACAGACCATAACTTTAAAATTAGCCATAGCATATTACAAGAAATGAAATAAACCTCTTGTAATAATCTTTGTGGACTTTAAAAAAGCATATGACTGTATCCATATACCTTCAATGTTAAAAATTTTAGGAAATTTCAGGCTCCATACAAAATTAATGAGATTGATAGAACTCACCTTAATCAACTCTGTATCAAAAGTCATGTTCAGGGGAGAACTCTCTGAGCCATTCATCATAAAAACAGGTTTAAGACAAGGAGATTGCTTGGCACCCCTGCTGTTCAACCGTGCTTTAGAATACATAATGAGGAAATGGTACAAGATTAATCCAAAGAGCATCCAAATTGGAAGACCCAAAGACAACATAAAAGTTTAAATTGTCTAGGATTTGCTGATGGCCTTGCTCTCCTGTCCAACAGTATTAAGGTAACCAAACAATTTATCTCACTACAGGAAATAGCACAGAAAATGGTATTGGAATATTCTTTGAAAAAACAGTCATCATGTTAACTGGCCCACCACTCATAAACAAAATTGTCATAGGAAACCAAGAAATCAAAATTGTAGATAAATTTAAATGTATGGGAGAAATCATACATGTAACCTCAATGAAAAGCCAACATGTCATAACAGAATAAACAAATTGACTAGAGCACAATATATCACCAAGAACACCTACAACAAAAAGAGCCTGTCAATAGCAACAAAATTAAAACACTACAAAACAGCCACTCAACCAGAAATAACATAACGCAAGTGAAACCATCTTTAAAACAACTAACACTGCACAAATAGACAAAATACTCAAAACAGAGAGAAGAATCATCAGAACGTGCATCAAAAAATCATACCAGAAGATGGACACTGGAGGGTAGCTACAAATGAAACAGTCTACTAGGTAATAGAACTGGTAATGAGTACAGTCAAGAAGAAACGCATTTCATTTTTCGGACATCTAATCAGAACACCAAAGAACAGGATCATCAGGAGAATAATATAAAAATTGTAGAATAGTAAGTGCAACATTAGGTGGATTACAGAAATCAAGGAAGATATGGATGAGCTACAGATTACATTGGAAGACCTGAGAAACAAAACTGACAAAATCAGGAAACTCACAGACAGACAAACCAGACTGCAAACAAGAATCAACAGACAGACAATAGGAAGGGTGATTTCCAATGAAGGAAGAAGGATGAGATCTGAGAGAATGAAGTACTGGGCTGACAGCAAACTGAGATATTCTATGTATAAAGTTGGCTAGAGTGGTCCACTGAAGGCCATAAAATGTAAATAATAATAATAATGAACTGCATGCTGATTAAAATTGAATATATGAATACTGAATGTGATGCATACTAGCCAGTAAGCAACTATGCACTTAGATTTAAGTCAGTATTTAAGTGTCCTTTCAGTGAATGATGCAGTCACATCCTGGGTAAAATTGGGGACACAATAGTTACATGTTTGGTACCAAACCATAAGGGCTGCATAGAAAATAAATAATTATATGTATAAAAATATGTTTGAGTGTGATGGTGTGTATGAAAAAGATAAACATGGCATATGTGTAAAATGGTTGAATATAGATCTTATGTTACCAAATGAAAAGTGGTCAGACCAAGCATTAGACGTCAATGTGACTGGGAAGAGCACTAAGCAAGAGTTATTATAGTACATTTGCATACAAACATAAGTTGTCTCAACATTGTTTTACACTTGCTCATTGGCATAATTCTTGTAGAGGCATATTCTTGCAAAACAGAATACACAAGAGTGATATCATGTAGCAAAAGAAGGTATGTCACTGACACTGAAGTTCACTGTTTACAGTCAATGATTACACTTGTATAACACAATATTATACTCTCAGAATGTATCAGTAAATAGTAAACATGCAGTAAGTGGATTAACATGAGTAGATAGATATGAAATGATGTACTCAATAGTTCTTTCATGATAAATGAAGGATTGCAATAGAAGAGTAAAAATGAATGATTTTTCCTGTCCACAACATTTCCTTTAGATCAGTAGACACCTCCTAGTAAACTTGTCTGAAGTGTAGCTAAATACAGTTATGTAGACTTATGGCCATTTCATGTCAAGAAGCTCTCTTTCCTCAGCATCTGTAATGATGGATAGTCACGTCAGCCCTGATGTATGAACACAGAACTCATCCACATCATCTGATAATGTTGTACACAAATATTTTGTCAACAGTGGATAATGAGATTGAAAAAATAACAACCTGTATAATGTTAAAGTAAAAAGAGACTATGAATACAAACTGTTCAAAAATAACATTCAAAAGGGTAAGGCCTGAGAGTGAAGTGTAATAAAAATAATCATGGTGAACTGAAAAATGTAATGTCACATAAAATCGAAAGAAATATACTTAAAAAAAGAATGCCAATGCCATTACCAGGCAATAACGAACATTTATATCCTCACCAGACTCGGGTATCAACAAGACATTCTGCCACAGAGAGGGCATGAAAATGAATAAAGGCATTGTAGATTTACCTTGAACCCATTGGTCTTTGGGATGCTGATAGCATGAGCCTGGTTCAACCACTGAAACAAGTGTATTACTAGAGTAACAAATACCTGTGCCATAAATGATGAACCTCCTCACCACAGCATTGGTGGTTCCACTATGCACAAGGCTCAGCACACCATATTGCAGCAATGGGATGAACAGTTTTACCTACTTTGGGAAATAAGTGAAATCGTAGCACACTCATGGACAGCTCAACTTAACTACAGTGTTAACAAACTCAAGTGCACATGCAGCATACATCATGTGAGGTGCACACACTGGACAATGGCGCTATAGCAGCAACTACATTCCATTTTGTATTCGTGCTGTCCCCATGCAGCAAAGATATCGTAGGGAGGTATGATTATACCTGAGTAAGTTGACAGAAATTTTAAAGCCATACTATCAATTTTTTTATGTACCTCAATTGTTGTTTTTTTCACTGATCTTGGTGCCTGTAGTCTTTTCAGCTGGTGCAATTAAGACATATGTACTTGCACTCTCCCGACATTCTGTTAGTTACATGTTATAATATGTAGAAGTCACACGTTTTCACTCTCCTACCAAGATATGTCCTAATCTCTACATCCTGATGTGATAAGGACTTGCATTTTTAAATGGACTTTTTCGAAGATAGCTGACACAGCCACATTGGGGAGACAAGGGAAATATTAACCCATACACCAAAACTTGAAGGAATTAAGCTTGAATCAATGTTCCTGGCCTGCCACATTTCTTAACTCACACACATCCATAACTGCACATGTTTCTAAACTTATAATTTCCAGTGTAGCTACACGTGCATTAGCATAACTATGTCAGCTCTGAACAATTCACATTATCCCTCTCCCTAACCACTATACCTGAAATAATGGATGTCCTAGCCACTATCCCTTCCACCTCTCTCATGTGGTATTCCACCACCTGCCAAAGCTACAAAATATCCTCACTCATCCCTACTCCACCTCTGCTCCCAACTCCTTGCCTTATTGATCATATCCCTATAACAGACCTAGATGCAAGACCTATCCCAAACATCCTCCCACCACCATCTACCCCAGTCCAGTCACAAACATCACCTTTCCCACCAGTGGCACGGCTACCTGCAAAACCAGTCATGTTATCTACAAGCTAAGCTTCAACCGCTGTGCTGAATTCTAAATGGGCATGATAACCAGAAACCTGTCTGTCTGCATGAATGGCCACTGACAGACTGTGGCCAAGGAACAGCTGGACAATCCATTTGCTGACCATGCTACCAAACAGAAAATTCTTTGCTTCAATGACTGTTTCACAGCCTGTGCCATCTGGATCAATCCCAACAACACTAGCTTTTCTGAACTGTGCACATTGGGCAGCTATCCTACTTTCCTGTAACCTGTCTGGCCTCAACCTTCGTTAGTCACTGTTCTTCATGCATGTATCCCCTCGCCTGTTTCCAGTCCAGTACTCCACTGCATTCCATTCCACCAATGCACCTATATGCTTTTTACTCCTCTCCTTTACCATTCCCTTCTCCTCCCTCTCACCATCTACGCTCCTGACTGCACCTAGCTGCCCTACACTCTCCCTATTTGACACTGTACAACCCACAAGCAGCACTTTATTGCCCTGCACCCCTACCCTCCCTGCCCCTCCTCCTCTCTTCTATACCCCCAGCATCCAGATTGATTCTCCCATTGTGCACAGTTGCTCATGGACTGCCCTTGTCAGCCAGAGACAGTGGTCATGTGTGTGTGGTTTGTATGTGTGTGTGTGTGTGTGTGTGTGTGTGTGTGATATTATCTACTCCAGAAGAAGGCCTTTGGGCTTTAAGCTTACTTGTTTAGCAGTCTTTTTGTTGTGCCTGTCGACGAGTCAACATCTCTACTATATGGTAAGTAGCAGTCTGTTCTTTCCATAATATTGTCATTATTCCATCCTGGATTTTCCATTGTTTCAGCATTATTGGAAAATTAACCATGATGGGGATGAAATAGTGTGCAAAAATTTTGTTCAGAAAAAGTCATAGAAGGAACTGATAAAGCATTTTTAAAGCTACATCTATGAAAATTGGTATTTGTCTTCTCAGATAGAAATAAAAGCTATGTGTTTCACTGTTTGTGGAAACTGAACCCACTACAGCAATGAGCTAGGGAATGAACAGTTTTATGAAGCTGTTTCACTGTGACAGCATTTTCAGAGCTAAAGGTACAAACATTTGTATTTGCCTTCTCTGTTAGAAATAACAAAAATATGTATTTCACTGTTTTCATAAATTCAATCCTTAATGTGGAGAAATAGTGTCTGACTGATTCATTGACTCATCATTGCCCTGCCCAAACCACTAAGAATAGAAACTTGAAATTTGGAGATGGTGTTGATGTTATACTGTAGGCATTGTATAGTGAGGGATTGTTCAAAATCCCACCCCTAAGGGGATGAAGTAGGGTATGAAAAGTTTTTTGAAAACATGTCACTATTAAGGCAATTTTGAAGCTGGAAGTATGAAAATTTTTATCTGATTTCTCAGGCAGAAGTAAAATAAATATGTGGTTCAGTACTGCTAGAAATTTAACCACCAGTGGGGTATAATAGCGCGTGGATTACCCTTTTTTTGACAAATCATTATCAAACAACTTCCGCAATAAATGATGAAAAGTTTTAAGAAAATGCTTTTTATTATACTAAAACATTTTTAAAGGTACACATATGAAAATTGGTATATCACTTCACGGTTCAAAATAAAGAAATATGTTAGGGGATGAAAGTTTCTATGGAAATATTGCGACAGGAAATAAAAAGACAGGATTAACCTTCAATTCCAAATAACATAATTGTTTTTGGTCAAAAGTATAGTTGGAATAGACCATGCTTCTATGGCCTTATTTAGCGTGAATAGTTTATAAAATAGTACAATCTCTGAGCAACAGAAAATGTGCATTAAAAAGATCACTCTGTGCAGACCATACAGTCTAAGCAAGTTAAGCAGTGGGCACTGAGCTTGTATATTATGAGCAGCACAAATTCCATGTACTTGGCATATATGCCAGTAACTCCATTCTACATCAACTTTGATTCCCATACACTTCACATGAATATTCAAAAGGCAGTAAACAATGAATGATATCCTATCTTGGTGAAGCATTCTATTGTTGAGATAAGCATGAAACTCTACATGGTACATATTCATCCCACCACAAGAACATCAGAAAAAACAAAATTTTAAATTCATTTTTATACACAGTTTCTCAACACAATGCTTACACATATCTTCAAACATTTTTGTGTAGGTGCATGCTATAATTTTTGTACTTCAAGACTTATTTATTTTTTGGCCTCTGATCAATATAATAATCTCTGTGGCATCATTTTAAATGGCAGTGGAGATTACATGTCCTTCTACTTGTAGCATAGGACTGTTCCAGAAGTTACAAATAGCTTGCTTTTCTTCCTCCATGCCCTCAACAATCTCTGGTTTGAAACATCTAAAACATTTTATGATTACAAATAGTCACTGGAGGTAAAATGCTGCATAACCAACTTTTTTGATTGTCTGAATTTGTCTGGCATACTTTACTCAGCACAAGTCCTCTTACAGTGAGAATGATGAATTTTCAATTCTTTACTGTGCAAACAGAGCTGATATAGTATTGTGTTAACCCAACAGGTTAAGAAAGGAAATGTAAATAAAATTTAGCTGCAAAAGAATAAAATACAATATAAATAGGAACTCGGAAACTATGTGAAGTTGTTCATAGTAACGCTATAGTCAATGGGAAGGTTGCAATGCAGGGTGACCTGTAGAGGATCAGTGATATGTCACTGGAAGGCAGCTGACAACCAGTTTCAAAGACAAAATGTCCACTTCCAAATGTCACTTTTACATGTGCAACAATTTCTTTCTTGGAGAAGAGATCACTGTGTCAAAGCCTGTTCAATTTCATCAAGAAATGCTAAACAATATGGAGAGATAAATAACATACAAAAAACGAGATGCTGTGGCTGCGCTTCTGCATTTATGTGTAAAACTGAAACAGAGTCAGTTAGGCAATATTTTTTCTTCAATGGCAAAATGTAATAACATTCACAGAGAAATCATTGCTGCTAGCATAAGCCACAAATATATATAAGTTCAATGCCCCTGCTTATCAATATGACATGGAATGTATATTGGGAAACACAGGGACTACGGGCATTCACAGTTGTTCACCAAATGACCATCTCATCCCACATGTGACAACACTGTAGGGCATGCTCTAGTCAGTGGCTCTGAAGCTATGAGAATGTGTATGGATATTTTGTTGAGTTGCAGACACATACATTGAAGTGACCATTACATATAAGCTTTTGGCCAAAGCCTTCTTTACAAAAGAAAAACACACACACGCATTCACAGAAGCAAGCACATCTCACACATACGACTGCTAGCTCTGGCCACTCCAGCTAGAATGCGACTGATATGCATTGAACTGGAGCAACAATACAGGGGGTTAGGAAGGAGGAGGGTACAGGTGGGGGAAGAGGAATCAACTCAGCCTGGCAGAATGTGCAGTGGCAGGAAAAGTATCTGGAGGTGCTGGGGGGGGGGGGGGGGGGGGGGGTCATGACAGAAAGGCTGTTACATATAAGCTTCTAGCCAAAGCCTTCTTCAGAAAAGGGGGCAGAAAGGAGACGCGCAAACACTGGTGGGTAGGCCAATGAGAGCGAGGGTATGTGAATTATGAAGAGGTGATAGGACAGAGGAAACAGTTCAATGGAGCATGTGGGGACATTAGGTTACCATAGGTTAAGTCTGGGGTGATTGCGGAAGTGGAGAATGTGTTGTGGGGATAACTCCCATCTGCACAGTTCAGAAAAGCTGGAGGTGGAGGGGGAGGTCCAACCTTCTTATATCAACCTGTTTATGTGCCATCTAGGAAAATCTTCCTAGCCTCCTGAAACCCCAAATCCCTTGTCTAGTTAAGGTTCACTGATTGGATCTTCACGATCTGGACTCAGGGCCAGGACACCTCATCCTCATTCCTTCACATCTTCAATACCTTCTCTCTCATGCACATCTCAACCCAGCATGTCACCTTCCTGGAGATTGATCTCGTCCTCTCTGACAGCACAATCCACACTTCTGTCCAAATTAAACCCACCAACCTGCATTTTGACAGCTGCCATCCATTTCACACCAAAAACCCCTCCTGTACAGCCTCAGCACCTGGGGATGATGTATCTGCAATGAGAGGAGCTCTCTTCATCAGAATGCTGAATGTCTCACAAAGGCCTTCACAGACAGACACTATCCCCCAGACCTAGCCTGCAAACAGATTTCCTGTGCCATATCCCCACACACTCCCAATAATTGTTTCATCATCCCCATGAACCAGCTACAAAGGACCACTCCCCTCATCACGCAGTACACACAAAGATGGAACAACTGAACCACATCCTTCCTCAGATCTTTGATTATCTATCATCATGCCCTGCAGATAGGAACATTCAACCCAAAATCTTTCCAACCTACCCTAAAGTGGTATTTTGTCAACCTCCACAACATTCTCGTCCATCCTTTTGCCATGTCGAATCCCAACCCCATAGGGATCATATCCCTGTGAAAGACCTGTCCAGTCCAGCCTCCCAGCACTTCCTATTCCAGTTCTATCACAGGCTTATCCTCCCCAATCAGAGGCCAGGCCACCTATGAGAGTAGCTATGTGGTATACCAGTGGTAATCATTGCTCAGTCTTTATATTGATATGACTACCAACCAACTATCCACCAGGATGAATGTCCATTGCCAAACTGTGGCCAAGAACAAAGTGGATCACTCTGTGGCCCAAAATGGAGCTGAACACAACATGCTTTGTTTCAGTGGCTGCTACACAACACCATGCTCCCTGCCACCATTGGATAAGCAGCTGCCAGCAGCAACTCATGTACTCTTAGCTCACTTATTTGTTACGTAGTTTAATTCTTAATTTCTTTGCATGTTTTTGGTACTTGCATTGTTTAATTCATAAATTTCGGGAGTATTATAGTATTTGAGAGTTGTAGCATCGTGTTTTAGTACCTGAATAGTGTAAAATCGCCGAGCAGTGTGTCAGCAGTGTGCAAGTAGCAGCATTACTGCATTTACTAGGCAGTCTTGTATTTTAATAAATTTTGTGTCAAATTGTTTGTGCTCTCTGTAGATTAGTTCAGATGTTCTTTGCACAACAGTTTTTAGCATGGATAGGGACTGCAACTGCTGTGTTCGGATGCAGGCTGAGTTGGCATCCCTTTCACTCCCAGCTTCAGGCAGTGTTGGCTTGGGTCACACAGCTTGAGGCTGTTGCCAGTGGGCATCACTGTGGGGGTCCAGATGGGGATTTGTCGGGGACGGCCAGCTCGTCCCACGCATCCCCCTATCGGACTATGACTGTGGCTGCCCGGGATACTGCCCACATTGAGGCTGATCCCTCACTTGTGGTAAAGTGGGAGATCGTCTCGAGGTGTGGGAGAGGGCGAAAGACATTCCGGAGGGCCAAACGGAAGGCCTCTCCAGTTTGTCTGACAAACCGGTTTCATGCTCTGTCTCAGGCTGATACTGATCTTTGGCCGGACATGGCTACTTGTCCTGTTCCAGAGGTTGCCTCTCAGTCTGCAAGATCCGGGTGGTCGCAGAGGGTGGGCTTACTGGTAGTTGGGAGCTCCAATGTCAGGCGTGTAATGGGGTCCCTTAGGGATACGGCAGCAAGAGAGGGGAAGAAAACCAATTGCATTCCATGTGCATACCGGGGGGAGTCATTCTAGATGTGGAAAGGGTCCTTCCGGATGCCATGAAGGGTACAGGGTGCACCCATCTGCAGGTGGTCGCTCATGTCGGCACCAATGATGTGTGTCACTATGGATTGGAGGAAATCCTCTCTGGCTTCCGGCGGCTATCTGATTTGGTGAAGACTGCCAGTCTCGCTAGTGGGATGAAAGCAGAGCTCACCGTCTGCAGCATCTGACTGCGGATCTTTGGTACAGAGCCGAGTGGAGGGTCTGAATCAGAGGCTGAGACGGTTCTGCGACCATGTGGGCTGCAGATTCCTCGACTTGCACCGTAGGGTGGTGGGGTTTCGGGTTCCGCTGGATAGGTCAGGAGTCCACTACATGCAGCAAACAGCTACACAGGTAGCGGGGGTTGTGTGGTGTGGACTGGGCGTTTTTTAGGTTAGATGGCCTTGGGCAAGTACAGAAAGGGCAACAGCCTCAAAGGATGCGGGGCAAAGTCAGGACATGCGGGGACCAAGCAGCAATCGGTATTGTAATTGTAAACTATCGAAGCTGCATTGGTAAAATACCGAAACTTCAAGCGCTGATAGAAAGCACTGAAGCTGAAATCGTTATAGGTACATAAAGCTGGCTGAAGCCAGAGATAAATTCTGCCGAAATTTTTACAAACGCACAGTCGGTGTTTAGAAGGGATAGATTGCATGCAACCGGTGGTGGCGTGTTTGTTGTTGTTAGTAGTAGTTTATCCTGTAGTGAAGTAGAAGTGGATAGTTCCTGTAAATTATTATGGGTGGAAGTTACACTCAACAACCGAGCTAGGTTAATAATTGGCTCCTTTTACCGACCTCCCGACTCAGCAGCATTAGTGGCAGAACAAGTGAGAGAAAATTTGGAATACATTTCACATAAATTTTCTCAGCATGTTATAGTCTTAGGTGGAGATTTCAATTTACTAGATATAGGCTGGGACACTCAGATGTTTAGGAAGGGTGGTAGGGACAGAGCATCAAGTGACATTACACTGAGTGCACTATCCAAAAATTACCTCGAGCAATTAAACAGAGAACTGACTCGTGGAGATAACATCTTGGACCTACTGATAACAAACAGACCCAAACTTTTCAACTCTGTAAGTACAGAACAGGGAATCAGTGATCATAAGGCTGTTGCAGCATCCCTGAATATGGAAGTTAATAGGAATATAAAAATAGGGTGGAAGGTTTATCTGTTTAGCAAGAGTAATAGAAGGCAGATTTCAGACTACCTCACAGATCAAAATGAAAATTTCTGTTTCGACACTGACAATGTTGAGTGTTTATGGAAAAAGTTCAAGGCAATCATAAAATGCATTTTAGACAGGTACGTGCTGAGTAAAACTGTGAAGGACAGGAAAAACCCGCTGTGGTTCAACAACAAAGTTAGGAAACTACTGCGAAAGCAAAGAAAGCTTCACTGCAAGTTTAAACGCAGCCAAAACCTCTCAGACAAACAGAAGCTAAACGATGTCAAAGTTAGCGTAAGGAGGGCTATGCGTGAAGCGTTCAGTGAATTTGAAAGTAAAATTCTATGTACCAACTTGACAGAAAATCCTAGGAAGTTCTGGTCTTACGCTAAATCAGTAAGTGGCTCGAAACAGCATATGCAGACACTCTGGGATGATGATGGCATTGAAACAGAGGATGACACACGTAAAGCTGAAATACTAAACACCTTTTTCCAAAGCTGTTTCACAGAGGAAGACCACACTGCAGTTCCTTCTCTAAATCCTCGCACAAACAAAAAAATGGCTGACATCGAAATAAGTGTCCAAGGAGTAGAAAAACAACTGGAATCACTCAACAGAGGAAAGTCCACTGGACCTGACAGGATACCAATTCGATTCTACACAGAGTACGCGAAAGAACTTGCACCCCTCCTAACAGCCGTGTACCGCAAGTCTCTAGAGGAATGGAAGGTTCCAAATGATTGGAAAAGAGCACAGGTAGTCCCAGTCTTCAAGAAGGGTCGTCGAGCAGATGCACAAAACTATAGACCTTTATCTCTGATGTCGATCTGTTGTAGAATTTTAGAACATATTTTTTGCTCGAGTATCATGTCAGTTTTGGAAACCCAGAATCTACTCTGTAGGAATCAACATGGATTCCAGAAACAGCGATCATGTGAGACCCAACTCACTTCATTTGTTCATGAGACCTAGAAAATATTAGATACAGGCTCCCAGGTTGATGCTATTTTCCTTGACTTCCAGAAGGCGTTTGATACAGTTCCGCACTGTCACCTGATAAACAAAGTAAGAGCCTACAAAATATCAGACCAGCTGTGTGGCTGGATTGAAGAGTTTTTAGCAAACAGAACACAGCATGTTGTTATCAATGGAGATACGTCTACAGATGTTAAAGTAACCTCTGGCGTGCCACAGGGGAGTGTTACGGGACCATTGCTTTTCACAATATATGTATATAAATGACCTAGTAGATAGTGTCGGAAGTTCCATGTGGCTTTTCACGGATGATGCTGTAGTATACAGAAAAGATGCAGCATTAGAAAATTGTAGCGAAATGCAGGAAGATCTGCAGCGGATAGGCACTTGGTGCAGGGAGTGGCAACTGACCCTTAACATAGACAAATGTAATGTATTGCGAATACATAGAAAGAAAGATCCTTTATTGTATGATTATATGATAGTGGAACAAACACTGGTAGCAGTTACTTCTGTAAAATATCTGGGAGTATGCATGTGGAACGATTTGAAGTGGAATGATCATATAAAATCAATTGTTGGTAAGGCGGGTACCAGGTTGAGATTAATTGGGAGAGTCCTTAGAAAATGTAGTCCATCAACAAAGGAGGTGGCTTACAAAACACTCGTTCAACCTATACTTGAGTATTGCTCATCAGTGTGGGATCCGTACCAGATCGGGTTGACGAAGGAGAGAGATAAGATCCAAAGAAGAGTGGCGCATTTCGTCGCTGGGTTATTTGGTAACCGTGATAGTGTTACGGAGATGTTTAGCAAACTCAAGTGGCAGACTCTGCAAGAGAGGCGCTCTGCATCGTGGTGTAGCTTACTCGCCAGGTTTCGAGAGGGTGCGTTTCTGGATGAGGTATTGAATATATTGCTTCCCCCTACTTATACCTCCCGAGGAGATCACGAATGTAAAATTAGAGAGATTCGAGCACGCACGGAGGCTTTCAGACAGTCGTTCTTCCCACGAACCATACGCGACTGGAACAGAAAAGGGAGGTAATGGCAGTGGCATGTGAAGTGCCCTCTGCCACACACCATTGGGTGACTTGCGGAGTATAAATGTAGATGTAGATGTAGAACCCAGGCCATCTGAATCGTCCCCTCCACTATCAGCTTTTATGCACTGTGCAGATGGGAATTATTTTTATAACACATTCTCTGTTTCTGAAATCATCCCAGCCTCAATCTAAGGCAACCTATTGTCCCCACACCCTCCACCCAACTCATACCTTTCCCTGCCCCACTCTGCATTCTTGCTCCTTTCGATGCATTTCAGTTCCAGTCTGGCTGGAGCATCTAGAGATAGTGATCATGTATGTGTGAGGTGTGTCTGATTATGTGAAAGTATGTGTTTTTCTTTTCTGAAGAAGGCTTTGACCAAAAGCTTATATGTAACAGTCTTTCTGCCGTGCCTGTCTGAAACTCAACATTTCATCTTTATGGTGAGTAGCAAGCTATCCTTTTCATAACATTGTTGACATTCCCTTTGTTTTTATGCATACTTCCTTAAGTTACAAGTGGAATTGGAATTGCCTCTCTTCATGACTGTAGAATGTGTCCTACAAGCCAAATTCCAATAAAGCATTTAAGGAGGGTTAATCTGACATTTAAGACATGTGGTGTAATGTTTATGGTCAGTACTAGATGCTACATCTCCAGCCTCAGAAAATGTTGAGTTCATTCCTCACATAAAAAAAAGGATCAGTCATACATCCTGTTGATGACAGTTCTAGATGGTCAAGAAAATCTGCATTCTGGTTTGTTGTGGAAGTAAAACAACTTAAACAGTTCATCATTGTCTGAGCTATGTCTTAAAATTATGTTACAGGGCACCACTGGATAATGTTAGGTCTGTGTACAATTTCATGTCTCTGCCAGACATCATCTTTTCAGATCACCACTCATTCACTCATTTGCTCATTTCTACTCCTATCTCCACCTAGCGCATACTCTCTTCTCCCTCTTCTCATACCTCCCTAAGTATCTCTTTCTGTTTGCCTGTCTTTCTATGTAGCTTCTTGTGTACTTATTATATTTTTGTAGTTACTGGCTTATATATCTGTATCTTTGTGTGTTGCAGGTCAATTCTACCAATAGTCTTTGTTGTATGCTTCATTTCTTTACACAATGCCCAATGCTGATGATAAATTTTGATATCGATCTACTGCCTTCATTGAGGACATTAGTAAGTTTTCTGAAATAAATTTCATTTATTATGTGTTTTCTCTCTCTCTTCTTTCTTCATTCATTAAGTACTTTATGCTTCAGTTGACCATGACAAACTTTGATTTAGTTGTGTAAGTACAATACACAAAAAGTCTGTAAAAAAAAAAAAAAAACTGGTGCTATAAAGATAAAAACTTACCTAGGCCTCCCACCCAACATTTGGCTGCTTCAAAGTCCGGTGAATGAAGCTCAAATTCTTTAGTTCGTGGATCATATGTAGCTGTCAGTCTCATTCCTTTTGCATTTGTGCCATGTGAAATTTCAGTGAGAGCAAAACAACCTCCAGCCTTGTGAACACAAAAGCAATGGAACATAGTTACATTGTAATAGCTAATAATATTTCAGTACAAAAAAGTGCCCAGCCTTTTAGGTGCATGGGCACAGTTACAATCTACTCATATGAAAATGCCTCTGTAAGGCAAATCAGAAAAAAACCTATTGTTATAAGTTCCTCATCAAAGAACTGGTGTCCATTACAAAGAAGGGAGAAAATGAAACTGATTACATATTAAGATATTAAACAAGTAGCAAAATTAATATGTGTGTTATTTCATTACCATTTAATGTTTGCTTATTATTTTCTTTAGTGATACGTTAATGTTTCTTATCTAAAAACTGCATGCTAAAGAAATCTAATATATCATGGAAATGTTATATATAAAAACAAAGATGAGGTGACTTACCGAACAAAAGCACTGGCAGGTCGATAGACACACAAACAAACACAAACATACACACAAAATTCAAAAATTTTGTGTGTATGTTTGTGTTTGTTTGTGTGTCTATCGACCTGCCAGCGCTTTTGTTCGGTAAGTCACCTCATCTTTGTTTTTATATATAATTTTTCCCACGTGGAATGTTTCCTTCCATTATATTGATATCATGGAAATGATCACAGAAAGTTATTCAGAATCAACACTCTCATCAGTGAAGGTGGGAGGACCTCTGTCTCATCATAAGATGAAAATGCAAGCTGTCCAGTATTTGTACTTTTGTTCGATATCTTAAACCATGTTATTGCTTCAACATCTGTGAATAGAAATATTATATTTTACTACGTTTAAAACTACTTGATTGGATTTTATTATTCAATAAAATATGAAGCAGAAAGTTGAGTTCGAATGTCAATAGTGCCATTATTAGCCACCACAAGTTGGAGATGTACATTGTTGGTTGCATGTTTTTGCTGCATTGGCTGGTATGATCTAAAGGTGCAGTGCTCACCTTAGGCAAACCTCAAAGTATTTATTTCTTCTCTGTGGATTTTAATTCCTACTCTAAATGTTTCTTTTATTTCCTTTACTACTTGCTCAATATACAGGTTGAATAACATTGGGGATAGGCTACAATCCTATCTCACTCCCTTCTCAACCACTGCTTCCCTTTCATGCCCCTCAGTCCTTATAACTGCCATCTGGTTTCTGTATAAATTGTAAATAGCCTTTCACTTCCTATATTTTACCCCTGCCACCTTCAGAGTTTGAAAGAGAGTATTTCGGTCAACATTGTCAAAAGCTTTTGCTAAGACTACAAATGCTAGAATGTAGGTTTGCCTTTCCTTAATCTATCTTCTAAGATAAATTGTGGGGTCAGTATTACCTCGTGTGTTCCAACATTTCTATGGAATCCAAATTGACCTTCCCTGAGGTCAGCTTTTACCAGTTTTTCCATTCATCTGTAAAGCATTTGTGTCAGTATTTCACAGCTGTGAATTATTAAACCGATAGTTCGGTAATTTTCACACCTATCAACACCTGCTTTCATTGGGATTGGAATTATTATATTCTTCTTGAAGTCTGAAGGTATTTCACCTGTCTCATAGATCTTGCTCACCAGAAGGTAGAGTTTTGTCAGGGCTGGCTCTCCCGAGGCTATCAGGAGTTCCAATGGAATGTTCTATACTCCCGGGGCCTTGTTTCAACTTAGGTCTTTCAGTGCTCTGTCAAATTCTTCACGCAGTATCATATCCCCCACTTCATCTTCATCTACATCCTCTTCAGGACTGGTTTTCGATCTGAGCTCTTGATATTCATACATGTGGTTCTCTTCTCTCTAAAAGCTTCCTTAATTTTCCTGTAGCAGGGGGATGTAAGATGAACATCAACAAGAGTAAATTGAGGATAATGGAATGCAGTCAAATTAAACCATGTGACGATGAGGGAATTAGATTAGGAAATGAGACACTTAAAAGTACTGGATGAGTTTTGTGATTTGGGGGGCAAAATAACTTATGATGGTCGAAGTAGAGAGGATATAAAATGTAGACTGGCTATGGCAAGGAAACCGTTTCTGAAGAAGAGAAATTTGTTAACATCAAGTATAGATTTAAGTGTCAGAAAGTGTTTTCTAGAGGTATTTGTGTGGAGTGTAGCCATGTGTGGAAGAGAAACATTGACAATAAATAGTGTAAACAAGAAGAGAATAGAAGCTTTTGAAATCTGGTGCTACAGAAGAATGCTGAAGATTAGATGGGTAGATCACATAACTAATGAGGAGGCACTGAACAGTATTGGGGAGAAGAGGAACTTGTGGTACAACTTGACTAGAAGAAAGGATTGGTTGATAGGACACATTCTGAGGCATCAAGGGATCACCAATTTAGTACCGGAGACACTTAAAGTAGTAGATGAGTTTTGTGATTTGGGGAGAAAAATAACGTATGATGGTCAAATTAGAGAGGATATAAAATGTAGACTGGCTATGGCAAGGGAAGCATGGAGGGTAAAAATCATAGAGGGAGACAAAGAGATGAATATGCTAAGCAGATTCAGAAGGATGTAGGTTGCAGTAGTTTCTCACAGATGAAGAAGCTTGCATGGAGAGCTGCATCAAACCAGTCTTTTGACTGAATACCACAACAACAACAACCCAATTACAGACTTTTTGTTGTTGTTGAGTCCTTGGGCACTGTATAGCTTCAATTAAAAATTCTAATATTTCATGTTTGTATCATTTTCTCATAACCTATCATTGATTGTGTCACATCTTGTATGTAACAGATATATTATGTATCTTTTAAAACTTGCAATTGCTGTGAAAATTCATATTGTTTTGTGCTTTTTTAGGAACTTTTAGTATCCCATGATTTCAATGTTTTTTTTCTATATGATACAGTTCATTCTTTTTTTCAGACACATATCAGACTTGTGTGTAACATGCCATACCAAGTTGTGAGCTACAAGTTATGTATTCTTTTCTGTCTGAGGTGTTTATTTCAGGTCAACACTGTACATTTTACAGTCATGGCATAATCTTAGCTCTTACCCAATTCAACTGCTATGTTGTGATATTGTGTTTTGTGTATATTATAACTCTTGTATCATGTTCCATTTGTTTGAATATTTTTTTCAAAGTAGCTGTTTTTTCTTAACAGATATACACATAGTAAGGTATGGTAGTGTCACAGACTATTTCGTAGGAAATAAAATGTTACGCGCAAGGTTTAACTTAGTCAACAAAACATGTCAGAAGATTTAGTAATGTGTAAGTTAGGCAAAAATACCGGACAGACCACTACATGAGAAATTCTGTGCAGAGACGGAACCCATGCAAGCTGTATGTCTGGGGAGTGGTATGTGTGCTAAAACCTGGTCACCTGCTGTAATGTGGGGTCACCTACTCAATGCTGGTGCCACACCAGAGGTGAATATGGCCCACAGAACGGCACTGTGTGCAATGTACAACTGGCTCCTTCTCTATGTGGAGATATGAAGTGGTGTTGATTTGCACCTTGCATAACAATTTGTTACATAGGGAACATTGCCTGTTTATGCAATTATAATACTAATCTGGTGTTCTAAAAGATGTTGATGTGAAATGTTGTTTATGATGTTGAAGAATATGTGACATAAACTGATGTCTGGGTATTTGTTGATTTGGTGACATCATGCATAACTACCAGGTGAAGAAAAATGATTAGCATGGCAGACAGGAAATGAGTAATGGATTTGGTCCACTTCTGCAAAGGAAGACCAACTTATTTATAGAAATCATAAGTATTCTGAACACTTGATGAGACAGTGTACACACTTGCACATACTACACACATAAGTACAAGCACCAATTAAATCACAGCGTCACCACACTACATGTGCTTAACAAGATCATCAGTTTGTGTAGAGTAGTGATAATCATAATTTGTTGTTGGTAGCCTTTACAGAAATAACCACCAGCAGTGGTTTCTGCCGACTGAATCCTTTCAGACCTAAACTTCCTGGCAGATTAAAACTGTGAGCCAGGCCGAGACTCGAACTCGGGACCTTTGCCTTTCATGGGCAAGTGCTTACCAACTGAGCTACCCAAGCATGACTCACCACCCATCCTCACAATTTTAACAATTTTACTTCAATCAGTACCTCGTCTCCTAACTTCCAACCTTCACAGATGTTCTCCTGCGAAACTTGCAGGACTAGCACTACTAGAAGAAAGTATACTGCACAGACATGGCTTAGCCACAGCCTGGGAGATGTTTCCAGAATGAAATTTTCACTCTGCAGCGAAGTGTGCACTGATTTGAAACTTCCTGGCAGATTAAAACTGTGTGCCGGATCGAGACTCAAATTTGGGACCTTTGCCTTTCGCCAGCAAGTGCTCTACTAACTGAGCTACCCAAGCATGACTCAAGACCTGTCCTCACAATTTTACTTCCACCAGTAGCTCATCTCCTACCTTCCAAGTAAAATTGAGAGGATGGGTCATGAGTCATGCTGGCGTAGCTCAGTTGGTAGAGCACTTGCCCGCAAAAGGTAAAGGGCTCAAGTTTGTGTCTCAGTCTGGCACACAATTTTAATCTGCCAGGAAGTTTCAAATCAGTGCACACTCTGCTGCAGAGTGAAAATTTCATTCTGGAAACATCTCCCAGTCTGTAGCTAAGCCATGTTTCCGCAATATCCGTTCTTCCAGTACTGCTAGTCCTGCAAGTTTTGCAGGAAAACTCTTGTGAAGTTTGGAAGGTAGAAGATGAGGTACTGGCAGAAGTAAAATTGCAAGGACAGGTCGTGAGTTGTGCTTGGATAACTCTGTTGGTAGAGCACTTGCCCGTGAAAGGCAAAGGTCCCGAGTTCAAGTCTCGGTCCAGCACACAGTTTTAATCTTCCAGGAAGTTTCAAATTAGACTGTAGAGTCAAAATGACATACCTTTCAGACCTTGTGGTCACAATTATGTAATAATAAAGTATGTTCACTAATAATTCTCGTACAAGAAATGTCATGTGCATCAAAACCCAGCATGCACATTTGTGTACATTTGTTTTAGGTATGTTCAAGCAGCTGCTGGACTCTTGTAAGCAGTATGTGAACTACTTAGCGAATTACACTCTGTGTTTTGTATCTCCCTGGGAAGCCATTACCACTTGATGTAATTGCTATAATAGGCACATTTTAGATTTTCTTTGTGAACATTTTATGTGGTTTCGTTTTTGTGCAAACACTTAAATATGAATAATGAAATTTTCAGCAATGTCATTCATTTCATATTTGTATTATTTATCAAGTGAGTATAGCATAAAATGGTCCCCAATGCAGCAAAATAGGAATCACAACCTAAAATGTGAATCAGCTGTTTCTGCATGGCTATGGTAGTAATGTGGTGTTTTTTTTTTTTTTTTTTTTTTAACTTAATTTCAGGATCAGCAGCAAGAAGAAGAATAAAAGGCCTATGCATTTGATATTATTTTTGTATATTAGTGCTGTTGGAGTTACAAATATTGGTAAGAAATATCTTTCTGTGGAGAAAGTCTGGGAATTGATTATAAACATTATTGAAAATGGTGAAGTTTATGAGCCGTGCTGTGGCTCATGTTGGTGCTGTTTGTAGCTTTCACCCTCTGTTACAGGCCAGATGGTATCGTTTAGTTGGCATGGTTGCAGTTGGTTGTCTTCTTCTTGTGTTGACTGGTGCCACTCAGTTTCGCAAGCATTGCCTGCCTACTAGTGGCAGCAGCAGCAGTTATCGATATGTAGTACTATTACCCTATCTTTGGAGCAATGTTGTTGTTTTTCCGGGTTGTGCAAGGGTGCCAGTTCAGTTGGGGACTCGGGAGGAGCCAGGTCCGTGCAGTGCGAGAACACGGTGGGACCACTGGCGACGTGCATGGACTGCTGGATGGAAGGACTGTGGTCATGAGGGTGGATGACCATGTCATAAACTGGATCCTGCAGGCTTTAAGATGAATGCATTTCAATTCAAGCAGAGAAACCTCCATCATTGTGACATCTCGTGATTCTCCAATGACTTGGGTCAGTGTTGCTGCTCACAGTGATGCTGAGGTGAAGAGCAGTGAGTGGATTGCTTGGGGAAAGCGGATCTGACTAGCTTTCCTCAACTGCTTATTACTGATGCTGAGGTGAAGAGCAGTGAGTGGATTGCTTGGGGAAAGCGGATCTGACTAGCTTTCCTCAACTGCTTATTACTATTTACTTCATTCAGCTTGTTACAGTTTCAACCAGCGGTATTTTGCATGACTGGTCTCTGCTAACACCCCTGTTACCTGCCCTGGGGGCTAGTGTATGTTACGGCAGTGTACGTTTCCTCGTCTTGCCGCTGCTGTCCAGTAAGGTGTGTAGTTTTTGACAGCTTTCTTGATTGTAGACTGTTTGTGATTCTTCTACTCTGGTGGTAGTGATTCCATTCTTGTTCCAGGTGCTCTAAGCACAGTATTCTGGGTGCGTAGTGCAGTACGCCGGTTCCAGATTTGGCGTCTTGTTCCATTCTTGCATTTGGTTATTAGACATCAAGTATCTTCAGCAAGATTATCATTAGTCATTCATTAGACTGCCACTAGTCTGAGTTACCATCCTGTAATTTTGTGGGTCAGTCCTTCTACTCATTTTGTATATAGCAGTCACCCATGCTTTTTTTCTAGTCTGTTGAGACTTTGCACTGTGTGACAGATCCCCAATACACCTGATGATTTAGTTTTTTTCAACTCTTTCAGTTGTTTCTCTATGCCAGGGTTGCCTATTACAATGTCCACCAAAACAGAGTCTGTGTGATGGTCAAACAATGGTATGTTTGTATGTTTCTCTTGGCTGCCTATCTCATTGCTCGCAAAAGTTTCTTTTTGCCGGACCTACTCAGAGGTTGATCCCTGGAGCACCATCTGTGACTGGCCCTCGTATTTTACTATTATATGTTTCTAAATTTTTTTATTTAATTGCTATTCTTGGCATTACAACAGTTTTAAATGGTTGTGCTACCAAGTTTACTAACACTCCCCTCCTTCAGATATACTGGTAAGATGGCCCAGCGATAGCCTATGAAAAACTGAAAACAGATTGAGCATAAGAATAGGAAGAAGGTTTACTGAACTGTGAGAAAGGAAGCAAAATAAACAGTGAAAGATCTAAGCTACAGATATGCAAAACTGAGCAAATCTGAATAGCCACAGAGCCATTGTTACATGGTCATGGTGTTGGATTGTGAAGGGGAAGAAGCATGATCAAATCTTGTTCATGCTCTACTGTTCTACACAGGCACCAAATGTTTACCACATGACTGTTGTTCTACAACCAATGTATAGTATGACACTTTCCATTGAACATGGATTTGCCACTTAGCAATCCAACACTGTAAACACAGAACCAAGATGCACTGGTTCTTGCCATTCACTCAATGTTGCACATCTTGAGCTTCCCATTCAATGTTTCTGTTTTGCTTCTTTTTTCAACAATTCAGTACACCTTCTTCTGTTTTCGTGCTTGAACTGTGTTCAGTTTTTATGGGCCATCCACTGGGCCATTTTACCACCAAATCTGAAGAGGGTGCAGTGGAGAGTTTCCCTTGTAAGTCACAGACAGGCGCAATGAAAGACTTTACACAGAAGCTATTGGCCTCAGCCTTCATCAGAAAAAGAGAAATACACATCATTCATTCACACAAGCAAGCACACATTACACACCAATGACTGACAACTGTGTCATCTTGTTCCAGAATGTATTCTGGCCTAATCTGCAGGAGTTGGCAGTCATTGGTGTGTAAGGTGTGCTTGCTTGTGTGAATAAATGGTGTGTATTTCTCTTTATCTGATGAAAGCTGAGGCCAAAAGCTTCTGTATAATTGTCTTTTAATTGTGCCTATTTGCAACTTAGTGTTTATCTTTATCTATCTTTTCCTACATCATTCATATTTAAACCTCTTCTTTAATATATTGATTCAAGTTTTGAAATTCATAATTTTCTAGTACTAAACACTAATTAATATAAAATACTTGTAAGTCAGTTACGGTTACTGGGTAATGTGGTGTACATAAGTACTTGGATGGTAGATATTATGTAAAATCATGCAACCAGTATATGTTTATGTTCATGTGGAAGTACGATTATCTCACAACAATAAATATAAAGAAGCGAGCAGGTTGTAAAGGTTTGAAAAGGGCTCTGTACCATAATACATGTCGTATGAAAAGAAATGAAGGAGGACCTACATATGTGTGGAGGAAAGCAAGTAAGATACAGCGGTACTACCTCTGTGAGAGATGTGGAATTATGTGTGAAATGTTTTTTTGAGGAAAGAGGTGTTACTGATAGTTTCTACAAAGGTGGAAACTTCAGTGCTGTAAAGGGGGAAACTTACATGAATTTTATTACATAGCTGAATATAATTAAATAAAGATTTTTTGAAAATGAGAGAGAGTGTCTGAGTTTGTATGGTTCAAATATGAAAGGTTTATGCAGCAAAAGAATAATAGTACACAAACAGCAAGAAAAGATTATTAAGTACTCAAAATGTAACTCCACCTTTATGTTATGGAGCAGCCACAACTAATCATGTTATCATAAAACTACTTGTTTTGAGAAGAATATCTTATACATAGGATTTGAAAATAAGTGTCACAAACCACACTGTTATTGTTTGTAGAGGAAAACATAATAAAATTATTCAAAATACAAAATACATATTAAATAAAAGAACTAGTAAGCCTTAAGTCTGGATGTAATTTATCCTAGGAAAATGGGTACATGTATAATGTACAACAAAGGATGACTGGTGTATATTGAATAAAAAAGAAATGTCTTAGGACAACAAATAAAACAAAGGAAGAATCAGAATTATATATTCTGTAAAGGAAAATGTTATTCTGTTGGAGATTTAAAATAAGGTACGAACTATAATTGTGAAGATAATTAATTGTGTGCAGAACTAAAATATGCATAGAAAGTTTGATTAATGAACCTGTCACAAGATCACTTGTCTAAGTGGGGGACTATGTGACATTACACACCATTCTGGAAAAGTGATGTGTAACCCTACATCTACCTTTTCAATGAATGATGCTCGCAACTATAAAAAGGCATAATATTTTAATATTTACAAGAGGTCAACTATGGTATATTTTTTTGGTATATATTTGCAAGTGGTAAGTAATGTGTAGGAAAGACATGTGTCTTCAAGGTGGGATGACAATTGCTTTCACTATACAAGTGGCAGTAAGTGCAGAGGCGTTTATGCATATTCTGTGGATTATCACCCTATGTCAGACAAGCACATTGGCTCTGGAGGAATAACCACAGATGATGACAGGGAAAAGCAGTAAAATCAAACAAAACAATAGATAGTTTTGAAACACATATTCGTTCTCTTTAATACTTAAATCTGAGGAGGGCCATATTTACTGTATAACTAGAAGACGAAGTCTGAGCTTTATCCACCGTCAAGACTAGATGTAAATTACAAAATGTTCTGCAAACACAGCTCAAGAGAAAAACATACCTAATGAGAACATTAACAAAAAGGACCATTACAGTTTGAGGATGTAAAATTTCAACTACACATCAGTCAACAGAAATAAAGCCTGCAAATGACATTAAAGAAATGAAGTGAGAGAAACAGTGTGTGTTTGTTTGTTTGTGTGTGTGTGTGTGTGTGTGTGTGTGTGTGTGTGTGTGTGATGAGAGTGAAATATAACAATGATATAGTATAAAAACAGACCCACTATATATTTATGCTTGTATACTCTTCCCTATAATTTAGCGTGTTCAATATATTATTATATAAAACTTCCCACAGACAAACAGACATATATTATCTGCATCACACAGTACTTACTATCTTACATAAACAACACATACCTTCCCTTGTTCAACTTCTTCAATAAAGTCATAGTGTCTTGCAGTACCCATGCCTCGAATAGTATTTATGTAAAATCCAAAGTTTATGTTGGCCTTAACAGCAAGTGATGGATCATAATGAAATATTGCAGCCACATATGCACCAGGCTAAAGTAAACACAAAATAATATTACACATATACCATAAAACAAATTATCACATGTTATTTTCCTATTCATGCTTTTATACCAATAGAGTAATTTCTCAACACAAATTCAAAATAAAAACTAGAGACTAAAAACAGGAAAGAGCCACAGCCAGAGTGTCGCAGTGTGTCAGAAAATAATATAATGAATACCAGACTGTCTGAATTAAGGTACAGAATCAAAAAGAATATGAGGTATAACAAAAGATGTATGAAGATGCTGAGAGATGACAAGAAGAGAAATAGAAGAAACTGGGATGAGTGAAAATTGCTTGCTCAGTTTCATCAACTAGATGAGATAAACAGACCAGCTGCATAATACAATATTACCACTTACGCCTTTGACTCTCTTTGCATGAGAGTTTTTTCCCACTCCCTTCATAACGAGCTATGTAAATTTTTCCCTATAAGTTTATGACTAAAACTTTAAAAGTAGCCTCAGTGTCATTTAAAATGTTGTTGTTGTGTCTTCAGTCCAGAGACTGGTTTGATGCAACTCTCCATGCTACTCTATCCTGTGCAAGCCTCTTCATCTCCAAGTAACTACTGCAGCCTACATCCTTCTGAATCTCCTTAGTGTATTCATCTCTTGGTCTCCCTCTATGATTTTTACCCTCCATGCTTCTCTCCAATACTAAATTGGTGATCCCTTGATGCCTCAGAACGTGTCCTACAAACAAATCCCTTCTTTTGGTCAGGTTGTGCCACAAATTCCTCTTATTCCCAGTTCTACTCAGTACCTCCTCATTAGTTACGTGATCTACGTACATAATCTTCAGCATTCTTCTGTAGTACCACATTTTGAAAGCTTCTATTCTCTTCTTGTCTACACTGTTTAGCATCCAAGTTTCACTTTCATACATGGCTACACTCCACACAAATACCTTCAGAAAAGACTTTCTGACACTTAAATCTATACTCGATGTTAACAAATTCCACTTCTTCAGAAACGGTTTCCTTGCCATACCCAGTCTAAACTTTACATCCTCCCTACTTTGACCATCATCAATTATTTTGCTCCTCAAATAGCAAAACACATTTACTACTTTAAGTGTCTCATTTCCCAATCTAATTCCCTTGGCTTCACCTGATTTAAGTCAACTACATTCCATTATCCTCATTTTGCTTGTGTTGATGTTAATCTTATATCCTCCTTTCAAGACACTGTCCATACCATTCAACTGCTCTTCCAAGTCCTTTGCTGTCTCTGACAGAATTACAATGTCACTGGCAAACCTCAACATTTTTATTTCTTCTCCATGGATTATAATTCCTACTTCAAATTTTTCTTTTGTTTCTTTTACTGCTTGCTCAATACAGAGATTGAATATCATCGATGATAGGCTACATCCCTGTCTCACTCCCTTCTCAACCTCTGCTTCCTTCTCATGCCCCTCGACTCTTATAACTGCCATATGGTTTCTGTACAAATTGTAAATAGCCTTTTACCACTGTCACTTGAGAGAGAGTATTCCACTCAACATTGTCAAAAGCTTTCTCTAAGTCTACAAATGCTAGAAATGTAGGGTCAGTAGATAAGCCATAGGGTCAGCATTGCCTTGCGTGTTTCAATATTGCTATGGAATCCAAACTGATATTCCCCAAGTTGGCTTCTACCAGTTTTTCAATCGTCTATAAAGAATTCATGTTAGTATTTTGCAGCCATGACTTATTAAACTGATAGTTTGGGAATTTTAACACCTGTCGACACCTCCTTTCTTTGGGATTGGAATTATTATACTCTTCTTGAAATTTGGGGATATTTCACCTGTCTAATACATTTTGCTCACCAGATGGTAGAGTTTTGTTGTGGCTGGTTCTCCCAAGGCTATTAGTAGTTCTAATGGAATTTTGTCTACTCCCAGGGCCTTTTTTATTTTTGACCTAGGTCCTTCAGTGCTCTGTTGAATTCTTCATGCAGTATCATATCTCCCATTTCATCTTCATCTATGTCCTCCTCCATTTCCATAATACTGTCCCCAAGTACATTGCACTTGTATAGACCCTCTATACACTCTTTCCACCTTTCTGCTTTCTCTTCTTTGCTTAGGACTGGTTTTCCATCTGTGCCTTTGATACTCATACAGGTAGTTCTCTTTCTGCCAATCTCATTTTTGAGATGTTTGTATTCCTCTTCACTTGCTTCATTCACTGGATTTTTATATTTTCTCCTTTCATCAATTAAATTCAATATCTCTTCTGTTATTTAAGTATTTCTACTAACCCTCACCTTTTTACCAAATTGATCCTCTGCTGCCTTCACTATTTCATCTCTCAAAGCTATCCATTCTTCTCCTACTGTATTTCTTTCCCCCATTCTTGTCAATTGTTCCTTAATGCTCTCTCTTAAACGCTCTACCACCTCTGGTTCCTTCAGTTTGTCAGGGTCCTATCTCCTTAAATTCCTACCTTTTTGCAGTTTCTTCAGTTTTAATCTACAGTTCATAACCAATAAATTGTGTTCAGAGTCCACATCTGCCCCTGGATATGTCTTACAATTTAAAGCCTGGTTCCTAAATCTTTATCTTACCATCACATAAACTATTTGAAATCTTCCAGTGTCTCCAGGCCTCTTCTATGTATACAATTTTCTTCCATGATTCTTAAACCAAGTTTTAGCTATAATTAAGTTATGCTCTGCACAAAATTCTGCCAAGCAGCTTCCTCTTTCATTTCTTAGACCCAGTCCATATTCACCTACTATTTTTCCTTCTCTTCCTTTCCCTAGTATTGAATTCCAGTCCCCCATGACTATTAAATTTTTGTCTCCCTTAACTATCTGAATAATTTCTTTTATCACATCATACATTTCTTCAATCTCTTCATCAGCTGCGGAGCTAGTAGGCATATAAACTTGTACTACTGTGGTAGGTGTGGGTTTCTTGTCTATCTTGGCAACAATGATGTCATTTGTAGTAGCTTATCCATGCTCTTATTTTTTATTCATTATGAAACCTACTCCAGCATGACCCCTATTCAGTTTTGTATTCTCCTGACCAGAAGTCTTGTTCCTCCTGCCACTGAAGTTCACTAATTCCTACTAACCTATCCATTTCCCTTTTTAAATTTTCTTATCTACCTGCTCGATTAAGGGGTCTGATATTCCATGCATTGATCCATAGAATGCCAGTTTTCTTTCTACTGATAACAACATCTTCCTGAGGAGTCCCCAACCAGAGATCCAAATAAAATATGATGCTGGAACTCCATCACTACATAAAATGTAAGTAACTGAAATATGATATTGAGACTGGAAAGCAAGTAGCATCACAAGCTGATGTGCCTTCTCTGAGTAACAGACAGCCAATCTCATTCCTGTTCAGGTGACTTATTCCATCTGAGTCACTATGTAGAGCAGCATATTTGGTTCAATGACCTCAATCTTGTCTTTTAATATGTCTCATTGTTCACTGTTCCATCCTCCTCAATTGCCATGTTGTTCTGTGCCTAGCAGACGAGGCATCTAAAGCTGGTCATAATAGATGGCAGAAGGCAAATTAGTCAATTATCTCTGTTGAACACAATTGCCTCACACATTACAAGGCAAACAGAGACTGAATTACTTATAATACTTAACCCTTCAATTAATAATAATTATATAATATTTAACCCCCTAATCAAACCTTTACAGTCCTGAGTAACATCATGAGATTACTTCTATTATGTCCCACTAATTGAATACTACCATAAATCACATGAAGGACCACAATATGTGGCAACTGACATGTACGTATTCAGACTTTCAAATTTTGTTTTGTATTGTTATGTTTATACTATATTGTAATCTATAAAGTATATTATGGATTTCATTCATCATTTTGTTCTTTAGGTTAGTCACTTTTTTAATTTCCTTGTGGTCATTGCAGTATACTTACGGGGACCAGGGTTTTACAACGTTGTTGCTAGGTTGTTTAGTCTCATGCCCATTCTCATGCTATGCTCACCGGTTGTGATACTATGCTCCCACACTCAAATTTATTTTTTGGGGGTGTTTCATTTTATCCTATCAACCAGCTCCCTTTGTTATCCTGTTCTTCCTTCTTCAACCAGAGTGCAGTAATGGTTCTATTTACATTTCTATTCTTCACACAAAGTATTGCAGTTCCCTTCCTGTTTCCCATGAGGTGACTTGCCGATTCTCTTCATCTATAACTTCCCTGCCATAATAAATGTTATTGGATAGATAAAAAATCTACTCACCAAGTGGCGTCAGAACACACACATAAAAGAAGGTTATAATAAGGCAAGCTTTCAGAGCCAGTGTCTCCTTCATCTGCACGAAGGACTGAAGGGGAGGGAAGAGAGTTGAAGGAAAAAGGGAGGTACAGGAAAAGGTGTAAATTTTGTAAAAGGCACCCAGAACCACAGGTCATGGGAGTCTTTCACTGGATAGGATGAGCCTTCTCATATACTGCCATAATAAATGCTACTAAGAAGTTTTAATCAACCTGGAGTTCCCTTTGTTTAATTTTATCATTTTAAAATTATATAAGTGATAATTTTGTAAAATTAAAAAGTATAAACATGTTTTAGTTACCAGAATGAAATGTTCACTCTGCAACGTAGTGTGTGCTGATATGAAACTTCCTGGCAGATTAAAACTGTGTGCTGTACGGAGACTCGAACTTGGTTCAGCATACAGTTTTAATCTGTCAGGAAGTTTCATATCAGCACACACCCCGCTGCAGAGTGAACATTTCATTCTGGAAACATCCCCCCAGCTGTGGCAAAGCCATGCCTCCACAATATCCTTTCTTCCAGGAGTGCTAGTTCTGCAAGTATCACAGAAGAGCTTCTGTGAAGTTTTGAAGGTAGGAGACAAGATACTATAAACACTCTGTGTTGCTCACAGGAAAAGCTCCCCAACAGCGAACCACCAAAAGAAACGACACAACATGAACGGACATGGCTTGAGTACTTAAGACACCACTCAACATTGATGTCTTGGGTCAGTGAGCCACAAAGCTCGTAGCAGTCGGACAGCTCCACACGTGCTCCGACACTGTGCAGGGACCTCCAGCATACCCAGCCGATCACGCTGCATGGAGATATCCTTCCTGGTCCGCACGAACCAACTGACTGCCCACACCCCCCAAGCCAGAAACTATATGCACAGGACCAAAGATGGTACACAGTGCAAATATCGATACACATCACTGCTGCCACATGTAGAAGGAGTAAGAACCATGGCATAACCGCAACAATGGCAAGAACCAAATGCAGATAGACATCCAAGTTCAAGAAAAAACCCATAGTTCCAAGTGAGCATGGCTCAACCTCCCACCCTCAAACTTTACCCAGGAAGGGGTTAATTCAAACCCTGAGCTGCTTGAACTTAACTTGACTAACGTGAACACAATATTGCTTGCCAAGAGATTTACCGGGCCTAATATGCGCATAACAGTGCAAGGCCCCAGAAAATGAGGAGTAAATTTACTAAGGTTACCACTGTGCACCTGCCTCCCTTGGAAATTGTGGACATAAACTTGGTCCCCCAGCCTACCCTTAAAGGTTTCCTGATTACAATTATAACACTCAGCTTGGTTATTATGAGGTCTGAGTATATTATGCCTGCCCCAGTTCCAGTTTTCCTTGATGACCCACGGTTTAACGTCAGGTGGAATAAGATCCGAAATTCCCCACAAGCTGGAAAGAGGGGAATTAACTGGGTAGGAAAAGATCAAGGATGCACATGTAACTCACGAGGCTTCATGAATGGCGGTATTAAAGGCAAAACTGAGCCAGGAAAGATTGGAGTCCCATTTGCTGGGTGTTTTCTGATGGTAAGTAATCAAGCGGACTTATGATTCTGATTAACCCTTTCCGCAAAGGACCCCTGGGGATAATACGGAGTGGTGGTGGTGTCATGCTTAACACCATTCTGAAAGCAGAAGGCCTGAAAGAAAGGCAGGAGCGTTATCACTAACCAGCTGCTTAGGTGGCTCGAAAACACTAAAGACACTAGTCAAGTGATTAATTGTGGTGATAGCGGTAACATTACAGCTCGGAAGAAGCCAAGTAAACCTAGAAAATGCATCAATCATAACGAGTACATATCGATTACCTCTTTTAGTCCGAGCTAAAGGCCCCAAATAATCAATACAGGGCTTGTGCATGGGAGAGGACTCTCATTCAGAACTCAACCAACCTTGTTGAAGGGCATTGCTGGGTTTGGCTACGTTACACAAGCGGCATTGAGCTATCATTTGTCTAACAGCCTGGTCCATAGAGGGCCAAGTTAAATACTCCTTGATCTTTTGGAGCATCTTATAAGTCCCTAAATGGCCACCCACCATGAATCATGAAAATTACAGAAGACCAGATGCACAAAGGTAGCAGGCAAACAGATCTTATACTGCTTAGCATCGGCCACCTTCCTGCAAAGAATACCCCTCTTAATCTCATATTCTTCTGAGAGCTCTCCTGCCAATACACATTGCTTAATACCAGCCCACACAGGGTCGTGATCCTGATGGTGCACAATGTCTTCAAACAAAAGGGGAATTTCACCTAACATCATACAATTAAGATTGTCACCGTCTAACTGCTCCCTTCCCTGACCAGACATGTCTTCGGTAAACATCTGGCTGAGAACATCTGCCAAGACATTTTCAGAACATTTAATATGTTTAACTTCAAACTGAAATGCCAAAATATGTATTGCCCACCTGGCAATACAACCAGTCTTATGCAGCCTCATCAGTACCCAGTTCAATGCTTGATTGTTGGTTTCCAATTGAAAACTTGATGCTCAAGGTGGAACTGATACTTCTCTAATGCAAACAAAATGGCCAAGGCCTCGCACTCATAGACAGAGTACTTAAGCTCAGCATCTGTTAACTGCCGAGACATATAAGCTAATGGTTGCCTCTGCCCCTCAAATTCCTGGAGGAGAACAGCTGAAATACCAGCATTACAAGCATCAGTCTGCACGAAGATTTTGCTGAAATTGGGTACCCCAAGGGGGAGGGGTTGGCTGTTGCTGTCTTAATATGCTCAAAGGCAGTCTCCTGGACAGGTCCCCATTCAAAACCCACACCTTTATGGTGTAACTGATTTAAGGGTGCCACCAACTGAGCAAAATTAGGCACAAAATGCCTAAAATAATTTGCAATGCCTATAAATCTAGTGATTCCCTGCCCTGCTTATCAACAGGGGGAGGCAATGCCTGCAGGGCTTTTGTCCACTCTTGGTCAATGTGAATACTGTGACCCGAGACTATATGGCCTAAGGAAGATACCTCCTGCATAGCTAGTGTAATTTTACTAGGTTAACAATATAATGGAAGGAAACATTCCACGTGGGAAAAATTATATTTAAAAACAAAGATGAGGTGACTTACCGAACAAAAGCGCTGGCAGGTTGATAGACACACAAACAAACACAAACATACACACAAAATTCAAGCTTTCGCAACAAACTGTTGCCTCATCAGGAAAGAGGGAAGGAGAGGGGAAGACGAAAGGAAGTGGGTTTTAAGGGAGAGGGTAAGGAGTCATTCCAATCCCGGGAGCGGAAAGACTTACCTTAGGGGGAAAAAAGGACAGGTATACACTCGCACACACGCACATATCCATCCACACATACAGACACAAGCAGACATATTTAAATATGTCTGCTTGTGTCTGTATGTGTGGATGGATATGTGCGTGTGTGCGAGTGTATACCTGTCCTTTTTTCCCCCTAAGGTAAGTCTTTCCGCTCCCGGGATTGGAATGACTCCTTACCCTCTCCCTTAAAACCCACTTCCTTTCGTCTTCCCCTCTCCTTCCCTCTTTCCTGATGAGGCAACAGTTTGTTGCGAAAGCTTGAATTTTGTGTGTATGTTTGTGTTTGTTTGTGTGTCTATCAACCTGCCAGCGCTTTTGTTCGGTAAGTCACCTCATCTTTGTTTTTAAATATAATTTTTACTAGGTTAACAGTTAGACCAGCTCGCTGTAACATCAAAAGAACTTGCTGGATATGCTCCAAATGATACTTAAATAAAAATCCTCAAACCAAAACGGCACATAGCCGAAACTTTACAAATATGAGTTTCAAAATCCAAGTCTTTCACAGCTGAAGGCCTCCAAACAAGAAATCTTAAAAATCAACAAAATAAATTTCAAGTGACTGTAGACATGCAGTGAAAATTGCAAAAAAAAAAAACAGCTAGGCTGAAAGCCTCAAGGCAAAAGTGGATAAAACAAACATACGGGATGCAATACAAACAGCTGAAGGTCACGATTAAATTTCAAAATTTTAAAATATATTACCATAATCTTTTCGGGCAGAAGGCTGCAATGTTTTTTCTTAAGGGGAAATTTTGAGAATAAGGCTTTAAGTGGATGAAGGCCCACAGTTGATTTTCCAAAAATTCAAAAATTGACTACAGGGCGTATCGGAATGCCATCCTTGTGGAGCTTTAGTAAGCTGTTCAGTGTGGGTGCTTGGGGGTTCTTTTGTTTCAACCATTTTGCTTTCTGATTTGTCAGATAATTTCAGAAGTGCACCCACATACTTAGCCAGAGAAATGCATGCATAGTTACAGAAACATATACACAAATAACAGAAGCATACATGACACTGAAGAGCTGATACAACAAATCAAAGACATCAACATACTCACAACAGCCACACTCACATCATTTGACATCACATCCATGTACACCAATATACCCACCACAGAAACCATCAACATCATCAAACAACAACTAGAAGAACAAGCCAAAATTCCTGAACCCCACATCAAAGAAGTAGCTAGCATTCTAAAACTAATCACAGAGCAAAACAATTTCTCATTTGACAATCAGTTCTACTCACAAGAAGGCAGGCTTCCAACGGGGTCACCAGTCAGTGGACTCCTAGCCAACATTTTTCTCAATCGCATTGAAAATAAAATATTCGAAACAATAGTAAGACCAAAACAATACTGGATAATATATTGGTACTGTTATGTAGATGAAATCATATGCCTTATAGATGAAACACCAAGTCACATCCAACAACTCCACAGTGATATAAACAAAGTACACCCAAAAATAAAATTCACCATAGAAATAGAACATGACAAAAGGTTAAACTTCCTTGACCTCACAATGTACAGACACAACAACCAACACCAATTCTCTATATTCAGGAAGGTGATCACCACTGATACAACCATTCACAAAGACTCTAATCATTTGATTACACACAAACTAGCCGGCTTCCAGTATATGCTACAAACAAAACCCCACTCACTGAAAACAACTACAAGAATGAATTGCAGACAATCAGAAAAATAGCAGTAAAGAATGGATATGACACAAACACTATAGGTAAACTGAACCACAAAATTAAAAAGGACACCCAACATGCAAAAACAAAAGCCTCCTTATCAACTTATAAACATACAGAACACACTAATGAGTACACATGAACAGGAAACACCCACAATGGCAAACAGGTGGTTCACTCTCACCTACAACAACAAAACAGTCCACAGAATAGGCAACATACTAAAAAATCAAGGGGTAAAAAGTAAAAATAGCCTACAGGACAGGCAACTCAACACAGAGAAAACTAAGGACAAGCAACAGAAGCACAGACAAACACAACACATCTGGTATTTACCAATTAACTTGCCAGGACTGCAAAGCAGTTTATATAGGGGAGACAAGCAGAAACTTTAATACCAGATACACAGAACACAGAAGAGCATTAAAAAGTAACAGCTGTTATCTTCTTTAAGGTATATGTTGTTGCATATGACAAACTGTGGAACAAAATGGTAGAAACAAATCAAATCAGAAAAACCACACCATGTGGTAAAAAGGTATGAATTCATAATTTAAGTATTTTTTTTAAATATCTGTAATTCCAATTTAAAAACTAATAGCTACATGTATACCACCAGCAAAGAACACTCTTTATCTTTAACAGATGAAAAATAAAATTCCACTGAAGACGCTGCAACTGCAGTGAAACATGTTTGGGTCAGAAAACAAAATTGTGTTTTGCTACAGGTGGACCCTATCCAAAAACATATGTATTGTTAAAGCAAACACAGAAGAAAAGAGCCTCAACCCCAACATGGCTTGATTTCACCACTACGAACACTCAGTGTTGCTCACAGGAAAAGCTCCCCAACAGCGAACCACCAAAATGAACGCCACAACATGAATGGATGTGGCTTGGGTACTTATGACACCACTCAACTTAGACATCTTGGGTCGGTGAGCCATGAAGCTCATAGCGATCGGACAGCTCCACACATGCTCTGACAACTGCACAGGGTGTGCCAGCAGACCCAGCCGACCGTGCTGCATGGTGATATCCTCCCTGGTCTGCACCAACCGACTGACTGCCCGCACACACCCTAACCAGAAACTATATGCACAAGACCAAAGATGGTACACGGTGCAAATATCGATTCACATCGCTGCTGCCACATGTAGAAGGAAGAACCATGGCATAACCGCAACAATGGCGGGAACCAAACACAGGTAGACAGCTGAGTTCCATGAAACGCATAGTTCGGAGTGGCACAGCTCACAACAGTATACATTGTCTCCACTCGGAGTGTGTTAATTGGAAAATATTGCTAATTGAACTTACTATCAATAATTTTCCCAACATCATGTGAGCTAATAAGTGTTACTGTGCACAATGACACAACTAGTTATAAAGACTGCAGTTCAATATATTTCAAATCCAGTGAAACCAATTAATTGATGGAATAACTGACATTAAAGTTTACAAACAGTCAAAATTTCTTTTGCTTTTGGACAAGTTAGATTCTGCAGTATGACACAGCAGTTTTTTTACACTATATTTTCTGAATCAGACAACACCTCTCACTAATTAACTAATGCAATAACCAAATTTTGAATAATTTGCCATTTTGTGAAATAATTTTTTTAACACAGCAGTAATAGGTCTACTCATAAGCTGGGTATTCATTTTGTGGATGCATAAACTGAGCCTATAAACTTTCCTAAATATATATTCGGGCTCAATCTGATGCATACATGACCTCTGTCTCTGGCCACTGAGTTTGGACTCGGTGGCCAGAGACATTGGTTATAAGTGTATAAGTTGTGCTTCTGTGAACATGTGTGTGTTGTTTACTTTAGAAGAAAGCCTTTTGGCTGAAATCTCTCATGTTTAGCAGTCTTCTTGTTGTCCCTTTCTGTTGTTGTTGTTGTGGTCTTCAGTCCTGAGACTGGTTTGATGCACTTTCTATGACTCAACATCTCTTCTAAATGGTGAGTAGCAATATATCCTTTTTATATTACTGTCATTATTCCATCCATGATTATCCATTGTTTGATGTAAATACATATGTAATATACAAAGGGGAAATATTGTTAGAAAAAATCTTCACCAGGTCTTGGCCTATTTACTTCAAATTTTTACTTGTTGCCCTAATGAGTATTCATACAGATGTGCTCTGATCAGTCAGAATATTATGACTACTGACCTACCATTGATATGAACCATCGAGGCAATAGCTATTGTACATGGTAATGAGTAAAGGTGGTAGAAATTTTTATTATATTTTACTTCCATCATTATAACTTAGTCTCAGGCAGTGACATGAGCTGTTATGTTAACTACCCTGCAGTAGTTATGGCTGGCTCCCACACTATTATGCTGAGCTACGGATGCCACCACAGTACTGCTGAGTGAGAGACACCAACTTTCTGCCTCAAACCCTCCAATGGGAGGACCGGGTGCCATCACCTGACGTACACGAGAGGGTGAGCGAGGTAGCGGCTGAACACAGCGGGTTGCTATCTTCCCTGGCGGCTTCCTTGCCCTCTGGATGTGTACACAAGTCCTTTCTCTTGAGGGTGAAATGCTCTTTCTGTACCATGTGGAGTTCACTCTGCAGCTGCAGCCAGTTTCCACGAATGCTGTTTCCTTAGTGGTAGTTTTTGGGTATAAAGCCCAGCTTTTCCATGAATCCTAGCATGTATCAATTTCTGTGTAGGAAAAACACCACAGATGCCCATCTGCTACCATTCTGATGAGCACAAACAGGTGTCTGGAAGTGGGATCTTTCCCACTGTTTCAACCAAATCAATATTTTCCTACCGATCCTATGTACTGGCCACAACAGTGATGCCTTGCAGTTTTCTGCCACAGTCCACTTAACTGTTTGTGCTGTTTGCACTAGACATGCCTTCAGGCATACACTACGATGTGTGAGCACACTATACGGCTGCGTGCTGCTACATCGCATCCCACGCTGGGGTGAGCCACCTGCAGTAGAAGAGTCATTGTGGACTGCCCCACATCATATGCTGCCGCTGTGTGTCGTAATGGGGCAGGCGCCTATCACCGCCGCCTCGACACCGCTGCCCCCCGATGCAGATGTCGCCGCTGCTGCCACCTCTGTGTGCCGCCACCACCTGATGTAAATGTCACTGCAATGCATTCTGCTAGTTAACAACTCTACTCAAATCCTTAGGCCCATCCCAGAACCTCTCCCCAGAGTCCATCTCTCTACTTACCCCTACCGTTCCCCACACTCCCACCTTCTACATGCTTCATAAAGTCCATAAACCCTACCACCCAGGACACCCCATTGTGGCCGGTTACTGTGCCCCCACTGAGAGAATCTCTGCTCTCATAGACCACCACCTTCAACTTATTACCCAGAACCTATCCTCCTACATAAAAGATACCAACCATATCCTCGACTGACTCTCCACAGTTCCTCTCCCTTTACCACACGGTGCCCTGCTCGTCACTATTGATGCCACATCCCTGTACACTAACATTCCTAATGCCCATGGTCTTACTGCTATCGAACACTACCTTTCCAGACACCCTATGGATTCCCAACCACCAACCTCCTTCCTAGTCTCCATGACCAACTAAATCCTCACCCACAATTACTTCTCCTTTGAAGGCATTAGCTACAAACAAATCCACGGTATGGCTATGGGCACCTGCTTGGCACCATCCTATGCTAACCTATTCATGGGCCATCTAGAGGAATCCTTCCTAAAAACCCAGAATCCTAAACCCCTCACCTGATTCAGATTCATTGATGACATCTTTGCTATCTCGATTGAAGGTGAGGACACCTTATTCACATTCCTCCAGAACCTCAACAACTTCTATCCAGTTTGCTTCACCTTGTCCTACTCAACCCAACAAGCCACCTTCCTAGATGTTGACCTCCACCTCAGAGATGGCTACATCAGTACTTCCGTCCATATCAAACCTACTAACCACCAGCAATACCTCCAGTTTGACAGCGGCCACCCGTTTCATATCAAGAAGTCCCTTCCGTACAGCCTAGCCACCCGTGGTTGTCACATCTGCAGTGACAAGCAGCCCCTCTCTAAATATACCGAGGGTCTCACTGAAGCCTTCACTGACCGTAATTATCCTCCCATCCTTGTACAAAACCAAATCTCCCGCGCCTTATCTTTCCAGTCTCCCACCACCCTCCGAAGTCCCACAGTCTGGCCACAGAGGAGCATTCCCCTAGTAACTCAGTACCATCTGGGACTGGAGCAACTGAGCTACATTCTCCGCCATGGTTTCAATTACCTCTTGTCATGCCCTGAAATGAGAAATGTTCTACCCACTATCCTTCCCACCCCTCCTATCGTGGTATTCCGCCATCCACTGAACCTACACAATATACTTGTCCATCCTTACACAACCCCTGCTCCCAATCCCTTACCTCATGGCTCACACTCCTGTAATAGACCTAGATGCAAGACCTGTCCCATACATCCTCCTACCACCACCTACTCCAGTCTGGTCCCTAACATCACCTCTCCCATCAAAGGCAGGGCTACCTGTGAAACCAGTCACATGATTTACAAGCTCAGCTGCAATCACTGTGCTGCATTCTAAGTAGGCATGACAACCAACAAGCTGTTTTTCTGCATGAACGGCCACCAACAAACTGTGGCCAAAAAACAAGTGGATCCAGCCCCCTCCCTGTTCCCACTCCAGCACTGCACAGCCATCATTTCACCACCACACCCAGTCTTTTAATTTACTTTTATTTTTATTTCTCTACTTTCTGCTACTTACCCCCTCCCCCCTCTGCACCTTCTCTCCTGCCCTCCGTCTAAACTACAACACTTCACTGTCCACCACTCCCACCATACTATCCCTTCCCCTCCCTGCCCCAGCCTCCTCCTTACCCCCACCCAGTCACCACTCCCATCATGCACTGGTGCTGCGGCTCGCAGTGTAGTTTCAGCTCTCTGAGACTGCAGATGAGTGTCCAAATTGTGCTTGCGTGAGTGTGTGTGTGCATGTGTGTATGTGTGTCTACTGCTGACAAAGGCCTTAATGGCCGAAAGCTATGATTGTGTGAATCTTTGTATTGTGCCTATCGCCACTCAGCACCTCCACTATATGGTGAGTAGCAACTTCCCTTCTCTCGTATTGTTATAGATGCAAGGCTTTGCAATACAAGTACAATCTTCCCTTCGCACACCAAAATAGTGTACTGATTTTACCACACACAATTATATGTGTCCTCACAAAAAAATAAAAAAATAAATAAAATAATTAAATAAAATAAAAAAAGAAGAGAGAGAGAGAGAGAGAAACACACTTCAAGCTCCTTGTTATGATTTACCACCCCGACTTGTGGCTTTTAGATTTCAAGGTAAGTTTATTGCTGGAAAATCAACTGTTGCCATCTGTGAGAATCTTTGACGCAGTGTAATGACTCATTCGATATTGCAGGTAGGTTGAATGAATGACTGCATAGGTCATCAATGAGGACTTACGGTAACAAAGAGTACAGGCAGAAAGAAACAAAACACATAGTGATACAACACCATCAATGAATATATTACCCAGTATTAAAGCTTTTTATACAGCCAAAAATTGTTAAGAAGATTGTGTCTTAGCAAGAAGTGGAAGTAATATCGGAATTCATGACACACCTTAAGGCATACGGAAAATAGTTAGGCACGCATTACTCCTTACTTTCACATGAGATATGCCAACCAATAAGCAGAAGCAAATGACAGCGGAGATAAAGAGAGAAAAGTTATCACAACTGCCCCTGTTCTAGGCAGTACTGAAAAATATATGTCAAAATGTTTATTGTGTTTAGTGTAAGATTTCGGAGTGTATTTTTATTTTTATTCTATTGTATAATGTATATAAATGCTCACTTCAATTAGAGGGTGCTCAAGCTGAGCTACTCAAAAGTAGCAAATGTAGACAATTCATATTATGGTAACTTTGCTCATCTGAAAACAGAACTTGGGAAAAATATTCCAGACCTGAGGGCACGGCCCCTCATCTAAATATTGTAAATAATTATTTGCTCTCACTGAGAAACATGTACGCAGTGTGCTTTATGCAACTTACACTTTTCATGCTGAATCCAAGCACACTGTGCACAATGGTGCACAGTACTCCAAAACTTTAGGTACAGTAGCAATCGCCATAAAATGGAGATAGGAAAAGATTAGCCCATGGGAATTGGTAGTAGTTATGTGCACTAAAATATACTCAGAACAACTGTCTCTGTGATGCCACAAGCCCTACTGCATATGATAAAACAAGGCACAAAAACTTGCTGAATGGCCATGCCACTATGGCCTTAGGTAAACAGAAAAGCCAAAATGAATTATCTATCAATTGACACGAGACTAGACACCTGTCAATTTCCACAGGAGACTGAGTAAGCTCAGATCATTACTGATGATGCAGTTATTTGCACTACTGATGGGGCACAGTGTTTGTGCGTCCACTCTGCTGGAATTGCCAGAGGGTTCCCATGACTGCATGCTGCTGCAGTTAATTTTCTGTGCTGTCAACCCTAATCTGTATTTCTTTCTTCTGTCAACGAGGAGCTAGCCAGATTAATCAGTACTAAGCCCTCCGTCAGTACTAAAACTATCACATTCTTTTCCAGCCACATTATACCGAGGTATCGCTCTTCTCTAGTTGCAGTGATCCCTCTCACTTACTCACATCTTGCCATAAGATGTCAACAATGTCCTAATTAATTAACCAAGTATATGCCAGAAAGCAAAGCCTTACAAAGATAGTGTGCTTCACACTTCGGTAACACGTGCCTAACCTTTAGCGATAAAAGTACAATTTTACTGCTTGTCGGTTGTCACGAAACTGTGTTCCTTTGCCACTCCACTTGCTAGTGGGTAGAATCGAGTGGTCATTCCAAGCGTTACATCTGTACCTGTAGTTCTACTGGTCATTGCCATTACTGCACAAACTCTGTATACAAACAGCTATTGTATATCCCATGAGCCAATGCCGAAGGTTGTGCCAGATCCCAAGCCAAACGGTGAACACCTTTAGTAACATATAACGAGTCACATCATTTCACAGGCACGGCCCTCCCAACGTCCCTCACAGGCTTGTTCTGTATTTGTATCTATCTCTTATTATTAAATTAACCCTCCCCCCCCCCCCCATTTATTTTGCCCCCCCCCCCCCCCCCCCCCTGTTTATTTTGAGTCACTTGAGCCCCCATTGACACGATTCCTGCCTCTGAGTGTTGCAGTCGCTGGTAGTCGATGTGCTCTCATTGACCAGTTGTCCCTCTATCCACCTCAATTCCAGTACCATATTATGGTGCCCAGATGACAATTCGTTACCAGCCTACCAGTGCCTTGCCTCCATGTGTGCGTTGAACTACTGACTGCCGCACAGACTCCAGTGGCTTTGCAAAGTGTGTAGGAAAAGACATTATACTAACAGAGACTTGCAATTAAGAGCAACCCAGGTGACACCAAGAGATAATCATACTGTAAAGTAAAAGCATAAACTTTGCACTCCCTGTCCCTATTGCATATTTTATGATCAATTTTTAAAAAGTGAATTCAATCCCCATTAGCTTTAAGAACCCTTTTTAAATGAGAAACACTAAATGTTGGTTGCCTTTATGTACATCAAAAGAAAAACCTTTGTGTTTTCAAACTGGTCATTTACAGTGATTAGTGTCAACTATTGTAACAATCACAGACCTGTAACAGGCTCTCATGTAAGAGGGAAGGAATTGTGCATGGTAACAGGTAAAAATGGTACAAACTTTTATTGTATTCCACTTCCATCATTTCAACTTAGCCTCAGGCAGAAGTGTGAGCTGTTACGTAAACTACTCTGCAGTACTTGTGGCTGGCTCCCATGCTATTATGCTGAGCTAGGGATGCCACCACAGTATTGCTAAATGAGAGATGCCAACTTTCTGCCTCAGATCCGCCAATGCAAGGACTGAGTGCCATCACGTGAGGTACATGAGATGGTCTAGGAGGCAGCGGCCACAACAGCAGGTTGCTCTTTTGCCTGGAAGCTTCTTTACCCTCTGGATGTGTACACCAGTCCTTCCTATTGAGGGTGAAATGCTCTTTCTGTACTGTGTGCAGTTTTCATAAACGTTGTATCCCTTAGTGGTAGTTTTTGGGAATAAAGCCCAGCTTTTCCATGAATCCTGGCATTTATAAATTTCCGTGTAGGAGAAACACCTCGGATGCCTACCTGCTACCATCCTGACATGCACACAGTGTCATCTGGTGAGGAATGACCGCTAGTCAGACATATGTACAGTGCATGTAGTATCAGTAAGCATGCTGTCCATGTGTAGCAAGGGGTAGATGTGTAATCTATCTGAGTTTGACTGAGGGTCAATTATGACAGCACAGAGGCTTGGCTTGAGCATTTTGGAAACTGTATGACTTGTTGAGTGTTTGAGGAGTGGGCAGAGAGGGGGGAAAAGAGGTTAGGACATACATCTAATTTTCATACATATTTAGCAATTATTGCTAAAAGTATTGCCACATTCATCAGTATAATTAATTTCGAAAACAACAATTTATTTATTTGACAGCCTTTAAATAGTCAGACATCATTAAAGAAGAGGACTTTATTCTCAGTCTGCTCTCAGTTCTGGTCAAGTTACCAAACATGTAACACCTACGCTCCCGGTTTTTATTCATGTTACAGTTATGCAACTAAGTAATGATGTCTGCTACCTTTCAAATGATTTTTGTAATCCTGAAGTGTATATTGATTGGTAGAAGGCATGGACTATCATTGTCAGGTGAACAAAGTATTGGTGACAGTTGTGACGTTTAATTAATGAGTGAACTAAGTGAGCCATTGCATTGCACTTTTATCTGACAGATTTCTACAACACAGTACTGCCTGTAATCTGTGAGTTATTGGAGCTATACTCTTAATTACTTTGTTCAGCGACTTGTTAGGACTATCACTGACTACTCGACAGTGATTCATTAATGTGTGTTTTAATAGCTTTACAATTGTACGAATATTTCTGCCACTGTACCTCTTAGTTGTTTGTGGATACCAACCTGATAATAGGCACTAATAATCTCATGAAGGCAAAAGACTGGTCATTGTCCAAACAATTTAATCTTGAAGTAAATAAAATGTGTGGAAAAGTGCAACTTAAACTGTGATGTTGAGTACATTTTCCTGGACAAACATCACCAAATACTCAGTAAGATTTTCAGCTTCAAGACAAAAATTGGATGTGCTGCTGAGGATACAATGCAGAAACTACAGAAAATTTGTTGGGTGCCTTACAAGGTTATCCAGATTTGCCATGAATGCAGATTACTTGATCGGGGATGCACAGGAACACATTTTGTGAACAGTTTAAACTAAATTTAAAAAAAATTTCTGTGAATGTAGTAAATGATGATGTCTTGCATGGAAAGAGTGATTGTAGATTGCGAAGACACTTATGTTTACTTCTGTCTAAAAGGTTTACAGTTTTGGTTTGACAACAGACTTAAGGGTAAAAAGCTAACTGTGAGACATCAAAGCAGGAGTATGTATGTTTATAAAAAGAGTGAAAAGGAAAAACACCAGATTAATGACTGTGTCTTAGAATAACAAGAGTGAGGTACAAAAATTTCTCTCTTACAGTGAATTTAAAGATCTTTTCCCTGTTTTGGTAACAACTTTTTGATTTTGCTGTGTCAGGCTGAATGTGTGTTTTACTGCTGCCATCTGAATACCTAACAATTATTTGATACTTCAGTCTATATTATGCAAGGATTAATGTTGTATTACAACTGCTTGATGATCATTTGATGCTTTTGTCTTGTTTGGTGCAGAGTCTGATGTGCTATGAATAAGCAATGCCTTTATCTGTTGAGCTTTCTGCTAAGATTTGCACCTTGCCAATCCACTTCTTAATTGTGGTGTTTAGCATTTTGAACTATGAAATAAGTAGCATTATGATGTTATGGCCATTCTACTATTTCTCATATTATGATAGCAGCTGAAATGAACTGATGAACTTTTTATTTTGCTTTGCAGCTACTTGTCATTTAATTCTGCTAAAACTTTGGGTTTCTACATCTATCTCTGCAAACTACTGTGAAATGCATGGATGAGGATGTGTCCCACTGTACCAGTTATTAGGGTTTCCTCCCTTTCTATCAATGTATGGAACATGTGGAGAATGATTTTTGAATGCATCTTTGGTGTGCTGCAGTTATTCTAATCTTGTCCTCATGATCCCTGTGTGAGAGAGACATAGGGTGTTGCAGTAGATTCATAGAGTCATCATATAAAGCTACACTCCTGGAAATGGAAAAAAGAACACATTGACACCGGTGTGTCAGACCCACCATACTTGCTCCGGACACTGCAAGAGGGCTGTACAAGCAATTATCACACGCACGGCACAGCGGACACACCAGGAACCGCGGTGTTGGTCGTCGAATGGCGCTAGCTGCGCAGCATTTGTGCACCGCCGCTGTCAGTGTCAGCCAGTTTGCCGTGGCATACGGAGCTCCATCGCAGTCTTTAACACTGGTAGCATGCCACGACAGCGTGGACGTGAACCGTATGTGCAGTTGACGGACTTTGAGCGAGGGCGTATAGTGGGCATGCGGGAGGCCGGGTGGACGTACCGCCGAATTGCTCAACACGTGGGGCGTGAGGTCTCCACAGTACATCGATGTTGTCGCCAGCGGTCGGCGGAAGGTGCACGTGTCCGTCGACCTGGGACCGGACCGCAGCGACGCACGGATGCACGCCAAGACCGTAGGATCCTACGCAGTGCCGTAGGGGACCGCACCGCCACTTCCCAGCAAATTAGGGACACTGTTGCTCCTGGGGTATCGACGAGGACCATTCGCAACCGTCTCCATGAAGCTGGGCTACGGTCCCGCACACCGTTAGGCCGTCTTCCGCTCACGCCCCAACATCGTGCAGCCCGCCTCCAGTGGTGTCGCGACAGGCGTGAATGGAGGGACGAATGGAGACGTGTCATCTTCAGCGATGAGAGTCGCTTCTGCCTTGGTGCCAATGATGGTCGTATGCGTGTTTGACGCTGTGCAGGTGAGCGCCACAATCAGGACTGCATATGGCCGAGGCACACGGGGCCAACACCCGGCATCATGGTGTGGGGAGCGATCTCCTACACTGGCCGTACACCACTGGTGATCGTCGAGGGGACACTGAATAGTGCACGGTACATCCAAACCGTCATCGAACCCATCGTTCTACCATTCCTAGACCGGCAAGGGAACTTTCTGTTCCAACAGGACAATGCACGTCCGCATGTATCCCATGCCACCCAACGTGCTCTAGAAGGTGTAAGTCAACTACCCTGGCCAGCAAGATCTCCGGATCTGTCCCCCATTGAGCATGTTTGGGACTGGATGAAGCGTCGTCTCACGCGGTCTGCACGTCCAGCACGAACGCTGGTCCAACTGAGGCGCCAGGTGGAAATGGCATGGCAAGCCGTTCCACAGGACTACATCCAGCATCTCTACGATCGTCTCCATGGGAGAATAGCAGCCTGCATTGCTGCGAAAGGTGGATATACACTGTACTAGTGCCGACATTGTGCATGCTCTGTTGCCTGTGTCTATGTGCCTGTGGTTCTGTCAGTGTGATCATGTGATGTATCTGACCCCAGGAATGTGTCAATAAAGTTTCCCCTTCCTGGGACAATGAATTCGCGGTGTTCTTATTTCAATTTCCAGGAGTGTAGTTTTTAAAACTTTGTTAGTAGACTTCCTCAGCATAGTTTACATTTATCTTCAAGAGTCTGCCAATTCAGTTTCCCCAGCATATCTATGACCCTCTCCCACAGGTCAAACAAACCTCTGACCATTTGTACTGCCCTTATGTTATGTATCCACTAACATATATTTATTTATCAAAGAACTCTTTCAGGTCTATACAAGCGCCTGCCAATTAGACAATGCAGCTTTCATTCCTGCAACACTACTGATTGTATATTATTTGGCAGTTTTCAATTATTGTGGGTACGTAAATCTTCATTTTTGAGGAAGACCACAGGTTCAGTCGCATACTGCTTTATGGATACTAAGTTTCATATACATGCAGGCATGGAAGTGTGAAGATTCACAGTTTTTTGGAGAGTGGCATGGAAGATTTTCTGTGTGCGATACCTTCTAATATTCTTATGATTCTTTCCTGGATTTTGAATAGCTCAATACTGTTGGGGAAGCTCCCCAAAAAAAGATTGCAGCTTCAGAACTGACTGAACATTTGTACAGTACACATTTTTGACAGTCTTTGCTGCAGCAGCTTTCAAGAATCCTCATCACATAGCAGGATACGCTCAGTTTTTCTGATGATGTCAGTAAAAGTTTCCCACCTGTCATTATCCTGAGCCTGAGAAACTACATGACATTATGGAAGTTTAGTGCTATAGTATTTCCTTCACTTTGCTGTGTTTTCCATTGTCTTCATTATGTTTTCTTGCAGTAACTTTTCCGTTTTTGCACTGATGAGAAAGCTTTGTCATTAGGAAACTCATAATCATTTTGACTATGTATGTTTGTTTGTAGGTCATTTATAGATAAGAGAACAGCGCCAGTCCCAGTACTCATCCTTGGGGAACAGTATATTTCATCTGTTGGTAATCTGAATAATGGTTTGTAATTTTATTACTATTTACACCATTTGTGTACACTCACAAAAGTGTGACCTGAGCCAGTCATTAGGTGTGCCTCTGATGTCTACGTGGTTCACCTAATTTCTGTAGTAGTACCTTATCATCTATAACTCGAATGCCTTCAACAAGTCAAAGCATACATCAGTAATATATTCACTACTGCCTAGTTTCTGGTAAATTCCACTCAGGAATTCATAGATAACAGTGTTGGTTGAGCAGTTCATCCTAGACCCATGTTGAGCTGCAGACAGAGTTTGGTATTTTTGCATAAAGACTGTATGTCTTTTGCGGCAGATCTACTGTAAAAGTTCTGAGAAACCAGACAATAGTGCAAGTGGCCTGGAATTGCCAACTTCTTCTATATTTCCTTTTTTGTTTACTGATTTCAGTTTTATAATTTTTAGACAGAAAGGGAAAGTCCGTGACACCAGTGAACTATTGAATAAATATGTTATTAGTTTTACCACACCTCTTTATTATTTTACCAGGGATACCATATACTCCCAAAGACTGTTTCATTTTTAAGATTTTTTTTTGATAGTCAAAATTTCTTCTTTATTTGTTGGGTACAGACACAAGGACGTAGAAAAGATGTTGATCTTAACCGATAATGCTATTGCATTTTGGTTATGTGAGTTAATCTTACTGATTTGTTGTTCATTAGATTTGTAACATATCTGTTGAAGATATTTGCTGCTTTCCTTTGGTCTGTTATTTCCTCTTCATCATGACATAGTTTGATAATGGCATTTCTAGTTATGACATTACCTGTCTACTGTTTTTACAACTTTCCACATAGCTTTTGTCTTATTTACCACAGATTCTATATAAAGGTCATTTGCCTTCACTGTCTTCTTTCTTAACATCATTTTTAAGTATTGTCTTGTACTTTCTGTAGTAAGCTTCAAATCCATCACCCACCTGCTGTGTCTTTATACCATCATATACTGGTACTTTCATCTTTCTTTGCTGAAGATCTTAATTCCGCTATTATCCAAGACTTTATTATTATTACTTCTATTTTTCTCAGACCTTAGGTCTGGTTAAAAATGGAAAGTGACACGGACCTTCATCAAGCGTGACTTCGTTTTAACTGTACGGTATATGTTACATTGTATTTAGGAACTTTTGGGTTATTGAACACGTATCAATAATTACGGATTTCTGTAGTTGTATATATACATTTGGATGTAGCTGTATTGCATTGATGTACTGGTGAATATTGTGTGGTATGACTCCTGTAGTTGATAACTTTATCCTGATGCCACATGTCCTTGACTTCCTCATCCAGTTGGATGTATTTTTCAATTTTTTCTCCTGTTTTCTTCTGTATATTTGTTGTATTGGGTATGGATATTTCGATTAGTTGTGTTAATTTCTTCTTTTTATTGGTGAGTATGATGTCAGGTTTGTTATGTGGTGTTGTTTTATCTGTTATAATGGTTCTGTTCCAGTATAATTTGTATTCATCATTCTCCTGTACATTTTGTGGTGCATACTTGTATGTGGGAACGTATTGTTTTATTAGTTTATGTTTTATGGCAAGTTGTTGATGTATTATTTTTGCTACATTGTCATGTCTTCTGTGGTATTCTGTATTTGCTAGTACTGTACATTCACTTGTGATGTGATCTACTGTTTCTATTTGTTGTTTGCAAAGTCTGCATTTATCTGTTGTGGTATTGCGATCTTTAATAATATGCTTGCTGTAATATCTGGTGTTTATTGTTTGATCCTGTATTGCAATCATGAATCCTTCTGTCTCACTGTATATATTGCCTTTTCTTAGCCATGTGTTGGATGCGTCTTGATCGATGTGTGACTGTGTTAGATGATATGGGTGCTTGCCATGTAGTGTTTTCTTTTTCCAATTTACTTTCTTCATATCTGTTGATGTTATGTGAACTAAAGGGTTGTAGAAGTGGTTACAAAATTGCAGTGGTGTAGCCGATGTATTTATATGAGTGATTGCTTTGTGTATTTTGCTAGTTTCTGCTCGTTCTAGAAAGAATTTTCTTAAATTGTCTACCTGTAGGTTTTTTTTGTCGATGAATCCCCTTCCTCCTTCCTTTCTGCTTAATGTGAATCTTTCTGTTGCTGAATGTATGTGATGTATTCTATATTTGTGGCATTGTGAGCATGTAAATGTATTGAGTGCTTCTAGGTCTGTGTTACTCCATTTCACTACTCCAAATGAGTAGGTCAATATTGGTATAGCATAAGTATTTATAGCTTTTGTCTTGTTTCTTGCTGTCAATTCTGTTTTCAGTATTTTTGTTAGTCTTTGTCTATATTTTTCTTTTAGTTCTTCTTTAATATTTGTATTATCTATTCCTATTTTTTGTCTGTATCCTAGATATTTATAGGCATCTGTTTTTTCCATCGCTTCTATGGAGTCACTGTGGTTATTCAATATGTAATCTTCATGTTTAGTGTGTTTTCCCTTGACTATGCTATTTTTCTTACATTTGTCTGTTCCAGAAGCCATATTTATATCATTGCTGAATACTTCTGTTATCTTTAGTAATTGGTTGAGTTGTTGATTGGTTGCTGCCAGTAGTTTTAGATCATCCATGTATAGCAAATGTGTGATTTTGTGTGGGTATGTTCCAGTAATATTATATCCATAATTTCAATATAATGGAAGGAAACATTCCACGTGGGAAAAATTATGTATAAAAACAAAGATGAGGTGACTTACCGAACAAAAGCGCTGGCAGGTCGATAGACACACAAACAAACACAAACACACACACAAAATTCAAGCTTTCGCAACAAACTGTTGCCTCATCAGGAAAGAGGGAAGGAGAGGGGAAGACGAAAGGGAGTGGGTTTTAAGGGAAAGGGTAAGGAGTCATTCCAATCCCGGGAGCGGAAAGACTTACCTTAGGGGGAAAAAAGGACAGGTATACACTCGCACACACGCACATATCCATCCACACATACAGACACAAGCAGACATATATGTCTGCTTGTGTCTGTATGTGTGGATGGATATGTGCGTGTGTGCGAGTGTATACCTGTCCTTTTTTCCCCCTAAGGTAAGTCTTATGTCTGCTTGTGTCTGTATGTGTGGATGGATATGTGCGTGTGTGCGAGTGTATACCTGTCCTTTTTTCCCCCTAAGGTAAGTCTTTCCGCTCCCGGGATTGGAATGACTCCTTACCCTCTCCCTTAAAACCCACTCCCTTTCGTCTTCCCCTCTCCTTCCCTCTTTCCTGATGAGGCAACAGTTTGTTGCGAAAGCTTGAATTTTGTGTGTGTGTTTGTGTTTGTTTGTGTGTCTATCGACCTGCCAGCGCTTATATCCATAATTTGTATTATTTAGCATGTTGGATAGTGGGTTCAGAGCAAGACAGAGCCAGAAAGGACTTAATGAGTCCTTGGTATATTCCACGCTTAATCTGTATTGGCTGTGATGTGATATTATCTGAATTTGTTTGGATATTAAGTGTGGTTTTCCAGTTTTTCATTACTATGTTTAGGAACTGTATCAATTTAGGATCTACTTTGTATATTTCCAATATCTGTAGTAACCATGAGTGGGGTACACTATCAAAAGCCTTTTGGTAATCAATGTAAGCGTAGTGTAGCGACCTTTGTTTAGTTTTAGCTTGATATGTCACCTCTGCATCTATTATCAGTTGCTCTTTGCATCCTCGTGCATTATTACTATTGTTATTGTTATTATATTATTATTATTATTATTATTACTTTTGTTATTATTATTATAGACTTTAGTCTGTGTTTCTTCATAGGGAAATCAGTTTCATGATAGTAAATATTTCCACAAATCTTTTGGATATTTTACATGTAATGCCATGCTCATAGACTGCATTCCATATTGTATTTCCTAACAGTTTTCTGAAGGTGCCTATATTTTGTTCACTTAGGGGTTCCTCTTGTGTGACTAAGTCTGTTTGCATTGTGATTTTAGGTGCTGTATGGAAAGCAATAAACTGTCCATTATGGTCATCAAATGCTATATTTATGACTCCAGCCCAGAAGTCATCATTTTCTGTATTTGTAATTATTTGGTCAATAGTGATGCATATGTTTTTTGTAATTCTAGTGGAGGAGTTTATAGTGGTCTGTAAACTATATGTTGAAAGAATCATTATGAGATTTTGTATTTTGTTTGAGTTTTCCTTGAAATTTATATTGCAATCACCACACACAATTCTCGTTAGCTTTAAATTTACTCAGTGCACTGCCCTGCGACACAGTACAGTCCTTGAGAGTATTACATTTTTTTACCATCAGTGTATTTAGAGGTAACACTAAGAAGTGATCCAAAAATGACAATCATATACAATCAATATTCGGGGCAGAAAGTGAAAGACTTAAACTTGCAGGAAGTGTTCTGAGGAAGTGCAGTGTGCCTGCAAACACAATTACACACAAAACACTAGCCACTGCAACAAACTCTAAAATATTGTTCAATTCTAAAATATTGTTCCAGTGTTTAGAGCTCTTGTCATGATGGCTCAACAGCGGACTTTGCACAGCTTCAGAGATGCACTGCTTGAATCATAATAGGATGATGTAGTCCACATGAAAGCATGACAAGATGTTGAAAAGCATAGATTGCTACTCGCTATAGTGAAAATGTTAAGTTGTAGACAGGCACAACAAAAAGACAACTAAATAAGTAAGCTTTCAGCCAGTAGGTCTTCTCCTGCAGTCGACAACATACACACACACCCATTCATACAGATGCAGCTCACATACATATTACCACAGTCCTTGGCTGCCGGGGCCAGACTGCGAGCAACTGCGCATGATGGGAGAAGCAATTAGGGTAGTGATGGCAATGAGGAGGCTGGTGTGGGGAGGGGAAGGGCGAGTAGGGTAAGGGTGGGAGCCTGAAAAAGTACTGTTTGTGGGAGCATACAGGGATGAGGTGGAGAGTGGTAGGGTAGCTAGAGGTAGTTTGGAGGTTAGACAGAGGGCAGAGAGGGTGGGGGGAGAGAGTGGAAAAGGAGAGAAGTAAAACAACTGTGGGTGCATTTATCGGAAACAAGGCAGTGGAGTGTCAACATGGAAGAGGATAGGTGGGTGAAGACAATTACTGACTAAGGTTGAGGCCAGGAGAGTTATGGGAACATAGGATATATTGTGAGGAGAGCTATCATCTGCACAATGCAGAAAAGGTGGTGTTGGTAGGAAGGATCCAGATGGCACAGGCTGTGAAGCAGTCAATAAAATGAAGACTGTTGTGTTGGGCAGAAAGCTGAGCAACTGGGTGGGGAAGCTGTTTCTTAGCCACAGTTTGTTGGTGACCATACATGCAGACATACAGCTTGTTGGTTGTCATACCCAAATAGAATGAAGCACAGTGATCACAGCTTAGCTTGTGGTTCACATGACTGGCTTCACAGGCAGCGCTGCATTTGATAGGATAGGTGATGCTTGTGACCAAACTGGAGTAGATGGAGACGCGACAGTTCTTGCATTTAGATCACTTACAGGATACAAGCCAGAGGCAAGTGGTTGGGGGCAATGGTTGTGTAGGGATGGACAAGGATACTGAATGGGTTTGGTGGATGGCAGAATACCATTGTGGGTGGGGCGGAGATGATTTCAGGGTATGACAAGAGGTAGTTTAATGTGATTCAGTTGCTCCAGTCCTGGGTGGTACTGAGTCATGAGGGGAATGCTCCTCTGTGGTCGGATGGTGGGACTTTGGGACATGGTCGGTGACAGGAGAGATAAGGTACAGGAGACCTGTTTTTGAACAGGGCTGGGAGGGTAATTACAGCCTGTGGAGGTCTCAGTGAGACCCTTCATATATTTTGAGAGGGACTGCTAGTCACTACAGATGTAACAGCCAGGGTGGCTAGGCTATATGGAAAGGGCTTCTTGGTTTGCAGTGGGTGGTTGCTGTTAGAGTGGAGATATTGTTGGTGGTTGGTAGGTTTGATATGGACAGAGGTACTTATGTAGCCATTTTGAGGTAAAGGTTAACATCGAGGAAAGTGGCATGGTGAGTTAAGGAGCACCAAGTGAAGTGAATTGATGAAGAAGGTGTTGACATTTTGGAGGAATATGGAAGGGTATCCTCATCCTCAATCCAGATCACAAAGATGTCATCAATGAATCTGAACCAGGTGAGGGTTTTGGGATTCTTGGCAGTTAGAAAGGATTCCCCTATATGGTCAATGAACAGGTTTGTATAGAACGATGCCATGAGGATGCCTATTGCTGTACCCTGGATTTGTTTGCAGGTGATGCCTTTAAAGAAAAAGTAACTGTGAGTAAGGATGTAGTTGGTCACAGTGACCAGAGAGGAAGTTGTAGGTTTGCAATTCACAGTGCATAAGAAAAGATAGTGTCTCATAGTGGCTAGGCCATGGGCATTAGGTATATTAGTGTAAAGGAACATGGCATCGATTGTGACAAGCAGGGCACCATGTGGCAAAGAAACAGGATCTGTGGAGAGTTGGTAGAGGAATCGGTATCTTTCATATAGGAGGGTAGGTTGCTGGTAATAAGCTGAGGGTGGTGGTCTACAAGAGCAGAGAGTGTCTCAGTGGAAGCAGAGTAAGTAGCCACAATGGGGCATCCAAGGTGTTTGGTTTTATGGACTTTAGGGAGCATGTAGAGTGTGGGGAGTGGCAGGATGATGACACAGACTTTGTGCTGAGGTTCTGGGATGGGCCTAAGGATTTGAGGAGAGACTAGAGGTCCTGCTAGATTTCTGGAATGGGATCACTGTGGCAGAGTTTGTAGGTGGATGAATCTGACAGCTGGCAGAGTCCTTCCCAGACAGTCCTCACAGTTCAATACAACTGAGATTAGGATCGTGCTGCACCCATCTGCCCCAATAAGGAAAGCAAGGACCCTTGATGGAGGATAAATATATGTTTTTGTCTTCCATACTGGATACTTGCTCCTTCCATCTGTGCCATACACCTAGCCAGAAACCAGTCCCAAATATTGTTCCTGCATTGTTCTTGGTTCATGGAATACCCCCAAATGGGCTTACCATCAAACTGCCTATTTCTGGCTGCAACCCCTCCTTCCACAATGTGCTCCATCTGTTCAGATTCTGTCATAGTCTTGCAAAACCATGTAAATCAGGCCCAAAACTCATTACATTACCTCCTCCTCATCCATAAGATTCTCCTACTGCACAATCCCAAATTCCTGGAGCTCATCCCATGCACAGAAACTCTTGTCCTCCGTGAACTAGTGCAGCATGCAAAAAGCTCCCTCAAAAACTCTCCACCTGGTTCACTTCCTAATCCCACCTTGGACTATCACTATCCAACACCTCTACAACAAATGGTTCAAATGGCTCTAAGCACTATGAGACTTAACATCTGAGGTCATCAGTCACCTAGACTTAGAACTACTTAAATCTATCTAATCTAAGGACATCACACACATCCATGCCCGAGGCAGGATTTGAACCTATGACTGTAGCAGCAGCAAGGTTCCAGACTGAAGCACCTAGAACCACTCGGCTATAGCTGCCTTCACCTCTACAACAGCCACCAAATCCCCCCACATACCCTTATAGCCGACAAACCCTGTCTTGCAGATCTAATACATTTACCCCACCCTCAAAAACTTCCTCTCACCACTATACAGAATCCAGAAGCTAAACAGACCCAAAACACAGTCACAAACTGTTTCCCCAAAAGCTTTAGCCTCACAGAAGTATTAGTCCTTTCCAAAGACCTTACCCTGCTGGATTTGTTAAAAACCTTCTCTCAGTCCCTACAATGGAAATACTTTTTTGCCACCAACCCTACCTGTCAGACTGAAACTAAGACCAATGTTGAACCCTACCTGACTCAGTTCACTCCTCCTTCACTCTGTGCTCCACCGCCATTGCCCCCAAATCACTCCTTGTTACCTTTCCAGAATTTCTGAACCTCAAACCTTGTTTCACTGTCATTTCTCAAATACCTCAACATGCAAGCTAACCTTACACTGCTGTTTTGAACAGCAAGGATTATCTTGCAGAAGGACTCCATCAGCTGTCCTCATCCACCTACAAACCCTGCAAAAGTGGCCCCATTCCAGTAAACCAGAAGGATCTCCAGTCTCTCTTCAGATCATTAGGTCCTTCCCAGAACCTCTTCCCAAAGTCTATCTATCTCCTCACTCCTACCACTCCCCATACTCCTAACTTCTACATGCTTCCTAAAATCCATAAACCCAACAACCCAGGCTGCCCCATTGTGGCTTGTTACTAGGCCCACACAAAGAGAATCTCTGCTCTCATGGACCAACACCTTCAGCCTATTACTCTCAAACTACCCTTCTGTATAAAAGATACCAACCATTTCCTCCACTGTCTCTCCAGAGTCCCTGTTTCTGCCCTACTCATCGCTACTGATGTCACCTCCTTTACTCTGACATCCCTAATATCCACCCAACTCATCACTATTGATGCCACCTCCTTTACTCTAATATCGTTAATACCCATGGCCTTGCAGATATCAAAGACTACCTTTCCCATTGTCCTACAGATTACAAACCCACAACTTCCTTCCTGGTCACCCACAATTACTTCTCCTTTGATGGCATCACTTACAAACAAATCCAGGGTATGGCAATGGGCACACACATGGCGCAATCCTGTGCCATCCTATTCATGGGTCATCTAGAGGAATCCTTCCTAACCACTCAGAGTCCCAAATCCCTCACCTGGTTCAGAGTTATTGATGACATCTTTGTGATCTGGATTGAGAGAGAGGACACCCTACTGATATTCGTCCAGAACCTCAAAACATTTTCTCCCCATTCACTTGACCAGATCCTCCTCAACCCATCAAGCCACCTTCCTTGATGCTGGCCTCTGCCTCAAAGATGGCTACCTCAGTACTTCCGTCCATATCAAATCATATCACCAGCAACACATCCACTTTGACAACTTCCACCCATTCCATACCAAGAAGTCCCTTCCACACAGCTTAGTCACTTGTGGACATCACATGTGTATTGAGTTTCAGTCCCTCTCAAAATATATCAAGGATCTCACTGAGGCCTTCACAGACTGTAATTACTCTGCCAACTTTGTACAGAAACAGATCACCTGTACCTTAACTTTCTTGTCATCCACCATCTCCCAAAGTCCCACCATCTAGCCACAAAGGATCAAACCTCAGTTCCACCCAGGACTGGAGCAACTGAATCATATTCTCTGCCAGGATTTCAGCTACCTCTTGTCATACCCTGAAATCATCCCCACCCCTCCCACACTGCTATTCTGGCATCCAGCAAACTCACACAGTATTCTTGTCCATCCCCAAACAACCCCTGCTTCCAACCCCTTGCCTCACGTCTCATATCCCTGTAATAGTTCTAGACACAAGACCTGTTCCATACATCTTGCCACTACCACCACCAATTCCAGTCCATTCACAAGCATCACCTATCTCATACACCTGTCAAACCAGTTATGTGATTTACGAGCTAAGCTGCAACCTCTGTGCGTCATTCTACATGGGCTTGACAACCAACAAACTGCCTGTCTCTGACCAAGAAACAGCTGGACCATCCAGTTCCTGAGCACACTACCAAACACAACATTCTTCATTTTATCCCTTTAATGGTCCAGTGAAAAATGGTTTCAAGAATGGTCAGGCTGGGTCTGGGGGACCCAATATATAAAACACTTACAACTAGTGACAACAGTATATTTACAGTGAATGATGAATTTTTATTTACTTCAGGTACTACTAAATTCCATAATGACATTATTTTAACTTTCTGAAATATACAATAACTGTAAAAAAACTGAGAAATATATTTCTTTGTAGTGCTAAATGTAAGTAAACTGAAAATACATGTAAATTTGATTGAAATGCAACTATAAATGAGAATAAGTTGTAGAAGTATGAAGCAAAAATGTGAAATTTTCATTATATAAATGGAAATTGTGAATATACAATCAACATTTTTCGAAACAGTTGCCGCAAACCATTTCAACATTGCCATGAATAACCACAGCTTGCAAACTTTGCAAAAGTATTTAGTTTCGCTGTCCTTGCATTTGTAGCATCTTCCTCTTTTTCCTGGTTGTGAATCTTCAACTATTCTTTGGCAGGGTGTTTGTCAGGGTTGCACACATTCTCAAGTGTGGTGTTATGACAGACTTTCCTAGGACTCTGAGGTATTCCCTTCTAAGTGAAATATTTTTGCTTGCTTTGGAGACAATGTAGCATTCAGAGCTGCAATATTTAACAACTGAAAGAAGAGATGGAGAGGCCACTGTCTTGTCCCTCTTCACCACACATAACATCAGTGAAATCTATGCCACCCTTTGTTTGTTGTAGTACATTATTATACTTGGTCTTTTCTTTTCACCACTGTCACTGTTAATTTCACCGTCATTATGCACTGAAAAGATAAGCAATACTGATTTGTTTCATTTTGGTGCATATGAGAGTAATGTGAAGTCTTCCTGAAATCCAAACATACCTGAGTACTCTTTTTTAGATTTCTTGGGCAAAACTCAACTGGAATTCCACATTTTTTTTTTTAATGCACCAGCAACAGTGATATTCGTTTCTTGTAGTACTTTTCTGACAATTGGGTAAGAAGTAAACCAATTATCTAGTGTCATATTTCTACCAGATTCTTTTACTGGATCTACAAGACACAAAATGACATCATCTCCCTTATTACTGACTTGGTACAGTTCTTGTGGTTGTGCACCTGCATAGACTTACAAATATTTTACATGGTATGTTTTAGAATAATACAGGATGAAAACCTTCATCCCATACTTGGCAGGTTTATTTGGGATATACAGGGTGTTACAAAAAGGTATGGCCAAACTTTCAGGAAACATTCCTCACACACAAAGAAAGAAAATATGTTATGTGGACATGTGTCTGGAAATGCTTACTTTCCATGTTAGAGCTCGTTTTATTACTTCTCTTCAAATCACATTAATCATGGAATGGAAACACACAGCAACAGAACGTACCAGCATGACTTCAAACACTTTGTTACAGGAAATGTTCAAAATGTCCTCCGTTAGCGAGGATACATGCATCCACCGTCCGTCGCATGGAATCCCTGATGCGCTGATGCAGCCCTGGAGAATGGCGTATTGTATCACAGCCGTCCACAATACGAGCACGAAGAATCTCTACATTTGGTACCGGGGTTGCGTAGACAAGAGCTTTCAAATGCCCCCATAAATGAAAGTCAAGAGGGTTGAGGTCAGGAGAGCATGGAGGCCACGGAATTGGTCCGCCTCTACCAATCCGTCGGTCACCGAATGTGTTGTTGGGAAGCGTACGAACACTCCGACTGAAATGTGTAGGAGCTTCATCGTGCATGAACCACATATTGTGTCGTACTTTAAAGGCACATGTTCTAGCAGCACAGGTAGAGTATCCCGTATGAAATCATGATAACGTGCTGCATTGAGCATAGGTGGACGAAACTGAAATGAGCTCTAATATGGAAATTAAGCGTTTCCGGACACATGTCCACATAACATCTTTTCTTTATTTGTGTGTGAGGAATGTTTTCTGAAAGTTTGGCCGTACCTTTTTGAAACACCCTGTATATTATGAATCTGCACCTGCCTCTTTAGGAAAGAAGCATTTTGTTCAAAGTAAAATAGGCATTGCAGTTGGAGAGAAACATATCAAGAATGGATCTTATGGCAGCAAGATTATCTTATGCTTTTCTCTCTTCCCTCATATGGATGTTGTCAAACCTGATAAATTGAGTCAAAAATCTGAACCTTTTCAATACCATACTTGCTCAAAAGATTTCTATTCCAGTCCTGTCTGTATTCCAAAAGTCTTCGATATTCATTTTACCGCCATGCAATGTTCAAGCTAAGTAAAGTAGTCCAAAATATGTCTTCAGTTCACCAAAACTTGTGGGTGTAGCCATATTTGGGTCATTTGTATATTTGTTTTGAACTGAATCAATATAGATATTGGTTGATTCAAGAACTAAATCAATCAATGTATTGCTAAAAAATAATGACCACAATTCTAATGGTGAATGTACATCCATCACAGCTCAAATGCTTGCAGGAAAATGCATTGTAACTATGTTGTGATGTCCTCTTCGAACACTTTGTGAGAAACAAGTTTTTCTCCATTTAGTTGCTCCATTCCTTCCTTTATAAAATCACATTGTTGACATACCTGAGCCAGTTATGAGAGATGTACTTGAATTGACAACAGCATGTGCATCAGTGTTGGCAGAAGGCTGAACATCTTCCTCTTCACCACCACGTATTTCACTATTACTGTCACGATCACTGTTCATTCCAAAGTCTGGGTCCATGTCAGAATCATTTACTTCACTCTCATCAGCATATCAAATTCTGTAAATTTTACTGTATGAAAGATTTTCTCATGCCATCTTAAACTGTAAACTATTGACCATGATAATTTGGTTTTAGGACATCACAAACAGTTTGCAAAGTAACTCAATGAAAAACCTACACCAAAATAAAAATGGGATCGCTCTGGCAGAAATTACTAAGGTAGATGGTCGAGCTGGGTCTGAAAGACTCGCGTACTTTTGGAAGACTACCAAGCAATGATTAAACAAGGCAAAACCTCATTCATGACATGAATGCTATCTCTCAGATGTTACAGGAAGCTAGCAGAGCGCTCAAATCAAGTCAGCAACTATAAATATATCAGTGACACAAAAGCTAGTGGGTCTCACAGACCAAGCCCAACTAGGGTCAATGACAGCTTCACAGACTGTGACAACCAGATCCTTCCTCCCAACCCAGCTTTTCTGAATTGAGTAAGTATGAACTCTCCCTGCAATATATCCGTAACCCTTCTGACCCCAACCTTCATTAGTCATTGTCCTTCACCCACCTATCATCCCCTTCCCTGTCCACACTCCATAGCCTCTTATTCCACAAGCACACCCACAGTCTTTTTACTTCTCTCCTTTTCAACTCCCCCACTGACCAGATTGCTCCTCTCATCATGTCTGTGACTCAGCATCTCTACTATGTGGTGAGTAGCAGCCTATTCTTTTCATAATACTGTCATTATTCCAGTCTGGATTTTCCATGTGACAGCATATCTGAATTGCTCGGAGACATTAAATTGGAAACCTTCACAAAAAAAAAGATGACATTTTTGCAATTCTGTTGAGATGTATGGAATCTGTTGTCACAGGAGACAGGGACTATTATGTGGTGTCACTGTATACCTCACATAAAGATCATCCAAACATGATAGGAGAGATTTTGGTATGCACAGAGACTTACAGATGGTCATTTCTACCTCACTTAGTGAGCAGATGGAGTATGACAGGAATAGTATAACATTTTTTGGGGAAGGAGCAAAAAGTACACTGAGAAGACAAAAGCTGAGGGAGTACCTCCTAATATTGCATTGCACCTCCTTTTTCCTGTTGTGATGCAGCTGCTCAATGTGGCATGGACTCAACAAGTTGTTTGAAATCCCCTGCAGAAATATTGAGCCATGCTACCTCTATTAGGCATCCTTAACTAAACAGCTGTCGCCAGTGTAGGATATTGTGCATGAACTGACTTCTCAATTAAGTCACCTAAATGTTTGATGGGATTCATGTCAGGTGATCTGGTTGACCAAATCATTCACTCAAACTGTCCAGAATGTTCTTCAAAGCAATCGTGAACAATTGTGGCCCAGTGACACGATACTGTTGCTTGGGGACATGAAGTCAATGAATGACTGCAGATCATCTCCAGGTAGTTGAACATAACCATTTGCAGTCACTGAGGGTTCAGTTGGACCAGAGAACCCCATCCATTCCATACAAACAAAGCCCACACCATTATGGAGCCGCCACCAGCTTGCACAGTGCATTGTTGACAACTTAGGTCCATGGTTTTGTGAGGTCTACACCACACTTGAACCTTACCATCAGCTCTTACTGACTGAAACCACAATTCATCTGACCAGGCCATGGTTTTCCAGTCATGTAGGGTCCAACTGATATGGTTATGGACCCAGAAGCACTTCAGGTGAGGTCATAGTGTTAGCACAGACACTTGTGTCAGTCATCTGCTGCCATAGCCCATTAACATCAGATTTTGCCACACTGTCCTCATGGCTATGATCATGTAATATCCTGCATTGATTTCAGTGGTTATTTCATGCACTGTTGCTTGTCTATAAGCAGTGACAACTCTAGGAAAAGCTACTGCTCTCAGTCATTAAATAAGGTCATGGGCCATTGCTTTATCTGTAGTGAGAGGTAATGACTGAAATTTGGTATTCTCAGCACACTCTTCACACTGTGGATCTCAGAATATTGAATTCCCTAATGAACTCCAAAATTAAGTGTCCTCACATATAGCTCCAACAACAACTCCATGTTCAAAGTCTGTTAATTGCTGCTGTGCAACCATAATCATGTTGGAAACCTTTTCACATGAATCACTAGATGCACTACTGGAGGAGACTAATACGTATCAATATTTAATTCATTCACATATATTCCTAATAAAATGTAAGAATAAGATTTTTTGATATATGCCATCTGGATCCTATTTTCTTTTTTCTTTTGTTTCAAAATATTTTGATGGTGTAACTTACCATTACCACATGCTTTTTGGCATACTGTGGGATCCAGGGAAGCTGCTCCTCCTGTTACATACACTAATTACCATAGCCTTTACCTTTCCGTGATATCAGCACTACTGTCTGTGATTCATCCACATGTGCTCCCAGTCCATATAATCCTCTAAATATGAAGAATATGACATCTGATGTACAGATGGATATTCAAGAATGGGTTCCCTTGTTTCAAGACTCAAGTGAACATGTCATCACCCTTCCAGTAATATTAATAAAGCATACCAATTTTGCAATTGAAAGACCAGGAGGAAATAACAACAAAAGCTTAAATGTTTAGCAGTGTTTTTCACTGTGCCTGTCTGTGAACCAGTCCCAGATCTTGGTGAGATAAAGTTTTTTGTTAATCTGACCCCAGCTGCCTCACCTATGAAACTGTCTGAGGCTCAGCACCTGTGCAATAAATTCTATTTCACTAAGTTTGTAGAGTGCTGAAGTCATGAACAGTGTTAAGCAACAGCTGATTTACTTGGTTGCATCAAATATTTGTGGAGTTTATTCTGTTGGCAGAAGACCTTCACTGTCCTAATAGAATGGTATATCATACATCAGCCAATCTATAAGGACAGTGAACGTCTGATACCTGAAAGATATCATACAAAATTGTCAGCTGTAAAACATGAAAGTTTATAAAATGTAACTAGCATTTCTACAGTAAAATTAATCACACAGTTCACTGACATCAAGTATTATAAATGTAAAGCTGATTCCATTAGTTACTGGGAACAACTTCTATATTAATACTTACTTCAGAACATAATAGTAATTGCAGTAGTAAACATCTTACCTTACGCGGATTTTCTATCATCTCCTCCACTGTTAAGTTTTGAAGTTTCTTTAATCGATACATTCTCCTTATAGCCAAATGTCGCTCCTCGTCTAAACTTAGTTTCTTATTCGGATGTTGAAATTCTGGATCCTCTTCAAAGAATTTCCATATTTTCATCTGTTTTTTCAGAGGAACAAGTGATAGATGATTGTTCTCAGAAATTTACATTGTGTTGATATATAGATTTGTAGTCTACTTTGTTAGTGATTTAAGTTTTTATTTGACATCACAATGTACAGAAATTAATGAATAACTTGTATCCTCCATGTCCCTGTCTCTTTGGCTGTATTAAGATAGTCTCTAAATTTTATGTCTGATGAAATTTGAAAATTTTGAATTGGACTAATCATTGAGCTAGGTTTGAAAACTATCTTTGATTCCAGAAGAGTGCCCTCAAAGATGATAGAATGCAGAAGAGAAAAAGTGGAAGCTTGAGAAGATGAGGTTATGAAGTGGTCAAGGATGTGGAATTGCATATCAAAAACCCTCCTACAAGCTACTGTATTATAGTAGCACTTCTTGTTCCTTTCCTTCAACTACAATACGACATTGAAGTTGCCAACAAAAAATCTCAGCAGTTATATTAATGCGAAACAGTTTACAAAAACTCTCACTTTATGTATCCCACAAAATATTTAACACTTGTCCCATACAAGAACTGAAATTTTGTGCAGGATGTTAAATTTTTAGTAAGTTCTGAGCAATTCCAATTCTCATTTGCAATTTGAGTATGCAGTGATAAATCAATTTCCATTTGCTAAATTCTGTTTTCACTACAAGCATCTACCTAATAGATTTATCCTTTGTTACAACATTCAAATTTCAAGTGATCATTAACTTATCACAATTAATGGCCTTTGCAGTTTACTTAGGTCATTCACACAAACCATAATGGAATGAATTACTGTATTCATAAGACCTTCATTAGTCCCAGCCACCTGGAGCAATGGTAAGACACTGCACTTGTACATGGAAAACAGAGGACCAGAACCGCTCCCAGCCATATGAAATTAGATTTTCCACAAATTCCCTTAATGGTTGAAGACAAATGCAGGTAATATTCTGCTAAAAAGGATGTATCTGAATCCTCCTCCAATATAGGCTTGTGTTCCACTTCTAACGGCACTGATGAGATTCTAAAGCCTAATTTTTCTTCTTTCCCTTCACTAGTGAGAAACAGTCTGTGAATGTAACAAATTGCTCATACTGAACTGGTGCTCAATGAAACAAAAGAAACATTTGATTCAATTTCGCACAGAATTTGTGAACGGCCTCTGAAAGTCTTTACATCTCTAACAAACCAAAAAATAAGAACATGTTGCTGAGACATATTGTTCTCTCCATTTGACATGCCATTTCCTCATATCTGCACAAGTAATGGCACATATACAATTACAGTGTACCAAACACCTCATGATGAAAAACAAATGGTTAAGATACAACATTACAGTGCCTTTGTTGTTCAGAAGTGCAATGTATGCATGTCCAAAGGAATGGGCACTGCAGCAACTACAGTTGTTATGAAATACTTGAAATTTATTCACATTTGCAAATATGGGCAACCAACAGCTGTGTAATGAAATGACAACAATGAAAAATTGTACCAGTCTATGACTCAAACCCAGGTTTTTCACTGATCATGATAAGCGGGAAATCCAGGTTCGAGTCCTGGTTCAGAAAAAATGTTCATTGTCTTTGTTCTACTACACAGCTGACAGTTGTACATATTCACAACTGTGAAAAAATTTCATGTAAATGGTAAAGGATTTCCTGGAAACACATTAATACAGTCACAAGCAAAAAGACTACAATTTTATTCATCAATTTAATTATCACAAATGGTATTTTAGACCAGACAAATTACCTTGTATTCCAACATTTCAGGATCTTCTAGGAGTAGCCTCATAGACTTCCAGTTAAAAGTAGATGCTCTACGGTATTTATCTAGAGGGCTGGGCAGGAAATCAGGCAATAATTCTGCTGCCATTCTGACTTCCTATATATGAATCCTGAAAAGATGCAGGTCACCAGTTCATTTAAACAAACTCATTTTAATTGAATCTCAAACAAGTTGCAAAATCTGGATACTTCAAAAACAGCACAGAAAATGAAGAATAACTGTACCAGCCAATAACGTAAGATTATCATGCGATGGGAGTGCTATTACAGAGCCCAGGGTTCACCAATTTTATAATATAAGATTCTTTTTTACTTTGTTTATTAACTCATCTGTCATTCTCTCTCTCTCTGATACATCTCCTCGAAGTACTTTTTCTCAAGTTGTTTGGTGTGCCCTCACAAACCACTCTTTGCAGGCTCCACAATAATATCCTTCCCTTGACAAGTAATTTGAAAACACTTCATGAAGAGCCACCTCCAAGATCACAAAGTGATGTTCACAGATTGTTTTACATACAAAAACGTCAATCACATAGTTTTTAAAGAGTATAGAGTAATTGTTTCAACTACCCTGTGCGGAGCTTCTTCTTTTTAAGTAATTTTCAAGTCTGGCTTTGCTTAGGCATTAAGTATCATTTTGGCAGCATTATTCACCCCTTTTTGAGCTAAGATTAATTTCAATAAAAGATGAGAATAGTAATTTTTTTCGTCCAGTATTTTGTATAAATGTCATTATTTCACCTGAACTGGGACTATTCATAAAAACTTTCATGGAAGACAATACTGTGCATAAAATGTTGGTACCTACTTGCCAAGCAATTGCCTACAAGATGATTGTGTCTGCACATCACATAGTATTCTTATGGCACACTTTTGTGCCAAGAAAAGTTTATTTCCTATATATGTACCTCATATAGCAATGTTGACTGGAAATATAAGCAAAGTATGGTACAGTAAATTATTATTTAGTGAATGCCACAACACCAAATGCAAAAGTGGCTAAACTGAGTTGCTTAAGAAGGTCTAAAATGTGTTTTCATATACACAAGAAAGCACACCTCATCCACACATGACTGCCAAGCGCAGCATCTTGGACATCCCAGCCCAAAATGCTGGAGTTGGCAGTCCTGTGTGCATGAGATGTGCCTGCGTGAGTGTGTGAATGATGAGTGTCTCTCTTTTTCTGATGAAGGCTGTGATCAGAAGTTTTATGCAAGTATCTTTTAATTGTGCCTCTCTGCCACCTAACGGTAAGTAGCAACCTGTCTTTTCCTACATTGTTGATAATTCTACCTGGACTTTCCATTATTTATGTAAACTATCAAGCATTCTGAATTCCAAACTGCGACTTGCTAAGCATATCATTGTTCCTGAGGTAGAACACTACTCTCATATTTTCTAATGGTAATTATTGACAAAACTCCTTATGAAAGGGTTTAAACACTGCATTCTTTACTCTCTCTGGTAAAATAGGTAAAATACTCTGACTTGGTCATGAACTACGTATTTCAAAAACAATGATACATGTTGACAATAACTCTTCAGTATTCTATTGCAAATGCTAGGGATCACCAATTTAGTGTTGGAGGGAAGTGTAGAGGGAGACCAAGAGGTGAATACACTAAACAGATTCAGAAGGATGTAGGTTGCAGTAGATAATGGGAGATGAAGAAGCTTGCACAGGATAGAGTAGCATGGAGAGCTGCATCAAACCAGTCTCAGGACTGAAGACCACAACAACAACATTATATTACTATATCGATGTTATTGATTCATATATCACTGATTTTTTTCTGCATGATACCCAATACTCCCACAAGACCAGTAAAACATGACAGAGTCGTGACATGTTGGAGCTGTCTGGAAGGCGGTGAAGGGAAAGTGGTGAGCAGGGACAGGTGGTGTGGGGGGTATATACAAATAGCCTGAGCACTGCAAACTGGAAATTTCAGTGTTCATACCTAAGTAAAGGGTGGGGTGGGGGATGAGGTAAGGAGAAGAGGCGGAAGAAGAGAATAACCAAGGCAGGGACAGGGGGCTGATAGGATGGACACAATTGGTGACAATATATATGGCATGGTTATCTAAAGTGGGGGGTACATAACTATACTGTTATGACTTTGTTGCACTGTCTCTTATGAGTACTATAGGCTAACAAATATTGCAGCATAGCCATTCACTATGATACTATTTAATTTCAATAAAGAAATTTGTTATATAGTGACATGTAGGAAACTGAAGCAAACTGCAACTGAAGGATTAATGCAACTTTACACTGGCATCCATGTAGAGCTGTTATAGATAAGAATTATTAAACTGTGCTTCAAAAAAACTGTGCAGCATTTGGTGTAGCTATGTTATTTTTCACCACAAAATATACAAATTCTTCTGTTACAGTACAAACAAGACAAACAGGATTATATCACAAACATCACATAATCAGTACATAAGGTCAACCATTATTTAACATCTTTTTTATGTATTACCAATGTTGTGACTCGCCAATCTTTCAAAGTGCTGCCACACAGTTACGCATGTCCTCTACATGCGGTGCTGTCTGCCAGCCATGCAGCAGCAGCCAGCCAGTGACCACTAGACTCGGACTCAGTTATGATTTGACTGTTAAAGTGTACACACGTATTACTCTGTTTACTTCATCCGTGACTTTCATGTATTGCGTCTTCCTTGAAATATATTTGTTTAACTTGAAGTTATAACAATTGGTGACGAGGATGGGATTTTTCTTTTCCATCATTGACCCACATGTTTTCCATGGCTACTTTAGAGCAACTATTGCAAGGTCTCATAGAACAGCAAATGCATCTCACAAATTCGATTCGTGATTTCGTCGCGGCATCAAATGCGGGGCATCTCTTGTTGTTGTCTCTACCTCCTTTTCCTCCTTATGATGAGACAGCAGAAGACTGGTCCAATTACGAAAAATGTCTTCGACTGCACTTCTTGGCATTTCATGTCACAGATGAACAAATATGTAAGCCTCTGTTCCTTTCATGGATTTCACCTCAAATGTATCGGTTGTTGTCGCAATTGACTCCTTTGAAAGATCCTGCGTCTTTGTCCTTTGTTGAAATGTGCTCACTTCTGTCCGTCTATTTTCAAAAGCAAATGCATGTGTTAGCCTCTCATGTTGCCTTTTCTCATTGTCAAAAACAACCGAATCAATCCTATTGCACTTGGGCTGCTGAACTTCACGGCCTCAGTAGAAAGTGTCAATTTGTTACTGAAGTTCACAAAGAATCCTACACTGATTCCATGGTACGGGATGCTATTATCCGATCGGCACCCGACAAAGAAGTTAGGCAACGTGCCCTTCAGTTTGCAAATCCGGCTCTAGATGAAGTCCTTTGCATTGCTCAGTCTTTTGAAATTTCTCGCGCCGCAGGCACACAAATAGAGGCATGGGGTGATGTCGGGGAAATAAAACGTCTGTGTGATGTTGACGAAGCATGTGGCGTGTCCCCGCCATCCGACGTGGTCGCAGTGCGTTCCCAATCACAGCCTCGGCCTAACCGTAAACAAACCTCTAAGAAACTGCAGCAAAACCCACGGCAACTTCCTTCATGTCCATGGTGTTTTACGAAGCATTCATGAGAAGATTGTCCACAACGTTGGGCCACGTGTCAAAATTGCAAAAAAAACCGGTCATGTGTCATCCATTTGCAAATCCGACCACATACATGATGTTCATGAACATGACACTGATTCTGATTCTGTGTTGTCTGTCAATTGTACTTCTTCCCTTTCAGGGAAATTATTCCTCACTGTCCAAATACTTGGTCGAGATGTTCGCATGCAGGTGGATACTGGTTCTGCTGCCACTATCATCAATTCTCAGACGTATCTGCAGTTGGGTTCTCCAATCCCGTCACCTGTCACTAGGCAATTGCGGACTTACAATAAACAGAAGATTTCTCTCTTGGGACACTTTGATGCTGAGGTATCTTACAAATCTGTCGTTTGCACTGTTCACATATTTGTGGTCGACCATAGTAACGTGGAGAATCTTTTTGGTTTCAATGCCTTTCGCGTTTTTGGGTTCACCATAGATGACTCTGTCAATATCATCTCTGATGCTATTCGTTATGCTCAATTGGACTCCTTGTCGACAACATTTTTGTCCCTTTTTTCTCCTGTGTTAGGCCATGCAAATGACTTTGAAGCTCATATCACACTCAAACCCACTGCTCGGCCTAAGTTTTTTTGGGCTCAGCCCATTCCTGTGGCCCTTTGTGATCAGGTCAAATGGGAGCTGAATCGTCTTACTGCTTCAGGGGTCTTGCTTCCTGTCACTTCCAGTGAGTGGTCCTCTCCTGTCATTGTCGTTGCTAAGCCAAATGGTTATATTTGTCTCTGTGGCAATTTCAAAGCCACTGTAAATGCTCAATTCCTTATCAACACTCACCCTATGCCTCGACCTGAAGAATTGTTCACTAAACTTGCTGGAGGCCAGTATTTTTCTAAACTTGACCTGTCAGAAGCTTATCATCAACTTCCTCTCGACGCTGCTTCCCAGCAGTTTCTGGTCCTTAACATGCCTTTCAGGCTCTATCAGTACCAACAATTGCCATTCGGTGTTGCCAGCACCCCTGCTCTCTTTCCGCGATTCTTGGAACAATTATTGCTCACTGTTCCTGGGTGTATAAATTACCAGGATGACATTGTTGTCACTGACTCCACCACTGACGAACATCTTCAAAATCTCCACACACTTTTTCATGTCTTACAGACTGCCGGTCTTAAGTGTAATCTTCAGAAATCAAAATTTTTTCAGGCATCTATCACGTTCTTGGGGTTTAAACTCTCTTGGGATGGTATTCGTCCACTTCAGCAAACTGTTGCTGGAATCGATGCCCTTCCTTGCCCTACATCTGTTAAGGAACTGCAGGCCTTCTTGGGGAAATTAGCATACTATCACAAGTTTTTACCGTCTGCTGCTTCGGTGGCTCAGCCGTTACATCACCTGTTGCATAAAAACGTGCCTTTTCACTGGTCCACATCTTGCAATGCGGCTTTCCAGAAATTGAAGACTATGCTGAAACAGGCCCCATGCCTGGCTACTTATCGACCTGGCCAACATCTTGTTCTTGCCACGGACGCCTCTCAATACGGGGCCAGTGCAGTCCTTGCGCACCGTTTTTCTGACGGTTCTCAACAACCCATTGCTTATGCCTCCAAAACGCTCACGGATGCCCAACAAAAGTATTCTCAAATTGAAAAAGAAGCTTTGGCCATTATTTATGCTCTTCATAAGTTTGGTGTTTTTCTCTATGGATCCAAATTTCATCTTGTTACGGATCACAAACCACTTGTTTCCTAGTTTCATCCATCAACGTCACTTACCGACAAGGCTGCACACTGCCTCCAGCATTGGGCTCTTTACTTGTCTCGTTTCAATTATGAGATTCATTTCCGGCCGACGGCTCAACGTGCGAATGCTGATGCACTGACTTGCCTTCCCATGGGTCCTGATCTGGCATTCGATACGGCCGAACTTTTGTGTTTCCACCTGGATGCTGCCGAGCAGTGGGTTGTGGACGAGTTCCCCATCACCAGGCACCAGCTGGTGGCTGCTACGGGTTCTGACCCTACCCTCTACTGGGTTTTTACGCTGTATTCAGAAGGGTTGGCCAGATCGTCCGTCCGCTAAGACTTCTGATCCGTTGCGGAACTACTACACTTTGTGTTACCGCCTCACGGTTAGGGATGGTGTTATCCTCCTTTCCACCGAAAATGCTTTGCCGCGTGTTGTGGTACCTGCGTCTTTGCATGCTTCAGTCTTGCGCCTCCTTCACCAAGGGCACTGGGGTGTCTCTTGCACAATATCTCTGGCATGCCATCATGTGTACTGGCCCGGCATCGACTCTGAAACCACACACATGGTCGCTGCCTGCAGCCCTTGTGCGTCACAGGCCAGTCACCACGGCCTTCGCCTGAGAAGCCCTGGGAGCGTATTCATGCTGACTTTGCGGGACCTTTTTTAGGTACTTATTGGCTTCTCGTTACTGACGCCTACTCTAACTTTCCTTTCATTGTCCGTTGCCCGTCGCCTACCACCGCAGCAACCACCAATGATCTAGCTCGCATTTTCTCTTTGGAAGGCCTTCCCAAACTCTTGTTACTGATAATGGTTTGCAATTTGCCTCTTCCGATTTTGCGGATTTTTGTGCCCGTCACAGCATCATGCATGTCACGGCCCCTCTGTTCCATCCACAGTCAAACAGTGAGGCTGACCAACTGGTCCGCACATTTAAGGCTCAGATGACGAAACTCCTGACTTCTTCTGCTGCTGATGATGCGCTTCTCCAATTTCTGACTTCTTACCGTTTCACCCCCATGGGTGACCACAGCCCGGCTCAGCTCTTACATGGCTGACAGCCCCGCACGCTACTTCATCTTCTGCGGCCTTCCACCTCACGGCCACGGGTGCCTTCGCTTTGCCGGTTCACTGCCAAGGACCTTGTATGGGTACGGGGATATGGCAGGCAGCCAAAATGGAGTCCTGGCCGCATCTTACAACACCGTGGCCTACACCTGTGTGAAATCCAGATGGACACGGGTGTTGCAGTGCGTCATTCGGACCAGCTTCGGCCTTGTGTGCTGGTAACACATGTTCCGGATGCCACTACACCACCTTCGGCTCTACCTGACACTCGGGATACTGGAATCTCTCATTACTCACAACGCAGTCCTCTCACTAACATATCTGTGCCAGCACATAAACTCAAATGACCATCATCTGTTGGAGCAACTCTACTCGCCTCCTTCTCCTATGGACACAGACACGTCGCCCATGTCTCCTGTTATAACAACCAGACTTACCGCAATGGGCAAATTGGTGCATGGGGCCCCAGCAGATTCAACCCCCATGTCTCCTGTGATCTCGACCCGTTATCATTGGGGACACTTCCGTCCATACGGAAAGCCTCCTCCTCGAGACTTCACGGCCAGTCAAACAACACATATGGACGTTAGCAATCTACAGGCCACCTCCATCAAGACCTGTGCAAAAACTTCAAAGGTGGGAAAAGTGTTGTGACTCGCCGATCTTTCAAAGTGCCGCCGAGCAGTTACGTGCATCCGCTACATGTGGCGCTGTCTGCCAGCCATGCAGCAGCAGCACCACCTAAGCGGCCAGCCAGCCAGCGGCTGCTAGACTCGGACTCAGTTATGATTTGACTTTTAAAGTGTACACATGTCTTTCTGTGTTTACTTGATCCATGACTTTCATGTATTGCATCTTCCTTGAAATATATTTGTTCAACTTGAAGTTATAACAACCAATATTGTGAATCATAAGATAATAAGGCATTTTTCTACTTTGTTACACAGATGACTTGAAATAGTCTAAGCAGGAGATTTAAAATGTATAAGTAAGTCTATGTGACATAATGACAGAATCATGAAACACATGTTGTGCTGGAATGTGGGCACAAAATTTTAAGCTACAATTTAGTTGAAGAATTGGTAAATTGGATCCTGTACCACAAGTCACATAAGTGTAAGAAACAATACTGGGGGCATGCATTTGTTATATCTTGTTTCAGTGGATCATGCATCCCAGCTGTACATATGTATACATTTTAGTAAAAATTGCATAAATACAGTAATATAACAAAATAAATACTAAAATCCTACAGTATCTATTAAGAATATTGTAAATAAAAACATTTTGTAGAATTGTATAAAACGTGTTACATAAATATCAGTATAGTTCCCATATGTTAAGGATTTACTCTCAAAGATATTTGTAATTTTAAAAGAAATGAAAAGAAAAGTATGCTCTGGTTTTCTGATACCTATGTAAGAGCCATCAAGTGTCTGCAATCTATGTCTTATTGTCAGTCAGTTAAACTGTGTACTTCACAGAATGTGGCTCCATGATGCACTTAACTCACCACGTAAACGTAAACAAGTGCAGAAATGTGTACTGTTATGCAATTCACCATTTAATAAGAATCAGTGGATTGTTAGGTTGTGGAAATCCCCAGTTACACAAGGTGCTTTTTAACAGCATTGTTTTCATTTGTGACAAAAGCGATTTTTTTTTTTATACAAACATGTGTAGAATGTGCTATTTAACAGAACAGCAGTTACAACAATAAATTTTTTAAAGGCAGGAAAACACTGAATTTCCTTTTCTTCATTTGTAATGGCAAATATAAATAATGATTGTACATGTACCCTATGTACACACGTCACTTTACAGATCAGATAATGACAATCTTAACAGTTGAAACCAGTAATCAGCAATAAACTGTATTGAATTTCCTCCAAAACTGTGTATGAACTTTTGATTTTGGAAGAGCTTCATTATTTTCTTAGTTCCAGATGGGGAAGTAAGTGAAAATGTCATATCATTAAACTTTAAGCAAGTTGCTATCTCAACTTGCCACCTTGATTGTTTTGCTGAGCTCTCTGACTCAGTTGTCTCTGCTATGAATCAGCCTCTTATTTAAATCAACAGAGATGTTATTTGGGTCTGTGATCTGTTGTCCTGCCTCTCGTTGTATTGCATATTATACACTGAAGCACCAAAGAAACTGGAACAGACATGGGCATTCAAATACAGAGATATGTAACCAGGCAGAATACGGCACTGCAGTCAGCAACACATATATAAGACGACAAGTGTCTGGTACATCTGTTAGATCAGTTACTGCTGCTACAATGGCAGGTTATGAAGATTTAAGAGAGTTTGAACATGGTGTTATAGTCAGCGCACAAGCGATGGGACACAGCATCTCTGAGGTAGCAATGAAGTAGGGATTTTCCCATACAACCATTTCACAAGTGTACCATGAATATCAGGAATCTGGTAAAACATTAAATCTTTGACATTCTGCAAGAATGGGACCAACAACAATCATTCACTGTGACAGAAGAGCAACCCTACCATAAATTGCTGCAGATTTCAATTCTCGGCCATCAATAAGTGTCAGAATGTGAACCATTCAATGAAACATCATCAATAAGGGCTTTCAGAGCCAAAGGCCCACTCGTGTACCCTTGATGACTGCACAACACAAAGCTTTATGCCTTACCTGTGCTCAACATTGGGCTGTTGATGACTGGAAACACGTTGACTGGTCGGACGAGTCTGATTTCAAATTGTATCGAGCAGATGGATGTGCATGGGTGTGGACACAACCTCATGAATCCATGGACACTGCATGTCAGCAGGGAACTGTTCAAGCTGGTGGAGGCTCTGTAATAGTGTGAGGCATGTGCAGCTGGAGTGATGGGATCCCTCATATGTCTAGATATGACTCTGACAAGTGACACATACGCAAACATCCTGTCTGATTACCTACATCCATTAATGTCCATAGTACATTCCGACGGACTAGGGCAATTCCAGCAGGACAATGCAACCTCTCACACATCCATAATTGCTACAGAGTGGCTCCAGGAACACTCTGCTGAGTTTAAACACTTCCACTGGCCGCCAGACTCCCCAGACACGTACATTACTGAGAATATCTCGGATGCTTTGCGACGTGCTGTTCAGAATAGATCTCCACCCCATTGTGCTCTTTCAGATTTATGGACAGCCCAGTACAGTTCATGGTGTCAGTTCCCACCAGCACTACTTCAGACATTGGTTGAGTCCATGCCACACATCATGTTGCAACACTTCTGCATGCTCGCAGGGGACCTACATGATATTAGGGAGGTTTATCGGTTTCTTTGGCACTTCAATGTATACAGGTGTGTTCACAGAGGATGATCATGATGAGATCAAACAACCTCCCCACACAATCCGTGAAAGGGTGAACCCACTCTTGGAGTTAAATAACACATCCATGACAATGAGCCCAAAGCGCTGGGTGATCACCACTTAAGAAATGGTGATAGCTAAAATGAAAGTGCCCAACACATAACCTAATTAAAATGATCTCCTCAAAGTGAGAGGGCTGAGAGGAGGTTGGCCAAGCCACTGGGAGGAGTTTAATTCCCCAGAGCTTGTTCCCATCATTGGAAGACCAGTGGTGATACCAAAGTGACACCACCTGCAGACAGATGGCAACACAGAGATCATCGGAAGGAACAAAAGAACTAGTAGTCTGAGGTACAAGGACTGCAGCCTTGACAGCAGCATCAGCAGCCTCATTTTCCATCAGATCAACTTGACCAGGAACCTACATAAATGTCACATGATTCCCTCAGGACTGAGCATGTGGAAGCTTTCTTGGACCTGTTGCACTAAGGGATGGACTGTGTACAGCACACAGAATCTCTGAAGGGCATTGACAGAATTGGAGTTGATGACACAATTGAAAAGCCTGTGTTGCCAGATGTACAGCATGACCTGATTCAGGTAAAAGAGCTCTGCTGTAAATACTGAGCAGTGTTCCGGGGAACAACACTGAAAATCATTCATGCCAATGACAAAGGCACACCTAACACCATGGTCAGTCTGAGAGCCATCTTGGTACACAAAAGTTCTACCACTTAGTTCTGTGCAAAGGTCATGAAATTTACAGTGATAGACCGAATCTGGAGGTATTTCCTTTGGAAGCAAATCAAGTCCAAGATGAACACAGACTACTGCACAAAGCCAAGGTTGTGAAGGATTCACACCCATCAGGAAAGTGGCAGGTAGCATGAAGTTAACCTTCCACAGTTATAGCTGAAAGTGAACTCCAAGAGGTAACAGAGAAGCAGTACATATCCCATACTGGCTGTCAAAGAAGTTGTCACAGAAGGAGGCGTAGGATTGGTGGACGGGTAGGGAAGACAAACGATTTGTGTATGCACTGAGTAGAAAATCACGCTGGCAGGACAGTGGTAGTTCAGCAGCTTCTGCATAGAGGCTTTCAATTGGGCTAATGTAAAAGGCACCAATGGCCAAACGGATTCCACAATGGTGGATTGTATTAAGATGATGTAAGATGGATGGACATACAGGTGCATAAACAAAACACCCATTGTCTAGTTTCGAATGGACAAGGGATTGGTACAAATGGAGGATGGGCTGATCCACACCCCAGAAAGTAACTCTTAGGACACATAGGACATTATTGGAGTGGGTGCAGCAAGTGTCCAGGTAAGACACATGAGAAAGCTTCCTATCGAGCATAAGCCCCAGAATTTTTTTAGTTTCAGTGAATGGAAGAGCAACAGGTCCAAAATGTAAAGTTGGTCGAAGAAACTCACTGCACTGCCAGAAATTCGTACAAATGGTTTTGTCAGTGGAAAAATGAAAGTCATTGTCAATGCTTGATGAGTAACGATGATTGAGACGCCTATAAAGATGCCGCTCAAGGAGACAAGTCCATGGACAACTGCAATAGGTCTCAAAAGTGTCGACGAAAATGTCCACTGGGAGACAGGCCATAACAGGGTTAATGGTTATAGCAAAGAGCACGATGCTCAGGACAGAGCCTGAGGCATCCCATATTCCTGGATAAAGGTGTCCAACAAGCCAGAACCCACATGTACCTTGAAATTGAGTTCTTTGAAAAATACTTCAAGGAAATGTGCATGCGGTCTCAGAAGCCCATGTGTAGAGAGTACAGAGGATAGCAGTCCTCCAGCAGGTGTCATAGGCTTTCTCCAAATCGAAAAACATGGCCATAGTTCGGCATTTCTGCATAAAACTGTTCATGAGATGGTCAAATGCAGAAAACTGCACTTGAAATCCACATTGAGGTTGGTTAGTAAATTGCAAGACTCAAGCCACCATACCTGCTGGGCATGAATCACATGTTCATCACCTTGCAAACACAGCTGGTGAGAGACATGAGACGGTAGCTAAAAGAAAGGTGTTTTGTCCTTATCAAGCTTAGGTATGGGTGTGACAGTGGCTTCATGCCATTGTCTGGGAAACATGCCATCTGCCAAAATCCAATTGTACATATGAAGGAGAAATTGCTTGCCCACAAGAGAAGGGTGCTACAACATCTGAATGGGAACATCGTCCAGCCTTATGGCAGAAGACCAGGATGAAGTGAGAGCATGATCTAGCTCCCACATAATAAAGGCGGCATCGTAGGAAGTTCGCTGGAGGGTTATAAGAAGTATTTGTGGGAGTGTTCCTTTTGTCCTTTCCGGTCTACTGGTTGTGAAACATGGTATTTTGCCATCAGGGGTGAGGATTTAGTGGTTTTATTGTGCACCTGGAAGAGAAGGAGACAGGGATGCTACTGTGATACTGGTGATTTTATGACTGCAGTGCTGAATTTGAAGTTGGAAGTCTTTGTAGCCATGTCCTTCATGGAGTGAGGTGTAGCAAGAACAGCACTGTAAGTGGCAGATGGTAAAATGCAGAGCTTTCAACTAACCAACAACTTATCTGTGAGGGGGCAAGGTACTTTTTGTATCACTTGGATCTCCTATATAGCCCATTGATCGAGATACATGGAACACTCACAAGATGAGTTGGCATGGTCTCCATTACAATTGGTACAGAGCAGGGGAGGAGGCAGGCAGTCACCCTCATGAGTATCCCTACCACAAGTAACACAATTGGCCATTGGAGGACATTTGAGTGTAGCTTAACATTGACACTGGTATGGATTTGGAATGTAGAGTCAGACTGTGATGACATGATAGCCTGCTTTCATCTTTGATGGAAGCACTAATTGATCAAAAGTGAGAAAGAGAGTCTGCATTTAAAACAAGGTGTCATTAACTGTTTTTATCACCCAATGGTCTGCAGTGAGGCCCTGATCAGAGAGGTAAGTTTCAATTTCTCCCTTGGTCAGATCATCAAGCAGCTGAGTGTAAATAACACCGCATGAAGAATTTAGCGTACAATGGGCATTGTTGGGCTTGAAAATCACTATTGATCTCCAAAAGCAAAATCCCATTACATAAATGAGAGCAGATTCCACAGGGCCAGCAACTGCAGTAACACCTTTCTGAGTAACAAATGGATTATCCGTAGCAAATGACTGACCTTCTTTAGTGCATGATACCATGAGGAATCGATGTGTGGCTGGGTGAGTCTTTGAATCTCTAGCCCCATTCCTTATACGTTTAGTAGATGTAGACTGAAATGGTGATTGGCTCATTGTGAGAAAATCCCCCATGATTGACAGTGTCTTCAACAGCGTGCCCCTTCCGACTGAGGACCTCACTGTGAGGAAGGGGGGACGGGGGTGGCTCAACCACCTTAGGTGATTGTTCACACCTCAGGTCACACCTCCCGAACTCCTGATAAAGGGACTAATTACAATTTAGGAAGGTAACAGCTCAGGCAAATCACCTATCCCTGGACTTGGGCTGTAACAGGGGGTTCATGTGAACCCTACCTGTTGACCGAGGGCTGGGAATTGTGTTACACATTCACCTGTTACCCGTCAAACATGTTCGCCAGCCTTCAGGAGCTCACACAGGGAGAGAAAAAATATAGAGGAAGGGTAGGAGATGGAGAATGATGAAAGAAAGAGAAAACAGATGGGGGGCCATTCTGATGTCAGGCTATTGTAACTTCAGAACACACTCCCAGAAATATCTCAGAGACAGTTCCCCAAAGGAGGGGAAAAAATTACAGAAGGACAGACGTGCAACATGGGAAGAGAAGATGTGCTGCAAAGGTTGGACCCCAGTGGTAGCCACGTATAAAGTCACCAAAGAATGATGAGCCCCCTGGGGGTGGGAGAGGGGATGGGGGGCAAGGAGGGGTGGGGGAGGGGGGGGGAGGGGAAGGAAGATTGTTTTCAACACCACAGCAATTTACTAGGTACAGTCCTGTTGCAGGTGGTATGCTGCTGCCTTCCTTCGACCTTTTAACTGATTTACCCATCCAGTTTAATGTGCATTTTGAACAATGGTGCAACTCGACACTTTTCACATCAGCAAAAATTTCCAGAGGTGAAAATAGTGATAAGTAACAGACCAAACTCCTAGTATTGATCAGGAACCTTTGGATATGTAATATGGCACTTTACATCTGAGCTACCACCTTCACACATCTTATAGGGGGAACAAAAATCGATCTCTGCCATGCTGAACATTCTTACCTGTTCATGTTGTGAATGGTGGACACTTTGGCTGTTGTTGTTCACATCACAAAGCAAGAAAGCAGTTTCATCATCAATGGAACTAACATTTTTGTAACCACTACGAAATTTATGGTGATGATAGGGCAGTATTCATGGTGTGGTGTCATCAAAAAAGCAAGGCCCCATGTTGAAGCTAGCACCTCATGACGGAACCATGAGCTAAGGACAGCCACTGCCAGCTGTGGCCATGAATGAAAGGTGTCAATGAAGACACACTGTCAAGAAGTCCTCCCATACACCATTTGTGCTGGAAGCCCACTTACATCAGAGTGGAGTGCCACTTAGCCCACTGTCGAAAAGCCCACTCTTTGATAGCAGCATCATCATAGTTCGATCTACGAGTGAGCTCATGTCATTAGTCGCAACTGTGTACTAAATTTCACAGTTAAATGTAAAGTAAGATTTGACTGTCATTCAGTGCAAGAATGAAACTGTCATCATTGTATTCTATGAAATATATACTGACCCTAATGCAGACACAAATGTCTGCCCAAGTTAAATTTTCTGTATTAAAGTTTTTTTTACTGAAAGTGATCTAATGTTCATTGTATGTTATAGTATCTACTCGATAGCCACCAGAAATAAATACTTAGAACTGTTGTCTAGGATTGCAAGGACACACATATAAATGGCAACGAGTATGTTCTCAGATGTGTTCAAGTGTGTTTTCTTGTCGCTACATATAAACATGGGGACAAGTGATTTTGACTACGGTAACTTCCACCCTCGCTTGCTTGTGTGGGTGTACTTTGTGTATTGCTAGTCACAGCAGTGATAATATTTCAGTATTTTTGTATCTAATATAAAGTGTTTAACCAGTCTGAGCCCCAGTGTGAACTATTTTTAAACAAAATTACTCAGGTACAGACACAGCAAACTGAATGACTGCTGCTCAGTGTTCAAGAGATGACAAACTTACTGTTGCAACAAACAGCACCAGCCCTGGTTGCTGCATCCAAATTTTGACAGTTTAGCTGCAAGGAGGAAGATTGGTCAAATGTTGTGCTCAACTGGAAGGCCTCTTCTCTACATACAACATTAAAGGCACAGCTCCATTGCATTCTTTCTATGCACTGTGGGAGCCAATGTCTATTGTCTGCATCTCAGATTGTTTCCCAACTCTCGTCCAGAAGATTTTGATCATGAAGAACTCATTAGGAAACTCAATGAGCAATACAAGACACAAATTCATGTTACTGTAAGGAAAATTAATTTTTTTCGTCTTAAGAAGTATCGTAAAAAGTCATTCAAACATTGGATTTCTGAACATGTCAGATGTATGCATACGTGCTGATATCCTGAAATTATTAGATCTAGACCTTACAACAGTTCTGTCAAATGCAGAAACTCAAAAGTATAGTAGACACAACTGAAGTTGATTTTGAGGCTCAGTCTGTTTCTCCTGTTGACAGGTGCACAAGGCACTTCATCTACAGTTAATGTAAAAGTGAATAAAAACAGTGCACAGATTAGAAGTAAAACCCTTTCATCACATGGTACATCAGATTTACTTTAGAATATGATGAGAAAGTTTTATCAACAGTGTTTTTCTACTCAGGCTAGGAAAACATGTCTTTGTTACGAAGCAAAGTGCTTCAAGTGTGGTAAGCAAGGTCATATAGAGATTGTTTGTTACAATGCTGCTAGACCAGGCACGAGTCTACCTCATGACTACAGAGTAATTGTCAGTGCAAACGCATTGCCATGGCCGCACCGATGCAGTAAGCACAAATATAGTCTCTCTTTTTCACTTCGCTGTAGTCCACAGACAGAAGAACAAACTTTTATCTAATTAAGAGTGGTTCACAAGACAGTTCAATTTTTAATTGGACACAGCTCTCTCTGGTTCTTTAATAGATAATGACACCTATGATATGATTGATAGCAGACCTGCTGATAAAATGGCGATATATTAATAATTTTTTCCAGAAAATATAGATATACATCGATGACATATTTGCACCAATATATCGATATCGAAATGGCAATATCAAGTGCCAATATTTTTATTTTATATTTTTTGCAATTTTAGGTAGATATTTGAGATTGTTCTTTTGAAAATGTAGTAGATCAAAAATTACTTTCACTGTGTGAAGGAGTCTTACTACTTTTTGAGGTTTCATCTCACATCCTGACTTTCTCTTTCCCAGAGCAAAGAAGTATAGGTGGCACAAAGAAGAAGTCCGATGGTAAGGGATGGCGGGGGGGGGGGGGGGGGGCTGTGAATGGAATAACAAGATTCCTGATGAGAACAAATAGCACAGCAGTTGCGTTAAAATTATTTTAAAACAATTATTGTGCTATTTCTTCACATTGGCATTCTTCAAATACAATTGCTGAAAATGACAGACATAAATATAAATGAGAATCTTGGTGTTTGCAGTGGACGGATATGTATGAGGAGAAATGCTAACATAATCAGTGCTCGGTGCTACCAACAATAACTGCATTTAACTTCACCACGCAATTTTGACAAATTCGATATGTGACTGAATCGAATAATGGACACATCGGAGACCTGTGACACTTACATGTAGCTACCATTGTTAGTAAAGTGATTATCGCTAAGTGTGATCGTGCATTGTTTACCTTTCAATTCTTGCTCTAAAGGGGGATAAGTAGGCTGCTAGCTTGTTGATGTACAGAATGTCTAATAATAAATCAATACTTAAATATACAGCTCTAAAACTGGCAGTATATTTACAATGTGCAGCCAATATTTTTATAGGCCAGTACGTCGATATCTTTTTCAGTCGACACATTGATAATTTCTTCAATATTATGATGGTCGGTAATTATATTTTTTAAATATCGTTACATCGGATTCCCAATATTTTTAAGAATATCAACTGTCCTAATTGATAGCATACTGCTAAAGAAGCATATTTCTATTTTGTCTGCTTATGGCAGACATACCAGTGCATAGCATGTGCAGTTTCTCAGAAATTTTCACCAGAAACTGTACCCTGTTGTATCTTCCGTGGCCACCACAGAAGCAGTTTATTCCAGCAGGTCAGTCAAAGCGTCAGCCACAGGACAAAGTTTTACTCAAAGTTTTTGGTAAGTAACAACATTGGGAGCATGGTGTCCTAACTATTGGGTCATTTGTCTTACATCATTCAAGGTTCATTTGGGCTCCACCCGTACCACCAGAATCAGCTGCGGCACTCTTATATCAATGATTCAGTTGCAGAATTTTTGCTCACAGACCCAGAATGTCACTGGGGTCATCCAAAGCAGTCATACTGTCTCTCCACCCATTGTGGTCAGTGCTGTATGGGGAATGGTGTTGCACCACTGATACAAACTCAGCCAGAGCTGATTTCCATGGAGGCACTGCCTCGGGACAGCTGCTGTGATGTCTCTGCAATTAAACATGCTGTCCTCCTGAACACAGAGTTTGCATCTCCGGATGCAGACATGCACCCCGTGGCTGGTTTTTCAGCCAGTGTTCCCAATTTCTCTCAAGGTGGAGACTGGGTTGAGGACAGGAACCTGCCATCAGCGATTGCTACATTCCCTATCTCATCACTTACATCTGTATTCAGGCCTTCCCCCTCACTACCATCATGTAACCCAGCGCTACACAATGATGGTAAGGCATTTGGAGGGAGAAGGGAGGTGGAGAGGAGAAATGTGGTTTTGTCTGAGGAGTGAGGTCCCATGTAAAAGTTGACCCCACATGCCAGGAATGAGAAATAATGATGAAAAAAGGCCCTAAAGAAGTCCCATAAGCTGCCGTTGCCGAAAGCCTTCTTATGTCAGAGTGCGGAGACACTCGGCACTCTCTTGGAGATCCCACTTTGATAGCAGCATCCTCATAGTTCAGATCCAGAAGTGAGCTTGTGTCATTAGTCAGAACTGTGTACCAAAATTCAGAGTTAAATGTAAAGTGAGATTTGACTGCCTTTCAATGCAAGAACTAAACTTTTATCATCATGTTCTGCTATTATACCAAATTATATGGACATGAATCTCTGCTCGCGTTAAGTATTAAAGTGTTTTACTGAAACTAATGTAATGTTCTTTATATATTGTATAATCTACTTATCTCCTCCAGAAGTAAATACTTAGAATTGTTGTCTAGACTAGCTACAACATATATAAAACACATTATCACCTGTAATCACAGATGGCCCTAAAGATAGTGTAATGTTACACCAAAATCTATAAAAATTAAATTATACCTATAAATACAGCTAAAGGTGTCATCCATAATACATAAAAGTGCAGTTATAAGAGTTGAAGGACATCAGAAAGAAGCAGTAATTGTGAAGGGACTGACTGGGTTGTAGTCTATCCCTGATGTTATGTGTACTACACAATTAAAGATTACTTATTGACTCAGAGTAGTTGTTAATAATGAAGGTGGATGACATCACTGTGTCACATTATGATACATAACTATGATGTATCGCTTTTATAAAAACATTGTGTGTCAAGACAGCAACAACATGTCATCCTCTAGAGTTCAATATATCATTCATCTTGGGGGGATGCTGATTTAGTTCGTTAGGTAGACTAAGGGGAGGAAATGGGGATGTGCAAAGGGCATAGGTGAATGTTTCAGGGTCTGGAGTCAGTTTTCTGAAGAGACTGGAGTTAGTGCAAAGGACAGAGCAGCACATTCATGTTACAAGAGTCACCAAGTGTCCTTAAGGTACGTTTACAACTGTGTGCTTTGTGTTCGTCACTGTGTGACTGTACTGACCCCACACATAAGTAAAGGCACGTGTGTAGATTGCATACCTCTTCCTTAACATGTGTGTGCAAGTCAGTCCATTCAGACCCGTATTCACACTGGGCACCTCTACTTCTGTGCGGAGCAAGCAACAGCCGCACAGCAGCTTTTTGCGAGGCACAAAGATAAATGCACTTTCAGTATGTTCAGTGATGGAGGACTACACTGTACCAGAAACAAACTGTATGTAAATCAAAGAACACTATATAGCATGGATGCATCAAATGAAGCAGTGCCGCTGTTAAAATGATGATATATTTGGAAGGCTGGAGTTTACCCTGTCTGGCTGTACAAGTTAGCAGCCAGTCAACAAATATTATAGGGAATTGCTTTAAAACATTTTATTTCAAAGGCCCTAGTCAAGTCTTCACAAGTTTTCTCCTATAGTAAGTTCAACCATGCCTATGTGACACAAGCTGCCAGCCTTTCAGGAGCAAGGAAGTCCTGTCCAGTTACAGCTGCTAACAAGAGATGCTTTCAGTCCTCTCTGAAACTGCTAGTGAATTCGTGCCATCAATTTAGCCAATAGCATGTATGGGAGGCATGTCACATGTATGATCACTGGAGGGTTCTGCAGAGCACAACACATTGCTTCTCTCTCATGATCCAGACCTCAAGCAGAACAGATTTCTTTCTCAGGAGGCAGAGCCCTCCCCTCCCCTCCACTCTGATTGTGCACTTTATTTAGTTGTTCAACCTCCTAGACAAGCCTATACCTGGTAACTTCCTACCCTAGATGTACCCCTCATATCCCCTACATTGAATTATATTCTCCCTATTTGACCTAATTTCCTGTTCTACCATTAAATGTAAAAACTTGATGCCGACCTTGTAAGTCCTGATCACTCAACCTCTGGGACATTGTCATCAGCAATGAGATGACTTCACTCATAGACATCAGTATCACAATCATAATACGTCCCCATCATTCAGTCCGTAGGGCAATCATTGACTTTTAGTTCATGTTTGATATTGTGTGGCTGGTCAGTATTCACTGCTGTTATTCTACTGTGAGCTGAGCCTGAGCTGCAGTGTGCTGGTTATGCTTTCGGTCAGACACATATCAGTGCTCATGGCAAAGTCTACTGCACTGTTTTGCTGCCCACCACAGTGTGGACTGTGTCTAATGGAGGACAGTGCACCACACTAACACCTGCATGCTGCATGCATGCCACCCCATTTGACAGTTGCAGCTGGCAAAGCTCCTCAGTCGCCGCATGCTGACCCCGAACCAGGCGCTGAGACAGATGGGGAAACAGATGTGCGATGTGTCCGTGTCGTTCCTGTGCATGGGCGTGCAACCCGTGGCTGGTGCGGCTTCCCCACCCTGCACCACCTGTTGGCACTGCCCCCACATTCGCCACAGGTCAGCCTCTCGCTATCATCTCCATTAGGGTTCTGTCCTCGATGCCCAGGGTGCGTACTTTTGCCACCGTGCAGCCAATCACCCCCTCTGTCTGTGCTGCAGCCACGCAGACACGGCCCGAGTACAGCCCTCAGCCACTGCCCTGTCATCGCTGCCGCCTTGTTCCACACGTTCCGACGAGTGTACTGTAAGTGTTGTACACACTGAGGTATTGCCGTCATTTGTTCAGAAGAGAACATAGGGAGCTAATAGGGACCCTCAGATAAGTGAATTATAGTTTTAAATAAAGGAGTACTGTGATTTTTAGTGCTCAGTTTTTGTATCACATGCTATTATTTTGACTCCTACTGCCTGTAATGTAAAAATGTGAATCAAACTATTTTCTTAGAAGATCACAGAACATCTTATGACAGACACAAATACGTTTAGAGAGAAAATTTTCCTGGACACTGTGGTGCTAGATTGCAGTTTTATGCCCCATTCGTGTTGCTGCACATATAGATTTTTTCCTCTCGGTACTCATAAGTACACCGTATAGAGTCAAATTTTGCAACTTTTCATTTGGAAGTGTCTTTACTTAGAGGGATGATTTGAACTTCAAATTTTTATCGGTATAGTTACTGTGAGGTATGTTGAATGTGCAGTTGTTCCTAGATAAGCACTTTGGATGTAGGTTCGTTGGATAGTTAATGCTTGTGTAATTTAGACACATAATGTCATTGGACCTGTGTACTGCAGTGGATTTCTTATCCTTGTTTTAAACTCTATTGCCACGGAAGTATGTCATGCTTATTGTTGTCATGATGAGAAGTTTCTGTAGGTATATTATTGAGAGATTTCTCTTAATCTCCAGGGATTTACAGCTAGCAAAATCTGGCTAGCACCCACAGCCTCCCAGCCGTTCATGGCATTTTCTTCTGTTTCATTTTCATGTCATTATCCATTCTATTTTCTTTCATCTTTTCTATAAGCATAATATCTGTGCCCTCTAATAACAGTAGGCTCTTGCGCTCAGCTTCACAGATGCGAGACTGTTAGGTGCCACACAAACCCTGTCTGTTCGAAAACCGCATCTGCAAGATCACTGAAATAATCGGAGTACTAAAGCCTTGTGCCTTGATGGGAATGTGTGTTTATTGCAAGACCAGACACAGGCCAGAAATTTGTGTCTACACCTTCTCAAAAAAAGTGGCAAACCATTAGATTCTGACCATCTTGGCATTATTTATCAGATTAATAGTGAGACTAGATGACTTGAGGTCCCAAGCACGTACACAGCATAATTACATGATTAGCGCCTGTGCTGCCAAAACTGCTAGCATGCTATGTGATATGCTGGATTGGGAACTTTCTCCATCTTCTCAATTTTCAATATATTTCTATATTTTTGCTCCCCATCTTGATGTCTTTCCCTATAAATGTCTTATGGTTTTCTCATTAGCTGGTACCTAACTGGTTAAGCCCATGCATGAAACTATGATGCAATAAGTGACATATTGTAATAAGAATTATAATGAATGATCTGTTGTAGCCTGTAGGTTGTTAAGTGAAACTACACTGCTGGCCACCGTAAATGCAACACCAAGAAAGACAAGAGGTAGCACAACAAAATTTATTTTGTAGATAACATGTTGACCAAGTATCAAATGATTACGTTTACAGACGTCTGTGACATGTGGTTCCTACCAGAATCAGTAGCCAGAGTAGCCACCATTGTTGGAGATCACCGCTGCCACTTGTCTCGGCATTGAGTCAAAGAGACGTTGGATGTGTTCCTGGGGTACAGCAGCCCAAGCAGCTTCCACACGTTGCCAAAGATCATCTGGTGTGGCAGCTGGGGATGTAATCTGGGTCACTCGTTGAGCAACCATGGACCACATGTTTTCTATCGGCGAAAGATCCGGAGAGTGAGCCGGCCAGGGAAGCACTTCAATCTGGTTATTGACGAAGAACCTTTGGACAATGCGTGCCATGTGTGGTCGCGCATTATCCTGTTGAAATATGGCTGTGGCGAGCCCTGAAGGTAAGGAAGGACAACTGGCTCCAGCACCTCGGATATGTAGCGCCGGCTATTTAAAGTACCGGCAATGCGTACTAGAGGCGTGCGAGAGTAATATCCAATACCACCCCATACCATAATACCCGGTGCAAGACCAGTGTGGCGGTGCATAATGCAGCTGTCCAGCATCCTCTCTCCACGGTGTCTCCACACTCGAATCCGACCATCGTGGTGCTGCAGACAGAAGCGTGCTTCGTCAGTAAAGACAACGTCAATCCATTCTACCATCCACATCCGTCTGTCATCACACCATTCGTGACAGAGATGTCTGTGGTTCTGCGTCAATGGTAGACGAAGCAATGGACGTCTTGCGGACAGACCACTCTGCTGTAAACGGCGTCGAATGGTACGCGCAGACACTGGATGATGCGTTACAGACGCAATGTGCTGTGCTATGGTTCGGGATGTCACTGAGCGATCCGTCACTGCCATGCGCACAATTTGCCTATCAGCACGTGCAGTGGTGCACCGAGCTGAATGCGATTGACCATGTCGGTCCGTCGTACCCTCCTGCATCCAACGGTCACATATCCGCATTACAGTTGTTTGGTTTCGTCCAATACGACTACCGATGTCTCTGTATGATAATCCACAATCTCGGTAAGCCACTATCCTTCCTCTGTCGAACTCGGATACTTGATCAAACGATGTTCACTGTTGTCTACGAGGCATAACTGATCGTCTTGTGAAACAACCACAAGGTAAACACACGTGCCAAATGTACACTCATCGAAATCGCCAAGCCTTAAATGGCGCTATGAGGTGGCGCCACAGGCGCGCGTGATGTGCGTCTGCACTGAAATTCTACTCAGTTGCATATCTCATCACTGCAAACCCATGGTGTAAATTTCACTTGATTCGGATGCTTCCTTCAGGGTGTTGCATTTACGGTGGCCAGCAGTGTATGATGACTTTTGGCTCTTACCCCCTCCCCCACCCCCCTCCCAGTGGATAGCAAAGTTTTGTTGCTATGAAAATACAGGGTGGGGCAAATTGAAGTGGCCCATAGAACAGAGTTCCAGGATACAAAGAAACATAGCAGAAAAAAGGTAATACCGTATCAACCTGACTATAGCAGATGTTGAATGGGACCACCATTCACCCGTTGGCACTTTTGGGCCCCAGTCAGCAAGTTGCTGAATGCAGATTGAAGCTGGACTGCTGCAGTTCTTCAAAACTATGAGGTTCATTGTGATACATCGTAGACTTGGTGGCTCCTCACACAAAGTAATAGCACACTGTGTGATCAGGTGACCTGGGTGGCCAGCCAGGGCCACAACTGGACTGACTTCTGATAACAACTCTGTCAGGCATGAAAATTGTGTGAGTGTACTCCAAGGTTCGTCCAGCTGTATGGGCAGTTGCTCCCTCTTGTTGAAAGTAAATGTAGGTCTTTTCCTTCTCCAGTCTTATCCACTTGTTGGGGTCACTGTTATTGCCCCAGCCTGTATATATGAAGTTGTTTTTATTGAGGTTATTTGTGAACATGCAAGATGTCCTGTGGTTAATGTGGTTGAAGGTTATTATGTGCAGGCAAGAATTCCTGAGCCAACTGTTTTAAATGATGTTGTTTCTGTTGTATATAAAATATATTATGGTGGAAGCAGAGGATACCTTCTCCAATACTGTGGAGATGACTCAGTGATTCTAAAAAGTGTATTTTAATGCTGTCACTCACAGAGGCCAGAGCAGAGCCGTAACCATGATCCATTTTACGTGCAGTGATTTTCCAGTTGAGAGAACAATGTATTTTTATGGTCATTTACATTTCAGCTTCTTGTCACCTGTGAATACTTACTATAAGCAGTGACCGAATTATGTAAACACATGGACCTGCGCAGCTGTCACCTTGCGATAAGCCGACAGTATCGACACGTTAACACTTCTCTTCCCCTGCTTTGTCTTGTGTGCTGTAATTAAGTCTAGTTTTCATATGGCATAGATTTTTGCAAGCAGTAGTGAACTTTCTGGGAAACTGTGTAATCATTTTTTGAAAGACTTTTGTCTATTGCCTGTGTTTTAAGTTGCATTTTTTCTGTAATTATAATTTATTTGGGACGATGTACCTGCTCAGATGACTTTTATAAAGTGTATAGTGTTTAAATGATTGTAAACCTTAATGGTTCTTGTGAGAAAGATGGCCCAAGTGCATACCTACTAGTAGTATGTAATGTTTAATTATTTTGAGGAGTTTAAAGGCACCCTCTCTCATCTACTGCATAGGTCTTTGTCATATGATGACATTAGGCAATTTGCATTATTCAGCTTTGTTGTGGAAGTTTGATGTACTGCATTTTCCTTGTAGATCTCTTTTGTTAACAAGGATTTTGTTTTGGCTTTCGAAAGAATGCATTACATTTACCTTACTAAAGTTTTTCTACAGTAATTTGTCTTGCAGCTCTGTTTTGTTGAGTGTCTTGTTTTGTTGTCAGATATGTAATGTGCAGCCTCTCTTTGCAATCAAGGCACCACTCATAAGGATTAAAAATAATTGTGTATTTTTAGTCCAATGAATTGACTGTTCCCCTTCAGTTCTTCTTTATAAAATTTTCAAGATTTTTGTCCAGTGAAATTAATACGAATTTTTTTCTTCCTGACATTTACGCAGTATATGAAGTACAAAATGCATTACTTTATCACTATCCGACATTTCTGCATCAGAATTTCCATCATTTTGAGGTGACTGTTGCAATTTCTATGCAGCAACAAATTCCTAAAATGACTAACCAGTGTTTTTGAATTTTGTGTTTGCTGAAAGTCAACACAGAGATGCATTCTATTATCCTATTTCTTTTTCAAAATTAAAACAAATACAGTACTAGCTACTGCAACTGAGCCTTCTCAAACAATGTTTACTGTGCTGCCTTGCCTTTGGTTTTGTCCTACAAAATTTAGGATCTTTTCAATGACAAATCTTACGTCACTCTGTGTGGATTACTGTTAGAGATCAACCACCTGTTAAACAGCGCTGTCTTTCTCTTTTTTGTGTGTAGTTAGGGTAATACAAATGGAACATGCAGCTGTGCTTTAAAAAGCATATGCTTACTTCACGCTTGCTTTAGCCACACTGCTGCATCTACTTCTCCAACACTACCACATCTTCACTCCTCTCACACCTGCGCTGTGCAGTGCCTGCCCCTCTCATCTTCAGTATTGGCACACCGTCCCCCTCTTCATTTAGCTCATCTTGGTAATACAGTGTTTTCCCTCCTTTGCCCCCACCATAAGCACCCATTGACCATAATATCTGTGTCCTCTACCCTGCAGTGCTGTACCCTTCCTATCCATCTGGGCTGTCATTAAGATTAGTTGACATCACACACACATATTTGAGGCCCACAATGTTTCTCGTAGGCCTGAGCATATCTCTCCTTCCCCACAGAGTAATCCATGTGCTCTTTACCTGTCTGTTGGAAGTTGTTTACAAATGTGCTTCAGTTACACCTATCTGCATTCTAACCAAGTTTTTATATTTTGTGAACTGATTAAAGACAAAATGCATTCTTTTTCCTACCTTTAAGTGAAGTTTTATGAACTTGCCCAGAATATTTTTAGTTGTTTTGTTGTTATATAATTTATTTTATCTACAGATTTGCTTTGTGTTTCTTCATGCCATTAATTTGATGTTTTGTACTCTCCCTATAATTGGACTGATTTTGTAACAGGCATAATGGCAGTTGAGGCTTCTGGGTGACCAACTTATTTTAAGCCATATGAAGGTCCCCTGATAATTTGTCATTGTAGACTCTAATAGCTGCTGACAAGACACATATTTTTCTTGAATATTGTCATCTTAGAGGAAAAAATAAGGTTGTAACCGATCTTCAATTTAAGTTGATAATCCAACAAGGGCTGTTTCTGGTCTTGTCCTCCAGTTCTTCTTGTTTTAATTTTCGGCCTTGAGGACAATTTCTTAATAACTATTGTACAGCAACAGGTTTGTAGAAGTGTTGTTGCTTTTATTTTGTGGTTCTAGGAATTCGACAAGTATTCAAATGAGTATGTGTTTTCTACAGCTAATGAGTTTAAGCTGAAATTGTATGATGTCTATGAAGTCCCTGCACTAGGTGCATTCCCTTCACAAACATGTACAGTCACATCAGATTCTAATTTTTAAAGTGGACAGTATTAATGTATCTTGAGCAGTACCGGTAACTTAGGAGGAATATTGAAGGTGACAACTTACAAAACCAATGTTAGGCTTGGTCATACTGCAACACTGTTAGTTCTCATTTGCCTCAATTATGCATAATTAATCTACACATAAAACTATTTTATCATTTTATTTAAGTGATATGCATAAGAACATGAGGCATTTTGCTTTTCTGAAATTTACACTAACATATGGCTGCACTGATCTTTTCCAATGCTGTATACAAGTCGAGACAGTGATGGCTATCAGATGCTCTAGCTAGTTTACGCTATCATTTTTCCAGGTGAAAACAATGAGTAACTTTGATCTACATCTAATATTTCACTGTCTCTTACTGTGTATTCCGAAGCCATGTTCTGAAGCACTGCTATTATGTAAGGTAAATTCTTTCAAATGAGTAGGTAGAATTTTGGTGTTAGAAATTCATAGCTCACATTTGTACCCTTTATTATCCCCTAATTTTGTCTATAGCTCCAGTGTTTTGTCAGTATATTGTCTTTTAAAGTGGTCCAGGCTAATGAAATCAACCTACATGGTAAATATTTTAGTGACAGTTTTATGAATTGTATTTTACTTTTACTCAAGTGCCTTAAGCAGCTTACTATTTTCAATTGAATTTACTGTGGGGCATTCTCACTCTTAAAACCAGAATTACCCCTTGTAGCAGAACAATTTACTTGTATTCCATGAGTTGTTGTTTTGTAGTTGTTATAGTTCACCACTATTATGGTAGAGTATAAACTGCCATTCTAAGGAAATCAACCATCTGCTTGTATCGAGCAGTAAGAAATTTTTCCATTATTCTGAATGGGGATGTGCTGTGCAATATAAGGAAAGATTTTGTACTTCTGCATTTTAACATGGGTAGTATAGGTAAGGTTTGGGCTACATGTTGCATGGTATACCTTCTCTTGGACTTGCTAAATGTATTCTCCATTTTATTGAAATTGTCTTAATATGTTGTAGCCTGTGGAACTTTGTGCAACTATTACCTGTAACTAACACATGGAGGATGTAGCAAGATTTTATCTTTGTTATTACATTTTTTCAAATGTTCTTAATCTAGTTATGATACAATTTGGGTCTCATGTTTTGCAGTAGATTGATTTGTTATGTTTGTCATCCAATACATTTATTTTAGAGAATAAAATATTCTGTCATCCTGATGATATATGTTGTATTGTGGCACTGGTTCCACTATGTAGCATTGAGACTATATTAAATTTCTGGGGGAGGGGGGGGGGGGGGGGGGGGGTAGGGGGGGGGGGTAGGAGGGCTGTAACCTTTAAAACATCAGTGCTGATTAATTTCAGCCAGTATCTGCTCCTTTACTACACTGACTTTAGCGCTGTACACTGTAAACAATTAAAAGAAACTTGATTACATGTAAGTCACCTCTCACCTACCCTGAATGAAATATTATAACAGATTCCTCCCATGGCATTATGGCCTCTCATAGCGCAAATTGCCTTTCCACGGGGGTGGATGACACCTTGTTGTAAACACTGTGAGCCAACATTCTTCTGGAAGGGGTAACAATGTACAAGGTGGCAGGCAGTGAAAGAATATTTTAGGGAATTGGTTTCAAACATTTTATTTCATAGGCCCCAGTCAAATGTTTTACAAGTTTTCTCTCAGAGTGACTTTGGCTCTGCCTACATGAGACAAGTTACCAGCCCTCCAGAACTGAAGCAGTTCTGTCTGGTTAAAGCTGCTGACATGAGATGCCTTCAGTCCTCTGCTGAAACTGCTAGTGAATTCATGCCATCAGATCAGTCAGTAGTATGCTAAGCAGGCTCATCAAATGTATCGACACTGGAGGGTTCTGCAGTCTCTCTCTTGCGACCCGACCTCAAGCAGAACAGATGTCTTTCATGGGTGGAAGAGCCTCTGCCTCTGTGCCCCATGGCTGGCCACCAACAGTTCCTAACAGTAAACCCCCTCCCCTTGCCACCCCACTCCTCAACTCCTATTGCACACCTTATTTAGTTGTTCAACCTCCTACACTGGCCTGTGCCTGGTAACTTTCCATCCTAGGTGCACCCCTTGTATTCAACACATTGAAATACATTCTCTTTATTTGACCTAATTTCCAGTTCTATCATTTAGTGTCAGCACTGGACACCCACCTGATAAGTCCTGACCGCTCGACCCCTGTACACTATCATCAGCAGTAGGAAGCAACAAACCCCCCCTTCTTCCTGCACATGTGAATGGCCATCCTGATTTAGGTTTTCTGTTGTTTTTCTAGATCATTTTTGGCAAATGCCAGGATGGTTCCATCATCATTGCCATAACTAATCGCCTGTTCTATCACCGTAAAGCATACTCGTATATTCTGTGTGTACTGATATTTTGAGCTAGTAATTTTCAATGTATTACCACAACAATATCAATGCAAGATGATCTTTGGATGAATAAAAAATAAATAAATCTGTACACTTAGCAAGCTTCGAGGAAACTAAAGAGAAATTTGAACAGGGAATTAAACTTCAGGGAGAAGAAATAAAAACTTTACAGTTTGCTGATGATATTGTAATTCTGACGGATACAACAAAGAATTTGGAAGAGCAGTTCAAGCGACTGAACAGTGTTCTTGAAAAGATGTTATAAAACAGAGACCGACAAAAGTAAAATGAAGATAATAAAATGTAGATGAAATAAACACTAAGGGATTTAGATTAGGAAATGAAACACTAAAAGTGTTAGATATGTTGTGCTTTTTGTGAAGCAATATATTTTATGGTGGCTATAGTAGGGAGGATGTGAAATGCAATCAGCAATAGCAGAAAAGTTTTTTGTGGAAAAGAGAAATTTGTTAACATTTAATGTAAGTTTAAATGTTAGCAAGTCTTTTTTAAATGTTTTTCACTTAAGTCTAACCGTGTGTGTAATTGAAATGTGCACAATAAACAGTGTAGGTACAAACAGACTAGAAACTTTTGAAATATGGTGCTACAGAAGAATGCTGAACATTAGATGAGTAGATCGAGTAACTGATTGTCAGATACAGAACAGAAATGGAGAAAAAAGAAATTTATGACATGACCTGGCTAAAAGAAGGACATGTTCTCAGGCATTAATGAATGGTCAGTCTGGTAATGGAGGGCAGTGTGAGGTGTAAACTCTGCAAAGTGAGACCACATCCCAAATGCAGTGAACAGGTTCAATGTAAGCACTTTCAGTATGTTGCTTCTCGCAACCCTCAAATAGTGAAGAAAAGACAATTTTAAGTGTTTAACTCCGAAGTTCCTACTTATTTACTGGCTCACTAGTTTCAGGCTTTGCCCATTTTCACAAGCCACACATTTGTGGTTACAATTTATATATTTAGTCCTTTGATCATATGTAGTACAATGTACATGATGATATTGGACTTAATTCTAGTCATTAAAGTAGACAGTTTTCCAGAATTATCTATGGTTCAATGTTACAGAAGTTACAGCTCTGTACCTTTATTGCAGTTCGAGCATTCATTTATTGAATAGAAGTAGTGTGCTGTAGATATTCTCAAACAGATCTTTCAAAAGTATTAATATTTAGTGTATATTACATATCATTTGGCAATTCATTGAATAATTTTATTCCCAACTGGCATGTACCTTTCTGATATAAACTAGTATTAGCTGGGAGTAAATGCAAATTACCTTTTAATCTAGCATTGTGATTACACAAGTCACCAGTTTTTCTAATACTGCTATCATTTGCAATTATATTTCTTTTAACATTCATTAGCGTGTTGAGAATAAACATGTGAGGTAGTGGTAGCACTTCCAGTGTTTTACAATATTGGTTTACATGACTGTCTAGTTCTGCTCCCTGTAATAATTCTAATGGCTGTTTTTTGGATTCTGAAGGGCCCTGGAGCTGCTTGTGAATTCCCCCAGAATACAAGTCCATATTTTAGGTGTCCAATAAATTATGCATAATAGGCAGACATTACAGCCTGTTCATTTATGCATCCTTCTAGAGTCCTTAAAAGATAACAGCCTGTATTCAGCTTGGCATTAACGTGTTCAATATGTTTGTCCCATTTCAGGTCACTTGGAATCCAAATGCCATGAAATGTTGTTACTTCTTTATTGATGATGGGTTGTTGGTTGATGGTGTTATTTGATCATGCAGAATATTCTCTTGAGAGTTATGGAACTCTAATGCTCAGGAAAGATACCTGTTTCTAATGAGCAGTTACATATATGAGTGAGGGGTAAATACTGTATTGGAGAGACCTCTGTAAGATTCTGCTGGATATGCCATTAATTCCTGCTGAGTATGTTGGTTTTAGATCTGTAACAGCCTCGACTGTTTTCTCCTGTTCACATTATTCACAAACATTGATAATTTACAGGCGTTAATCTGATTTTCTACTGGGCTCTAATTTCCAACAAAATTTGTTTTTGTTAAATTTTCAGCTATTCCAGTAAAGTACCTGTTGAATATATTTGCTGTTTTGCTTGGTTCAGTAATAATTTTATTGTCATGAAACAAGGCAATATTCCTATTGGGTTTTTCCTTGCTATTTTCCTTATTTATGAAGTCCTGCACTGCTTTTACTTAACTTGCAGAATTTTTATGTACCTATTATTGTGCATTCTTTTTGCCTGTTTTATGATCTTTCGTAAAATTTTTGTGTAAGTTTTGTAGTGGGGTGTGCATATTTGCTGTGACATTAGACATTATTTTCCTTGTAGATTTGGTGCAGTTCTATTAATGCCATCACACTTAAATGTATCTTAGATCTTCCATTATCCAATATGATGTGATCTACGTGACTCTGGTATATTACATACAATGGAGAATCTGTTCTTATTGGATCACACTGTATTTCACACTGGCTTGTTTGTCATAGGTTTGTTGTTGTTGTGGTCTTCAGTCCTGAGACTGGTTTGATGCAGCTCTCCATGCTACTCTATCCTGTGCAAGCTTTTTCATCTCCCAGTACCTACTGCAACCTACATCCTTCTGAATCTGCATAGTGTATTCATCTCTTGGTCTCCCTCTACGATTTTTACCCTCCACGCTGCCCTCCAATACTAAATTTGTGATCCCTTGATGCCTCAGAACATGTCCTACCAACCGATCCCTTCTTCTGGTCAAGTTGTGCCACAAACTTCTCTTCTCCCCAATCCTATTCAATACTTCCTCATTAGTTATGTGATCTACCCATCTAATTTTTAGCATTCTTCTGTAGCACCACATTTCGAAAGCTTCTATTCTCTTCTTGTCCAAACTATTTATCGTCCATGTTTCACTTCCATACATGGCTACACTCCATACGAATACTTTCAGAAATGACTTCCTGACACTTAAATCAATACTGGATGTTAACAAATTTCTCTTCTTCAGAAACGCTTTCCTTGCCATTGCCAGCCTACATTTTATATCCTCTCTACTTCGACCATCATCAGTTATTTTGCTCCCCAAATAGCAAAACTCCTTTACTACTTTAAGTGCCTCATTTCCTAATCTAATTCCCTCAGCATCACCCGACTTAATTAGACTACATTCCATTATCCTTGTTTTGCTTTTGTTGATGTTCATCTTATATCCTCCTTTCAAGACACTGTCCATTCCATTCAACTGCTCTTCCAAGTCCTTTGCTGTCTCTGACAGAATTACAATGTCATCGGCGAACCTCAAAGTTTTTATTTCTTCTCCATGAATTTTAATACCTACTCCGAATTTTTCTTTTGTTTCCTTTACTGCTTGCTCAATATACAGATTGAACAACATCGGGGAGAGGCTACAACCCTGTCTTACTCCCTTCCCAACTACTGCTTCCCTTTCATGTCCCTCGACTCTTATAACAGCCATCTGGATTCTGTACAAATTGTAACTAGCCTTTAGCTCCCTGTATTTTACCCCTGCCACCTTTAGAATTGAAAGAGAGTATTCCAGTCAACATTGTCAAAAGCTTTCTCTAAGTCTACAAATGCTAGAAACGTAGGTTTGCCTTTCCTTAATCTTTCTTCTAAGATAAGTCGTAAGGTCAGTATTGCCTCACGTGTTCCAGTGTTTCTACGGAATCCAAACTGATCTTCCCCGAGGTTGGCTTCTACTAGTTTTTCCATTCGTCTGTAAAGAATTCGTGTTAGTATTTTGCAGCTGTGATTTATTAAACTGATAGTTCGGTAATTTTCACATCTGTCAACACCTGCTTTCTTTGGGATTGGAATCACTATATTCTTCTTGAAGTCTGAGGGTATTTCGCCTGTTTCATACATCTTGCTCACCAGATGGTAGAGTTTTGTCAGGACTGGCTCTCCCAAGGCCGTCAGTAGTTCCAATGGAATGTTGTCTACTCCAGGGGCCTTGTTTCGACTCAGGTCTTTCAGTGCTCTGTCAAACTCTTCACGCAGTATCATATCTCCCATTTCATCTTCATCTACATCCTCTTCCATTTCCATAATATTGTCCTCAAGTACATCGCCCTTGTATAGACCCTCTATATACTCCTTCCACCTTTCTGCTTTCCCTTCTTTGCTTAGAACTGGGTTTCCATCTGAGCTCTTGATATTCATACAAGTCGTTCTCTTTTCTCCAAAGGTCTCTTTAATTTTCCTGTAGGCAGTATCTATCTTACCCCTAGTGAGATAGGCCTCTACATCCTTACATTTGTCATCTAGCCATCCCTGCTTAGCCATTTTGCACTTCCTGTCGATCTCATTTTTGAGACGTTTGTATTCTTTTTTGCCTGCTTCATTTACTGCATTTTTATATTTTCTCCTTTCATCAATTAAATTCAATATTTCTTCTGTTACCCAAGGATTTCTACTAGCCCTCGTCTTTTTACCTACTTGATCCTCTGCTGCCTTCGCTACTTCATCCCTCAAAGCTACCCATTCTTCTTCTACTGTATTTCTTTCCCCCATTCCTGTCAATTGTTCCCTTATGCTCTCCCTGAAACTCTGTACAACCTCTGGTTCTTTCAGTTTATCCAGATCCCATCTCCTTAAATTCCCACCTTTTTGCAGTTTCTTCAGTTTTAATCTACAGGTCATAACCAATAGATTGTGGTCAGAGTCCACATCTGCGCCTGGAAATGTCTTACAATTTAAAACCTGTTATTGTCATAGGTGTTATTGTAAATTTCCATTCTTCCACAGTATCGAATTTCAAAAGTTTCTATGCTCTTCTAGCATGAATTTTTTATCATCCGCATTTCAATTCCATACAAGGTTACTGTTGTGACTCGCCGATCATCCAAAGCACCGCCGCGCAATTACGCGCGTCCTGTACATGCAGCGGTGTCTGCCAGCCATGCAGCAGCCGTGCCACCTAAGCGGCCAGCCAGCCAGCGGCCGCTAGACTTGGACTCGGTGCTCATTTGAATGTCACCGTGTTCACATTTCGTGCTTTGTCAACTTGCTTAGTGACTTACATGTATTGTGTCGTTTTGAAATATATGTGTTCAACTTGACATTATAACAGTTACACTCCAGACAAATACCTTCAGAAAAGACTACCTAACAATTTAATTTTATGAATATAATAGAGGGAAACATTCCACGTGGGAAAAATATATCTAAAAAGAAAGATGATGAAACTTACCAAACAAAAGCGCTGGCAGGTCGATGGACACACAAACAAACACAAACATACACACAAAATTCTAGCTTTCGCAACCAATGGTTGCCTCGTCAGGAAAGAGGGAAGGAGAAGGAAAGACAAAAGGATATGGGTTTTAAGGGAGAGGGTAAGGAGTCATTCCAATCCCGGGAGCGGAAAGACTTACCTTAGGGGGAAAAAAGGACAGGTATACACTCGCACACACACACATATCCATCCACACATACACAGTGTATGTGTGGATGGATATGTGTGTGTGTGCGAGTGTATACCTGTCCTTTTTTCCCCCTAAGGTAAGTCTTTCCGCTCCCGGGATTGGAATGACTCCTTACCCTCTCCCTTAAAACCCATATCCTTTTGTCTTTCCTTCTCCTTCCCTCTTTCCTGACGAGGCAACCATTGGTTGCGAAAGCTAGAATTTTGTGTGTATGTTTGTGTTTGTTTGTGTGTCCATCGACCTGCCAGCGCTTTTGTTTGGTAAGTTTCATCATCTTTCTTTTTAGATATAACAATTTAATTTATATTACATGATAACAAATTTCTCTTTTTCAGAAAGGCTTTTCTTTATGTTCCTAGTTTGCATTTTATATTGCCCCTATTTTAGCAAACACCAGTTATTTTGCTGCACAAATAGCAAAACTCTTCTACCACTTTTGTTATCTCATTTCCTTATTTAAATCTCTCAGCATCACCTGACTTAATTAAACTGCATTCCATAACCTTTGTTTTACTGTCACTTATGTTCATCTTATAATCTCTTTTTACTACACTGTCTCTACTGTTCAATTACTCCTCCAAGTTCTTAGCAGCCTCTGACAGAAGTACAATGTCATCAGCAAACAGCAAGGATTTTACTTTTTGTCCCTAAACTTTAAATATTTTTCCAAATTTCTCCTTCAGTGTATATACCGACTAACATCGGGGATAGGCTACAAGCCAGCTTCACTCTTTTCCCAACAATGGCTTCCCTTTCATATACTTTAACTCTTATAACTGCAGTCTGGTTTTGGTACAAATTGTAAATAACCTTTCGATCCCATTATTTTATCCCTGCTACCATATAAATTTCAAAGTGTGTAGTACTGTTCACGTGGTCAATAGCTTTCTATAAATCTACATATGTTTTAAATGTATGTTTTCCTTTCCTTAACCTATCATCTACAATAAGTCAGTACTGCCTCATATTCCAACATTTCTCTGGAAACCAAACTGGGCTTCCCCAAGGTCAGCCTCTACCAGTTTTTCCATTCTTTTGTAAATATCTTGCAACCATGACTTATTAAACTAATGGTTTGTTAGTATTCAGATCTATGACACTTGCTTCTTTGCTACTGGGATTATTACATTCTTCCTGAAGTCTGACAGTATTTCAGCTGTATCATATATCTTGCATGCCAGGTGGAATAATTTGCTCATGGCTGGCTCTCCCAAAGGTATCAGTCATTCTGGGGAATGTGGTCTACACTAGGCACTTCATTTCCACTGAGGCAAGTAACACTGTTCATTGTACAGCAGCATGACAAACATTAATGTATGGTGCTGGAGCCCAGAGAGACAGTGGCTATGTGTGTGTGAGTTGTGCTTGTAGGAATACGAAAATGTAAAAATGCATGTACGCTTCCTATTTTGGAAGAAAGACTTTGAAAGCTTAATACAAGAGTAAGTCAATTATTATCCACAATTTAGTTATATTTTTGTTTATTTTAGTACTACTGTCATTTTACGTTGATGACACATGCTTTGTTTATTTGTTATATCTTCGCAATTTTCAAGCTGCTAGGTTAGTTTCATTATTTCTGCCGTGCTGTTAATCATGGCTCCGCTGTCTATTTGCACCAAAGAAGAGCAACGTTCAGTGATCTGTTTTTGCGGTCAGAAGGTGTATCAGAGGCTGAAATCCATCAAAGACTTTCGGTACAGTACGGAAACAGTGTTCTGCCACAAAGGAGTGTCTCTGACTGGATAGAAAAATTCCAAAATGGTCGCACAAGTGTTACGCACGATGAAGGAGCCGGACGACCATTTACCGCCACAAATGAAGAAACCATTGTGCGTTCACGTGAAATGATTCTCTTAGACAGACAATTAACTATTGATGAAGAGGCACATCATCTGCAAATTAGTCACGGTTCTGCCTACAAAATCATCCACAACAGACTTGGGTTTCATAAAGTTTGTCCAAGATGAATCCCAAAACAACTCACACAGTTGCATAAAAACACACTTGGACATATGAAAAAAACATCTGGATCACTATGGTAACGAAGGGGACAACTTCTTAGACAGGGTCATTACTGGTGACAAAACATGGATGCATCATTACGAGCTGGAGAATAAATGGCAGAGTATGGAATGGAAACATCCAAATTTGCCATGCAACAAAAAGTTCAAGACCCAACCATCCGCAGGAAAACTGATGCTTACGGTTTTTGAGACACACAAGGTCCAGCACTGGAACACTATGGGGAAAGGGGCACAACAATAAACAGTGTACATTACAGTGAGATGCTTACTGCCAGGCTAAAGCCTGCAATTCAAAGCAAATGTCGAGGATTGCTGTCAAAAGGTGTTGTGTTGTTGCACAACAATGCCCGTCTGCATACTGCTGCCCATATTGCTGAAATGCTCCAGAAACTTAAATTTGAAGTACTGGATCATCCTCCATATAGTCCCAATCTTGCCCCTTCAGTCTATCACTTGTTTGGTCTACTCAAACAGGCATTAAGGGGTCGTCGATTTGCCTCGTATGAAGCAGAGACAGAAATGGTGCATTCCTGACTCGCAGCTCAACCGAGAGGCTTCTTTTATGAGGGCATCAGGAAGCTTGTACAATGGTGGACCAAGTGTGTTGAAACAAAAGAAGACTATGTCAAAAAATGATATTCTTGTACGTTTTCTATTTGATTACAATAAAATTTTATAACTACTTTGCAGATAATAATTGACTTACCCTCATATTTTAGCAGTCTTTTTCATTGTGCCTTCTATGATTCAACACCTCCTCTATGTGGTGAGTAGCCATCTATTCTTTCTACACCATATGATCTTTGGCATAGGAGAAAGCCTTCCTTATAGCACTTTAGGATTTATGGATGCAGTGCAATGGTACAGATTTTGAACCCCATCACAAGAAATGGTACAAAAAGTAACAGAAATTGATACTCGTAGGCTGCTCTCAGGCAAACAAAGGATATTAATTCATCAATAGAGGTCGTGCCAAATAACTGTCAGCATGGTAAATTTCCTGGAGGGTGTGAATTTCACAAGTTTAAGGGTAGAGAAACCTAAAACTGCCAATGCCTTAGGATTGAAACAAGAAGCAGGTTTTCATGACTTCAATACTTCACAAACTGATGAAGAAATTCAGTCACTAGACAATAATAATGTACCTTTTTATAGTTTTGACAGTGATCCATAGGGAAATGAAGCTAAGGATGAAGCACATGAGAATAAAAATATGGATCGAGGTTACACCTCAAAGGTCAAGCACAGAACCAAAATGGCTTGACCATTTTACTCACTACTTGCAAGGATGACTTCCACATAAAGATGCAGATGACAAAAAAGGCTTCAAAGGGGATAAATAAGGAAGAATGTGAAAAAGCAATGAAGAAATAATTCTCATTGTTAGTATTGACAGATTTGAAGAGGTACAAGTACCCAGGGATCACAAACCTCTCAAGACTAATACAAAGATAAAGCTTGGGACTGGCATTACACCACAAACATTTAAAACATGCAAAGTGATAAAAGGGTACTTATAAGTTCAAGGAGTTAATTATCAGGAAACCTTTGCACCAGCAGTCAAGCATCTATCCATTACATGTCTGTTACCTAAGCAGCTCGAGAGAGTCTGAAGATCAACCAAGTTGATGTCACCACTGCTTGTCTCTCTGAAGACCTAAATGAAGAAATTTATGTCATTCCACCAGAAAATTTTGTAGCACCTGGAAAAGTATCAGACTGACGAAAGATTTTTATGGACTTAAATGGACTGGTTGGAACTGGAATTAGAAAACTGATTAAGTGTTAAGAAAAATAAAACTCACCAGATCAAACACTGATCCATGTACCAATTTTCAAATATAGATTCCATTGAAAAGAATGATTTGGATCTCCCAGGCATCACAAGCAAGAAAAGTTCTGGAGAAATTTGGAATGAAGAAGCCTAGCCAGTGTAAATACTACTCGAACTTGGTTTGGACTCTGACATAACCATATCAACTGACATCTGTGTACCTTATCAGGAGATAATGAGTGCAGCCTAGCCAGTGTAAATACTACTTGAACTCGGCTTGAACTTTGAGACAATCAAATCAACTGACATCTGTGTACCTTAACACGAGGTAATCTACACATCTGACTTAGACTTTGTTTTGCTTTCAACATCATTAGCAGATATAACTACTGTTTGAGAATTATGAATTGTTTAGGAATAAAGAAGACAATTCACCAAAAGGCGCGCGCCCACACACACACACACACACACACACACACACACACCACACACACACACACACACACACACACACACACACACACACACACACACACACGCTATTGGGTGGGGGGTGGCGGTGGGTGTGGGGGACAGCAAGTTACCTTTTAGGTTTACGCCAGGGAGGTTATGGAAGTGAAGGATGTGCTGTAAGGTAGCTCCCATCTGTGCAGCTCAGAAAAGCTGGTGGTGGTGGGAAGGATCCAGACGAAGCAATGTTGTGCTCTGCTGCATGGTGACTGCCAAACTGTTGCCAAAAACAAGGTGGACCACCCAGTGGCACAACATGCTGCAGAGCACAACATGCAAGATTTCTACAGCTGCTTCATGTGGATCCTTTCCACTACCACCAGCTTTCCTGAGCTGCACAGATGGGAGCCACGTTACACCACATCATTCACTTCCATAACCTCCCTGGCCTAAACCTAAGGTAACTTGCTGTCCCCCACACCCAACCTCACCCCCCACCCAATAGTGTGTGTGTGTGTGTGTGTGTGTGTGTGTGTGTGTGTGTGTGTGTGTGTTTCTCCTACAGGATTGAAAAAGGAATTTCATTCTGAAAGCTAGCTAAGTCTGAAACTATTGTTTGTGTACCTACAAAGATGCAGCGCTTCTCTCTTTCAGCGAGTCTTCTCCTTTATCCCTAAATAATTCATAAATATCAACCAGATCTTTCCATACATAACTAATGTTTGAAAAGGTCCACTGGTTTTCAGTAAAAAGGCTGTTTAGATATTTAAAGTGGACCATAGGCTATAAGCTAGAATTTTCTAGAGGTAGCCATAGAGAAATGATGGCCCTTAGTGAAGCTGACTCAGGAAATAAAATTAATGGAAGATACTCTGTAACTGGTTCCCATACGAAAGTGCAAAATTCTTTAAGTTTGTGGTCTAATATATGTGTGGGGGGGGGGGGGGGGGGGCTGTGGGGGAGGGGAGGGGGGCATGTGCCCACACACTCACAAAGCTGGCAAGTTTTCTTTCATTTGTGTGTGCCTATCAACAACTTAATGTTTCTGCTTTTTGATGAGTGGTCTCCTTCGTTCCTAAAGTATTTACAGTATACAAAAACTTTCCTGCAACACTGAAAGTATGGTGTGATAATAAAGGAGCTATTTTGTTACACAAGAATCTAATAACAAATTCTAGATCCAAGTGTACAGATAGAAAATATCATTTTACAAGAAGGCATGTTAAGTGAGATGTACTCAAATAATGAACATCTGCCATCCGAAAAGATGTTAGCTGATACTACCACAAAATTCCTAAGTAATGCTGGACATGAGACATGTATAAGAAACTATGATCTTGTGAAATAAGTTAGGGAATGACTGTTCATTTGAACTCTACATTGTGTGTTGATACTAATTTAAGAAGACGTGTTGGGAATAATATATAAATACTAAGTTTTTTGTTATATCTTTTTTTCATTTAACAGAACACAACTGTTTTTAAAGCTTTCATGTTGTTGTTGTTGTGGTCTTCAGTCCTGAGACTGGTTTGATGCAGCTCTCCATGCTAATCTATCATGTGCAAGCTCCTTCATCTCCCAGTACCTACTGCAACCTACATCCTTCTGAATCTGCTTAGTGTATTCATCTCTTGGTCTCCGTCTACGATTTTTACCCTCCACGCTGCCCTCCAATGCTAAATTTGTGATCCCTTGATGCCTCAGAACATGTCCTACCAACCGATCCCTTCTTCTAGTCAAGTTGTGCCACAAACTTCTCATCTCCCCAATCCTATTCAACACCTCCTCATTAGTTACGTGATCTACCCACCTAATCTTCAACATTCTTCTGTAGCACCACATTTCGAAAGCTTCTATTCTCTTCTTGTCCAAACTATTTATTGTCCATGTTTCACTTCCATACATGGCTACACTCCATACAAATACTTTCAGAAACGTAGTAAAAATGCTCTAAGTTGTCAAGTTCTTTAATGATATTCACTTAAATGACAACACTAGTAGTAAGACATGTCTCATGGGGAACAACAACAACAGCAGCAGATTCAATGATAAAATTAAACTGTATAGTTACATAGATAGTGGGAAAAAATGAAAAAAGAATAGTGTAAAGTTCCTTGATTTAACCTTTCAAAGAAATCTGAAATGAGATATGCATGCTGAGGTAGAAATTGAAGTTACATGTGAGATTGTTTGGGCAAGATTCAGTATCAGTGGTGGGCATAAAATGATAATTGGATCCTTCTATCACTACCAGACTCATCTCCTGATGTAACCAAAACTTTAGAGAAAACATCAGTTCATTTGCATGTAAAATTGCACAAAGCTCCAGGGTCCGATGGAATCCCTGACGGATTCTATAAAAATCATGCCCAGTTCTTAGAAAAAGGTACAGGTCACACATGTTTACAAGCACAGTAGTAGTAGTAGTGATTCACAAAACTACCATCCAATATCCTTGACATTGGTGTGTTGTCTCTGAACTCAAACACAATGAGGTATCTTCACCAGAATGACCTCCTCAATGCCAACCAGGATGGATTTTGAAAACATCAGTCATGTGAAACCCAACTCGCACTTTTCTCACATGACATACCAAAAGCTTTGGATCAAGAGAGTTAGGTACATGCTGCATTTCTTGATTTCCAAAAAGCATTTGACCCAGTATCATGCATACACTTATTGTCAAGAGTACAAGCATATGGTGTATCAAGTGAAATTTGTGACTGGATTGAGGGCTTTTTGACAGCAAGGATACAACATGTTATCTTGGATGGAGAGTCATTGTCAGATGTAGAAGTAACTTCGGGTGTGCCCCAGGGAAGTGTGTTGGGATCCTTGTTGCTCACGTTGTATATTAATGATGTTGCAGAGAGTGTTAATAGTAAAATCAGGCTTTTTTGCAGATGATGCAGTTATCTATAATGAAGTACTGTCTGAAAGAAACTGCATAAATTTTCAGTTAGATCTTGGTAAGATTTCAAAGTGGTGCAGAGATTGGCAACTTGCTCTCAGTGCTCAAAATTGTAAAATTGTGCACTTCACAAAGTGAAAAAAAGTAGTATTCTATGACTATAATATCAATAAGTCACTGCTGGTCTCAGCCCATTCATACAAATACCTGGGTGTAACACTTCGTGGAAATATCAAATGGAATGATCACATAGATTCAGTAGTGGGTCAAGCAGTTGGTAGTCTTTGGTTTATTGGTAGAATTCTGGAGGAAGTGCAATTAATATACAAAGGACATTGCTTACATACCAACTATGTGACTGGTTCTAGAATATTGCTCAGGTTTTTGGCACTCTCACCAGATAGGAGTAACAGGGGATATTGAATGTAGACAGAGAAGGGCAGCACAAGTAATCAGAGGTTTGTTTAATCTGTGAGAAACTGTCAGTGAGATACTGAAGGAACTGAGCTGGAAGACTCTTGAAGAGAGATGTAAACTATCTTGAGAAAGTAAATTAACAAAGTTTCAAGAACCAGCTTTAAATGCTTACAAGGGGCGTTTGAAAAGTCCGTACAAAAATAAACACTACTTACGTGTTTGGGGTAAACCTTTTTTTATTTTTTGACATAGTCTCCTTTTAGTCTTATACACTTCATCCAACACTGTTCTAATTTGTTGATTCCTTCCGAATAACAGGAATTGTCCAAGTCTGCAAAATAGCTATTAGTTGCTGCAATCACCTCCTCGTTTGAATAAAATCTTTGTCCCGCCAGCCATTTCTTCAAATTGAGGAACAAATAGTAGTCCAAGGGAGCCAAGTCTGGAGAATAGGGGGGATGTGAAACGAGTTGGAATGCTATTTCCATTAATTTTGCGACCACAACTGCTGAGGTGTGTGCTGGTGCATTGCCGTGATGGAAAATGACTTTTTTGCGGTCCAATTGCCTGCGTTTTTCTTGCAGCTTGGTCTTCAAATGATCCAATAACGATGAATAATATGCACCTGTACTAGTTTTACCCTTTTCCAGATAGCTGATGAGGATTATCCCTTGTGAATCCCAACAGACAGTCGCCATAACCTTTTCGGCCGAAGGAATGGTCTTTGCCTTTTTTGGTGCAGATTCTCCTTTGGTAACCCATTGTTCAGATTGTTGTTTGGTCTCAGGAGTATAGTAATGTATCCCTGTTTCATCCAAAGCAATGAAACGACACTTAAAGTCCTGCAGATTCTTCCTGAACAGCTGTAAACTATCCTTGCAACACTTCACACGATTCCATTTTTGGTCAAATGTGACCAATCGCGGAACCCATCTTGCGGATAGCTTTCTCATGTTCAAATGTTTATGCAAAATATTATGTACCAATTTATTTGAGATGCCCACAGCACTAGCAATCTCATGCACCTTAACTCTTCTGTCATCCATTACCATATCATGGAATTTATCAATGATTTCTGGAGTCGTAACCTCCACAAGGCGTCCAGAATGTTCAGCAACATTTGTGCTCATATGGCAACTCCAAAAATTTTGAAATCACTTATAAACCATTCTAATCGAAGGTGCAGAGCCATTGTAATGTTTATCAAGCTTCTCTTTAGTCTCCTGAGGTGTTTCGCCTTTCATAAAGTAATGTTTAATCACCACACGAAATTCTTTTTCGTCCATTTTTTGACAATCACTTGACTTCCTTGATTCACGCTAATGCCAAACACAAAGAAATACACCAATACGACTGAAATTTGATGTACATTCTTTCCAAAGCTGCTAATAACTAAACATGACCTCGATATGCGCCAGTGGCGCCATCTCTCAGACTTTGCATGGACTTTTCAAATGCCCCTCGTAATGTATAATACAAACAGTATTGTAGATAACATATTTTCAAATGCAGGATCTTCAGAAGTTGAAGTTACAAATACTGCCACACCACAATGTTTTATCCTAAAATTTCTTCAACACTGATGAAAGAAAAGAAAAGCATGCTTCATGTATAAAAGAAATTTTCCTACAGAAAACTGTGTAGAACATAGAAATTTCATAACTAATAAGTTTGGGTGGAAGTAATGTCGCAACAAATACAAATGATGCAGATAACACCTTTTCTTCAAATTTCCTGGGACATTTTGAAATGTGCATTCCAAAGAAGCTGTCATGAATCAGATCCCATGGCAATACACAGTCAAGCTCTTGGATCACACCAGGCACCAAAACTTCTTGTCAAACACTAAAGAGACTAAGTTCAAAATTGGAAACTTACTCAGATCCACAGTTCATAGAATATGTTAGAAATTACAAGATGGTATATCAAAAAATAACTGCTAAGGCAAATTTTATTAATAATGATAGCTTAATAAAATAGTCTGAAAACAAATCAGAAGCTATATGGGATCTTGTGGAGACTGAAACAGGGTAGAAATGTGAAGACCAGGATATCATTTTCAAAACTGTAGGAAATGTCAATATTAAAAAACAAGATTTGCTAGATTATATCAGCAATGCAAGTACTTCATTAAGCTTGAAAGTCGCAAACCAAGAAACTCCATGTTTATACACGGTAAATCCAAAAATGATGTATCTTGCCCCTAAACTATTCATTATATTTGTATATCCATAGGACAGCTCTTGTGTGATGTAAAATATTTACAGAATTATTGTAGCATATATGAGCACTTGCTGTTTAAGGAAGACAAAAATAAACAGGCCATGCATTTATAACAACATAAGCATACACGTATATATAGTTGTTTTACAACTTAATACTGTATGGTCTTTTACTGCACAATCTCATACTATTGTGCTCACATTTTTATGCATATATTTGTATGTTCCATTTCCCAAATATTTACACATACATCTGGACAATATCTACATCTACATCTAGATAGATACTCCGCAAGCCAATGTCAGGTGCATGGTGGAGGGCATCCTATACCACTACTTATTTCCCGTCCTGTCCCCCTTGCAAACAGGATGAGGGAAAAACAAGTCTGTACGCCTCTGTATGAGCCCTAATTGCTCGTATCTTATCTTCATTGTCCTTATGAGTGAAGTAAGTTGGCAGGAACAGAGTCGTTTGGCAGTCAGCTTCAAATTCCAGTTCTCTAAATTTTCTCAATAGTATTTCCCAAAAATAATGCCATCTTCTCTCCAAGAATGTCCGCCCCAGTAGCTGAGTGGTCAGCGTGACGGATTGCCGTCCTCTGGGTCCGGGTTCGATTCCCGGCTGGGTCGGAGATTTTCTCCGCTCAGGGACTGGGTGTTGTGTTGTGTTCATCATCATTTCATCCCCATCCGGCGTGCAGGTCGCCCAATGTGGCGCCGAATGTAATAAGACCTGTGATATGGCGGCCGGACCTGCCCCGCGAGGGGCCTCCCGGCCAATGACGCCAAACGCTCATCATCATCATCATCTCCAAGAATTCCCATTTAAGTTCCCAAAGTATCTCCATAACACTTACATTTTATTCAAACCTACCGGTAACAGATCTAGCACCACTCCTGTGAATTGCTTTGATGTCTTCCTTCAATCCAAATTGGCATGGATCCCAAACACCTGAACAGTACTCAAGAATATGTCTCACCAGTGTCCTATATGTGGTCTCCCTTACAGATGAAGCACTCTTTCCTAAAATTCTCTCAATAAACCTAAGTCGAAAATTTGCCTTCCCTACCACAGTTTTCACATGCTTGTTCCACCTCACATCATTTTGCAACATTATGCTCAGATATTTAAATGACTTGACTGTGTCAAGCTAGACACTAGTAATACAGATCCGAACATTACAGGTTTGATCTGCCTACTCATCTGCATTAACTTACATTTCTCCACATTTAGGCCTAGCTGTCATTCATCAGACCAACTGGAAATTTTGTCTAAGTCATCTTGTATCTTCCTACAGTCACTCAACTTTGACACCTTACCGTACACCATGGCATCATCAGCAAACAACCGCAGACTGCTTCCCACCTGGTCCATCAAATCATTTATGTATGTAGAGAACAACAGCAGTCCTATCACACTTCTTTGGGGCACTCCTGATGATACCCTCATCTCTGATGAACACTCGCTGTTGAGGACAACATACTGGGTTCTATTATTTAAGAAGTCTTCGGGCCACTCGCGTACCTGTGAACTTATTCCATATGCTCATCCCTTCATTAACAGCCTACAGTGGGGCACTGTGTCAAATGCTTTCTGGAAATCTAGAAATATGGAATCTGCCTGTTGCTCTTCATCCATAGTTCTCAGTGTATCCTGTGAGAAATGGGAAAGCTGAGTTTCACACAAGCAATGTTTTCTAAAACCATGCTGATTCGTGGACATAAACTGCTTAGCCTCAAGAAAGTTTATTATATTCAAGCTGAGAATGCGTTCAAGGATTCTGCAGCAAACGGAGGTTAGGGATATTGGTCTGTAATTTTTCGGGTCCGTTCTTTTACCTTACTTATATACTGGAGTCACCTGTGATTTTTGCAGCCACTTGGGACTTTATGCTGGTGAGAGATTCACAATAAATGCAAGCTAGGTAAGCGGCCAATGCCGTAGAGTACTCTTCGTAAAATCAAACTGGGATTCCATCTGGACCTGGTGATTTATTTGTTTACAAATCTTTATGTTGCTTTTCTGAACCAGATATGCCTATTTCCATGTCGTCCATACAGGAGTCTGATGATCACATGACAGTAGGTTTGTTTGGTTCTCCTGCGTGAACGATTTCTTGAATGTACAATTTAAAACTTGGGCTTTCGTTTTGTTATCTTCAACAGCCACACCAGACTGATCAACAAGGCACTGAATGGAAGCCTTACACCTGCTTAGCAATTTTACAGATGACCAGAATTTTTTCAGGCTCTCTGCCCGATCTTTTGTTAAGGTGTGACGATGGTAGTTGTTGTATGCTTCGCACACAGATCTTTCCAGAGATGCATGAATCTCTACTAACCTTCACTTGTTTTCATTGTGTGTCTCCTTTTGAACCTCAAGTGCAACAGTCTCTGCTGCCTCAGCATCTTATGAATTTTGTTATTAAACCATGGTGGATCTTTTCAATCCTTTATCCACTTACTAGGCACACAACTCTCTAGGCCACGATTTACAATTTGATTAAACTTTGTCCATAATTTCTCTACATCCAACATATGGTACTAAGTGATACCAATTCATTGTTAAGTAAGATGTTAATAACTGCTTTTCTGGTATATCGAACAGAAACACTCTCCTAGCCTTCTTGACTGAATTAATCACTTTCATAATCATAGTTGATATAATGATATCATGGTCACTAATCTCCATTTCTTTACCATCATTGTCAGAAAAGTCTGGCCTATTTGTACCTACAAGGTCTAAGATATTTCCATTGCATGGGGGCTGCCTAGCTAGCTGCTTAAGATAATTTTCAGAAAACGTGACAGACTGTCTGTCTGTACCTCCTGCAATGAACCCATAGATATGGGTTACTCAGCAGGTTAAAGTCACCGCCAACTAATATTGCATTATCTGAGTATTTACGTACTATTGACCACAGACTTTCTTTGAATGACTCTATAACTGCCACAGCAGAATTGTGTGGCTGATAAAAACATCCAACAATTAATTTGGTTCCACCTACACCTGTTATACACGACCACATAACTTCACAGCCATACTCAACTTCGACCTCAATAGAGACGATATTTTTGTCATCTGCAATGAAAACTCCCCCTCCTATGGCCTCGAGTCTATCTTTCTGATATATGTTCCATGATTTGCTAAATATGTCAGAGATTTCCAGTTCGGGTTTCAGCCAGCTCTCAGTCCCAAGAATAATTTGAGTTCAAGAGCTGTCCTGGAGGGCAGTAAATTCAGGAACTTTGTTACGAATACAATATTCATTGTCTACGGATGAATAAATAAAATAATAATGAAATAAATGTAGCACAGTTTAAAAAACATAATGAAAAATTTGCATCAGCAATCACAGATCTGCACTCCACGGGATCATAGATTTTATATACTACACTCCTGGAAATTGAAATAAGAACACCGTGAATTCATTGTCCCAGGAAGGGGAAACTTTATTGACACATTCCTGGGGTCAGATACATCACATGATCACACTGACAGAACCACAGGCACATAGACACAGGCAACAGAGCATGCACAATGTCGGCACTAGTACAGTGTATATCCACCTTTCGCAGCAATGCAGGCTGCTATTCTCCCATAGAGACGATCGTAGAGATGCCGGATGTAGTCCTGTGGAACGGCTTGCCATGCCATTTCCACCTGGCGCCTCAGTTGGACCAGCGTTCGTGCTGGACGTGCAGACCGCGTGAGACGACGCTTCATCCAGTCCGAAACATGCTCAATGGGGGACAGATCCGGAGATCTTGCTGGCCAGGGTAGTTGACTTACACCTTCTAGAGCACGTTGGGTGGCACGGGATACATGCGGACGTGCATTGTCCTTTTGGAACAGCAAGTTCCCTTGCCGGTCTAGGAATGGTAGAACGATGGGTTCGATGACGGTTTGGATGTACCGTGCACTATTCAGTGTCCCCTCGACGATCACCAGTGGTGTACGGCCAGTGTAGGAGATCGCTCCCCACACCATGATGCCGGGTGTTGGCCCTGTGTGCCTCGGCTGTATGCAGTCCTGATTGTGGCGCTCACCTGCACGGCGCCAAACACGCATACGACCATCATTGGCACCAAGGCAGAAGCGACTCTCATCGCTGAAGACGACACGTCTCCATTCGTCCCTCCATTCACGCCTGTCGCGACACCACTGGAGGCGGGCTGCACGATGTTGGGGCGTGAGCGGAAGACGGCCTAACGGTGTGCGGGACCGTAGCCCAGCTTCATGGAGACGGTTGCGAATGGTCCTCGCCGATACCCCAGGAGCAACAGTGTCCCTAATTTGCTGGGAAGTGGCGGTGCGGTCCCCTACGGCACTGCGTAGGATCCTACGGTCTTGGCGTGCATCCGTGCGTCGCTGCGGTCCGGTCCCAGGTCGACGGGCACGTGCACCTTCCGCCGACCACTGGCGACAACATCGATGTACTGTGGGGACCTCACGTCCCACGTGTTGAGCAATTCGGCGGTACGTCCACCCGGCCTCCCGCATGCCCACTATACGCCCTCGCTCAAAGTCCGTCAACTGCACATACGGTTCACGTCCACGCTGTCGCGGCATGCTACCAGTGTTAAAGACTGCGATGGAGCTCCGTATGCCACGGCAAACTGGCTGACACTGACGGCGGGGGTGCACAAATGCTGCGCAGCTAGCGCCATTCGACGGCCAACACCGCGGTTCCTGGTGTGTCCGCTGTGCCGTGCGTGTGATCATTGCTTGTACAGCCCTCTCGCAGTGTCCGGAGCAAGTATGGTGGGTCAGACACACCGGTGTCAATGTGTTCTTTTTTCCATTTCCAGGAGTGTATTTCTTCAACATACCAGTATCTAACATTTATTTATTCATCCTCTGATTGCTGTTTAGAGTGATACTGGATATGTCATTATACATTACTATACAGATTATACATTACTATTACAGATACTGGGTAAATTACAATCTGAATACATATATTATTATTTTACAGCAGAATTACACATATATGTGGAATAATTAATGAAAAATATGCAAAACAAAAACTTTAATATTAATATCATATATTATAGTGCTGGATGGTTGAAGAATGAATAAATAAATAAATAAATATGGGTCCAAAATTTGCAGGATTAAAATTAGTCAAAGCATTGCACATTTAAGACTCATCTAACAATGAAGCTTAAGTTTCAATTAAGGACTCATGTGACAATGAAGCTGAAGTTTCAGATTAAGAAATTAATTCTATAAAACTGCCTCTACATATTAGAAGAATTGCATAGGTACATGCAGCATACAATGTAATAAAAGCTTTGGGAAAACTTTCTTGTGTAATCAAATGTTAATCAACATATTCAGAAGAATATATTCAGAAGAATGTGTTATTTGATGTGTATGAAGATTTGTAACCTTTGCCATTTTTGTTCACATGCAATGAATCATTCGACATTCAATCAAATGTAATATTGGCCATTATTATTATTATTGTTATTGTCATGCATGAGATCCACAGAAGATGTAAACTAGTGAAATGAGAGCTTTGGTTAGGACACAGATAAATAGTATCACTGCAGTTAACTTCCGAAGTTATTTAGTGTTAAATACTCATGAGAGTGCGATTTTTATACCAAGAGTCATAATCTTATTAGCTAATGGTACACTAGATATGCACAGTGGACCTTTCGGGAAGGGATGAGGTTCCCCCCTCTGAAGTTCAGTTGCACACTCATGAGTTATAGGTTGCTGAAGTCTTGTGTGCTTGAGTATGGAGATCAGTCAGTCAACAAGATCTGAAGCAAAGAGTATGTTAGAACAGAATGAAGATCTAAAGGAAAAGAGACTAGTGCTCACTGCTCAACATGACAAACATCAAGAAACTACGGAGGTAATGAACCAGACATCTTTCAGCTCAGGCATGCCTGGCATTTATCCTTTAAATAAAGATACTGTTCCCTTTCCTACATGCAGACAATAGTACAGTCATTTGTTATTATTCAGCTAGAGAACAACATCTGCAAGAAGCACAGATCACACAGAGAGAAGTTATAACTCATCCAAATGTAAAATCAAAATAAATACAAATTAAAATAAATACAAGAGGGATCAGACTGATGCAGTTGACCCTTTTTCTTTGTCCATCAAGGGCACTAGTGGGAATGCTGGTAAGTACTATCCCATGGCTCAGGAGAAATTTTTGTTCATTTCACTCCATGATTATACAAATAAAATTGCAAGTATCAAGGGCTTTGGAAAGAATGGATTCTAGATTGAGTTGGTTATGAGAGAAGCTGCCAATGAATTTGTAGAAGACAATTCATTGAGGCATAAGGGGATGGTTGCATATATACCATGCCACAGAACTCACCGCCAGGGAGCTATAAGAAATGTAGATACTTATATATCAGAGCAAGAGCTAAAGGATGCTATTCAATCTATGGTAACTGTCACAGATATTCATAGGATATTCAAACTTATGAATCACTTGGGCACACTATGAAATCTTTCTTGATAAATGTGCATTCTCACATTTGCATTGCAGTTCTTGCCACATCATTTCACAATATATGGTGTGCAATGTACAGTTAAGCCTTACATTAACAGTGATTCCATTGTCTGCAATTTGGTCACCTAAGCTTTTAGTGCTGATCAGAAGTCCGTTATAATACATTTGGAGGTAACCACGAGGCAAGACTGTGTGCAAGCCAAACTACTTGTTGTGCACATTGCACACATCAAGAGATAAATCTCGTCCAATGCACCTGAAACACCACAAGGTTAAAAATACTTCAGCTATGCTCAACATTTCATTCAAGGAAGCTAAGGAATATGTGAACTGCAGACCATATACTACAGCAGTAGGAGATCTCAGTAAAAGCAGATTGGATTGGGAGAAGGAATTTCCTCCCCACAAACCTCGCAACACAGGTTCATGACAACAACAGACTGAAACCTTCAAAGCATATACCAAATCCTATCCCTCTCTTTACCAATATAAATTTGCTACGAAGTGAGGTGGTGTAGTGATTAGCAGACTGGACTTGCATTCAGAAGGATGAAGATTCAAATCCACATCAGTCCATCCTGATTTAGGTTTTCCGCGATTTCCCTAAATCGTTTCAGGCAAATGCTGGGATGGTTCCTTTGATAGGGCATGGTTCATTTCCTTCCCCATCCTTCCATAATCCAATGGGATTGATGACCTCACTGTTTGGTCCCCTTCCCCCAGACCAACCAACCAATAAACTTGCTGACATGCCCTATTACTGAGAATCCTTTCCCAGGATGTTGTTTCCCAACAATCAGACACATATGGTCAACAAGAACACATCACTGGCTGAAAGGCTAGTGTCTGAAATGTTAAATTTGATAACACAGTTAACCTCTTCTAATAACAACAGTGTATAGCTTGCAGACATCTACAAAATGGTTTCCTTAGTTTTATACAGAAAATAAAATACTGGCCAGAACTGGACAGGAGCATGTTCTGATTTCAAATTGGCCCTTAATATATTACAACGGAATGCGAGGTCAGCTATCTCTAACAGGGAAACTGTGGAAAAGAAAACTAATAACAATATTGCCATTGTGGCTCTCCATGAAACATGGTTTAAGCCACAAATTCAAGTTCATGGTACAGGAGAAGCGGTGGGACAGTTAATTAAGGACACCATCAGATACAATGAAATCCACTTAAACTTAGCAATCTGGTGCTTCAAGTGGCAGGTGCAGAAACAGAAACAATGAATGGGAACTTCTATATTACCTCTATTTATAAATCACCATGAACCATAACCAGTAGCAATACCTAGTGTTAGTTAGTTACTAACTCCATCCCTTATCTGTGGGGATTTTAAGTCTCATCACAGTGCTTGGTGCAATGACCCAGAAGTTGTCATCTCTTTCGTGCAATAGAAGAACTAGATTTGGTCATTCTGTATGACAGCTCTCCAACAATGTTACCTTTCCCTTATAAATAATCATCTGCTGTGAACTTAAGTCTTGCTTCACCTGATTTCTACAAAATTTCTCAGTAGGAGATCTTAAAGTATTCTATGGGGTCAAAAATAGTATTGGGCCTAGAGAGAAGTATGAGAAGCAGATATTATTCAAACAGCCCATGGAAAATAAAGAACACATGCTGGGAAAAATAGGAAAAACTATACAGGAAGATCTCGGGAAACAGAGTCTGAAATGGACGACAAGGGAAGCTTATGCTGCACTTATGACAGCCATAGACTTAATACATAGCATCTCAGTGGGAAACAGAGATTTACTCTGCAAAACAACATGTGTTCTGGTGGGATTCTGAGTATTCTAAAACTGTGGCTAAGCAAAGGTTGGCCTTATCCATATATCTTAGGGAACAGACATTGCAGTGATTTCTAGAGTACAAAACAGATGTGAATATTAGGTGATTCCTGAAGAAAAGAAAAAGAGAAAGCTTGGGTCAACTACTGTAATAAGGTCTATAACATTTCTGAGATCTGGAGAACAACCTGATCTCTAAAACATTCTAATGCAGCTGCTTCTCCAGTAGTGGATTCCGTGTGGTTAGGGGAATTTGTGTCAAATGCAGCTCCTCTCTCTTGCTCTAAAGTCCCCATGGTTATTCCACAGGAAACAAATTTCAATCATCCCCTGCTATCTCTGTTCACCACATGTAAGAAATTGTTATCAATAATTCTTTGAATAGCTCTCCAGGAATTCACAGTGTTCACTATTAAATGGTAAAAAGCTTCCTCTAGATGCTTGAGAACTACTCCTTTGGATATTTAATGAAACATGAGGAGGAGAGGAATGTGTAGAGGAATGATCTACACAAATTATCACGGCTGTACTGAAACCTGTCAAAGATCCCAAAATTCATACCTCATAAGACCAATTGTGTTATCCTCTTGTGAGCGGGAAAACTCTTGAAAGACCTAACAAAAGTCTTCAGATATGGCTAGATACTGATAAACTACTACCTCAATCACAATTTGGGTTCATTAAAAGTATTCAAGCACTGGACACCATAATAATTTTGTGCAATGATATTCTCTCAGCTTTCCAAGAAGAGATGTGACATCAGCTTATGATAGCGTCCAGGACTCTCTCCTGCCAGAAAAGCTACACTGAATTGGTCTTCCTATCAGTTAGGCTTATGCCATTAGTACTTTCCTCACACAGAGAACAATTAATGTCAGATATCAGAAACAATTTATAGGCCTTCTGGTTTCATTCAGAGGTTTACCCCAAGCACCCATCCTTAGCCCCTCATTATACACAATTTATTCTAGTTATCTTGAACAAATTATTTCTCCAAATGTTCACTTTCTGCAGTACGCTTAGGATGTGTGTTTATATTTAACTGGTTCTGCAGAGGAGCCTGGAGTCGGCAGGCTGATAGAGGCAATAGCAGAAGTGAAGGATTTGTTATGCACAAATGGCTTTGAAGTTTACCCTTCGAAATCTTTGCTTGTTATATTTTAAGACAATATGTACATCATGATGAAATGCATGTAAGAGGTTATTCATTCCAAGTTAAATTGTCAACTCAATTCATGGGACTGTGGTTCAACTCCAGGTTCGGTTGGATTTTTCACATTAATTCCATTATAAATACTTGTCTGCCAATCATGAACATCATCAGATCTTTAATCAGAGTTTCATGGCACCGAACCTCGATGTTCTATCGACCTTATAAAGGATGTTGATTGGGAGCAGGATCGAATATGGATGCACAGTATATGGGAATACCAGCATCAAGTGTATCTGTGAATGAAGATACTTTACAATATAGATATTTCCAAACTTTTCAGGGAGTGATGAGGTCAACTGCTACCAACTACACACTACCTTGGATAACAGAATATTATATTGACTTCCAGATTTGTTTAAAAGTTATCAGATGCTGAGCTGTCTTTGAAAAGTGTTATAACAATAAGACTTCCTATGTATGAAGAGCCATTTCATCTCTGCACATTCTCTATTCCATTGCTTCATTTGGAATGTAGAACACACATTGGCAGTAACTTTAATGTGATAACTAGCACATATCTCCACAAAAAATGGAACGAAGCTCCAACATGTCTATGTGGACGGTTCAAGAACTGCATCAGAAGGTAATGTGGGATGTGCTATCTCATGACCAAAAATGGGTCACAGTCAGTATTGCTTCCTTCATCGAGCTCTTCATATACGGTGGAAGCAGTAACAGTCATGAAGGCCATTAAGTACTCTTTAGCCAATAATGACAAAAGGTTTGTAATTATTTCTAATTATGAAAGCATCCCTAGTGCTATAGTGAACAGAAATTTGAGTAAACACAGCAATAAGCTTGTTACTGGCATAGCTAATGAAATAATGGAGCGATCAGGAGGAAACAAATATACAGGATGACAATTATTGAACTACATGAAATAAAATTGTCATAAATTCTGAATGTTTGTGTTAGGACATTCAAACTGCACAGATGGCCACGACCCATGATGGGAAATAATTGGCGCATGCACGGTTTGGTATAGCAATGAAGCCAACAGTTTTCATTTGGATGGGTTCATCAATAAGCAAAATTGGTGCATTTGGGGAACTGAGAATCTGCATTTCAAGGTCAAGAAGTCTCTTCACCCTCAACGTATGACTCTGTGGTGTGCAACGTCCAGTCACAGAATAATTTGTACAACATTCCTCGATGGCATGGTGACTACTGAACGATATGTGAATGTTTTGGTAGATGATTTCATCCCCGTTATCCAAAGTGACCCCGATTTCAACAAGATGTGGTTCATGCAAGAAGTAGCTTGACCCCCATTGAAGCAGGTGAGAGTTTGACGTCCTGGAGGAGCACTTTGGGGACTGCATTCTGGCTCTGAGGTACTCATAGGCCACTGGCACGGGCCTCAATTAGCCACCATATTCTCTAGACCTGAACACATGCAACTTCTTTTTGTGTGTGTGTGTCTGTGTGTGTGTGTGGGGGGGGGGGGGGGGGTACATTAGAGACAAGGTGTACAGCAATAAAACCAGAACCATTGCTGAGCATAAAAAAGCCATTCAGGATGTCATCGACAGCATTGATGTTCTGTCTGGGATATGCAGAATGTCACTATTTGCCTGCGCCACATCATTGCCAGTGATGGCAGGCATATTGAACATGTCATAACTTAAATCTGAATATCTGTAGTGATGTCTAAATGCTGAATAAAGTGTGTGCATGCTGTAGTTTGTAACTAAGTTATGGTTTTTTTCATATAGGTCAATAATTGTCACCCTGTATTTTTTTACTTTGCACTAAAGCTCACACAGGAATGTTGTATAACAAAACTGTAGACCTGTTGACCAACGAAGCTGCCATATCCAGAACCGTCTTAGATATCAAGTTACCTTACACTGATTTATTACACCAAATTAAAATGGATGTCAGATCCCAGTGGGAAGAGGAATGGAAGACAACAGCTGTTAATACAGGAAAATATTATAGTCGTATACAACCCTACATAACTAGCTTACAGTGGTTTCACAACCTTTCTATACACTGCAGAGCTATCTCTTATAATCAAGAGGATGAGACTTGCAGTTTTCCTATGCATTTATTTTGTCTACAACTAAAAAATGCTGACACCTATGATTGCAAATGTTTTTCTGTGTTTTTTTTTTCTTTTTTGGGGGAGGGGGAGGGGGGACAGGGGTTGCTGAAGGGGGCATCTTCTCAGAGTTGAGGTTTTGTAAGTCCCTTGTCAATGTTTGTATTAATTAGTTTTATAACAGAGCATTTAGTTCCTTTTTAAAAACAACTGAGATCCGTGTGAAATGCACCACAACTGTTTTCTGCTTGTTGAGTAATGAGGATAAACAGTCTCTTTGGTCTCCAGTATTATGGAATCTCGTGACACAGTCATAATGGTCTTGAAAGTGATGAAGTGATGGAAATGTCAAAATATTAAGATCTTTGATACAGCTTCTCCTAGATTCTTTCTGCGACTTTTTCAATATAATTAGAATGATTTTCTTATGTAGTATTAATAGTCTCTTCATCCCTGTTATGGTTTAGTTTCCCGTACTTTGATTCCATATCGCGTATATAGTTCATATTATATTCATCTGCTCGAAGTACAAGTAACATAGAGGCCAATTCCTTTCAGATCTTAACAATCTTAGGGTTCCGTTCCCTACATTTAATAAGGAATGATAATGATGTGCTAAACTAGTGTCAAGAAATTAAGTTTGCCTATGTTTACATAATAATGCAGAAACAACGTATAGTTGTAGGCTCACACTAAAGGCCAAATAAACAAATAAAAATAGCTAATCATAGCAAGAACCCCACAACAGCAACTTATTTTTATTTGAAACGGGTGGTTGTAAGCGACAGGTCAGTGATTAATTAGTGTGATTAGGATTACAATGAAAACCAAAGTTAATCCGCTTCTAGAGAGAACTTAAGCTACTTGAGCGAGCTACAATTGTTTTCTTTTCTTTATAATATTCCTAGAGAACAATATGCTTTCAGAATCGAAAGTCACAGTGCTAAAAAGTCGAGGTAATTATGGAATGAATACTGCAAAATCCAGTGTGTGTGTTTGTGTGTGTGTGTGTCAGGACATATCTTTCGGTTCGATTTAAACTGTAGGTTAGCTCAAGTCCTATCTTGATATGTGGCGTTTAAAAAAGTTGCTTGCAATGACTTGCAAGAACTGTGCGACGGAAATTTCGTATATGAAATTTTGGCATTGCAGAGCGGTCTGTAGAATAGATTAGTATTTTCTTCGTAACAGCAAAATAAACAACAATAAGAACCATAATCAGAAAAACTAGATTTGAAAGCAGACGAGAGTACAGCCAACCTTAGCAGTGTACGCCGAAAGATGTTGATGCTGATGCTAACAGTACACTACAGAGCGTTGTGTTCTTAGCACCTGTGATAATTAAAAATTAGTTTTTTTTCTAACTGATAGATAAGATACGATAAAGTTCCTACTCTCACGTAGATAACTTATCTCCTGCCTGTTCAAAATGTGCCTTTAATCGGGTTTCCGTTTTGCATGATTGTTACTTTTCAAGCTTTAACTTATGACTGATACGGGCTTCACAGCGGTTGCTGGTATTTGGTGTTAGTTATTAACTGTTCCGGACAAAACTATGATGGCATTACGAACAGTATGAAGTATCCTCCATCCCTTTTAAAAATTTATTTCTTTATTAGACTGATCAAACAATTATTGGCACCGTTATGATGTTTTTATAATGGCAATAGTATAGATTCGTTCCAGATAATCAGAGGTAATGCTCCCGACTGCTCCCAAAGCCTTTTAAAGCCTGACTCAAAGAGATCACCGCGCGTATGTGCAGAGCTTTTTGTGTTCACTGTCCAGTCTCGTAGCAATCTAGTAGTAGTAGCTTTATTCATCCATAAATCTCTTTTTACAAGGATATATGACATGTCAAAGTATTTACAAATTTAGATCAATTTGAAATATGCTAATTCGTATATACACATATTTACAGACTTCTAGTTAGAGGCCATCATTAGATGGTGGTGGTAGTGGTTAGTGTTTAACGTCCCGTCGACAACGAGGTCATTAGAGACGGAGCGCAAGTTCGGGTTAGGGAAGGATTGGGAAGGAAATCGGCCGTGCCCTTTTAAAGGAACCATCCCGGCATTTGCCTGAAACCATTTAGGGAAATCACGGAAAACCTAAATCAGGATGGCCGGAGACGGGATTGAACCGTCGTCCTCCCGAATGCCATCATTAGATTTACTCCTGGTATACAATATCTTTTTTTACAAATAACTTGCTAAATAATGTAATTGCCACACTGTTTACTCATATCTCACTATCAGCCAGTACACACACACACACTGGTGATCTCTGGGACATTTTCTGCACTGCAACTTCTCATTTGCTATCCTGAAAAAGTAAGTCAGCATCCCTCCATAATGAGTGAGATGTTGAACTCAGAAACAGGAAGAGGTGTTAGTATTGTGCTACGCATAGCCTGGGAGTAAGTATTTCTAGAAAGGAAAGAAGAAAGGCAAAAAAGCAAAGTGAAGGTGTTATGTGGAATGTTGGATATTTTATAATCATTGATATTATTATTTATTTGTATAACATTTTTTTTTATCAAACCCCTACTCTGTTTTAGCTAAGTAATCCTTCAATGTATAAAATGTATTGCATAGCAGGTACTTTTTAGCTGCCTTTTTGAATAAGTGTATTTCTACAATTTCTTTACTCTCTTTTGGTAATTTATTGTACAGTTTTATTCCTTGATAGAAAATGCTGTTTTCAGATTTATGTTTATTTTTTCTTGGTAAATGTAAATTGAGTCTATCTCTTGTTGCATGGTCATGGACAGAGCTGTGTGTGCAGTAATTACCAATGTTCTTTTTGATGTGTACAACTGACTGGTAAATGTATTCACATGGAACAGTTAAAACCCCAGTGTTATGTTCTTTACATTGCGCTCGAGTAGTATTTTTTGTTATTATTCTTATGGCTCTTTTCTGGAGTTTGAAAACTGTTCATATTTTGTGCATTTGTTCCCCAAAAAAGAATCTAGTTGAAGGTAAGAAGTTTTAAAGAAAATATATATCTCAGACTTGTGATAATTTAATACAGCATAGCATAATTTTATGCCCTAAAGATGTTTTTCTGTAGAAATGCGTTGCATATAGTCCCTTGACGTCACTTTCAAAATGAATAAATTTTTCTGTTTTAAATAAGTATTTGGGTTATATCCCCTGTAGGGGAATGGGTGTTGTGTGTCCTTCATCATCATTGACTCGCAAGTCGCCATCTGGCGTCACCTAAAAAGGACTTGCAATACGGCGGCCGAACTCCCCCAAATGGGGGCCTCCCGGCCAACAATGCCATTCGGTCATTTCCATTTTTTCCATCCAATCGAAAGACCTGATAATTGAAGGTTACATACTATACTCACTGCTACAAATGACATGGGCACTTTTAAGTTGGCTCACTTTAGAAGGGAGTTCGTATAGGTAGAATTTACGTGCTATGCTTTTATACATATATTAGTGAAAGTAAGCTGAATTCTAGATTCTTAGCCAGTGGACACATTGCATCACTCCCTGCCGACTAAACCAATGATAATTGTTCTTCACATTAGATAATTTCTGGCATTTGTAATGTTTGGGAATGTACTGCCTTGTTTATAAATATTGGTACTAAGCATCTGCAATGTATTGTCAATCAGTAACAAAAATTGTGTTACTTAAGTCAATGAGACAAACTGCTCGATTTTTTTCATCATATGCACATTATCCAAATACGCAAAAGAAAACAGGATGGTGTTGAAAGTGGTGTCAGGAACAATTACAAACGTCTTCAGTTAACATTTTGTATCACTGGTTCTCCAAGAAATGCCGACTATGAATGGGAAGCAGAAACGTTTGACTCAGTTTTATTAATAATAATCGATATTTTTGGAAAGCCTGTGACTTGTTATTCCGTAAATGCGGCAATGAAATACTGCACCGCTTATGTATATTTTTTCATGCTTCGCACGACTTTTCGAGACTTCTAATTGTCAAATTATTACATTAGTATTTGTGTGTTGTGCTGCCTGTCTTGGACTGACGCTGTCTTTTTGTGGTTTAAGCTTCTGTGCCTTCCCAGTTATTCAGAAAATACGACACATGTACAGCCTTTGCCTTCTCAGTTACGCAGAAAATACGGCACATGTACAGCATTACTCATATTTTTGTAAAATTTCCCAGCGAGAGAGAGAAAGAGAGAGAGAGAGAGAGAGAGAGTGTGTGTGTGTGTGTGTGTGTGTGTGTGTGTGTGTGTGTGTGTGTGTGTGTGTGTGTGTGTGTGTGTGCATAATGTAATAGACATAGCACCAGACCTTAACCTTAAAAAAAGACGACACCATACGATGGAAGAGAGGCACAACACACAAAATGCTTATGTAACAATATTATGAGAAGGAAAGTTGCTACTCACGATATAGAGGAGATGCTGAGTCACAGATAGGCACAACAAATAGACTTTCACACTTGAAGCTTTCGGCCAATGGCCTTCATCAACAACACACACACACAAGTTGCATTTACGTGAGTGAGTGAGTGTGTGTGTGTGTGTGAGTGAGTATTGTTGACAACCGCCATTGGCCGAAAGCATTAAGTGAGAAAGTCTTTCTGTTGTGCCTATCTGTGACTCAGCATTTCTGCTATATGGTGAGTAGCAACTTTGCTTTTCATAATACTGTTACATTCTATCCTGGATTTTCCATTGTTTGAAAAAACTTGCTTAAATATTTTCAGTTGATATTTTATTTATTTATTATTGGTCCTGTACATCATACAATGTGTACAGCAAAGCACATCATGATATAGGACAAGTCAATTTGAAAATTATGCTGAGACAGTGTATGATGAGAGATGACGGTAATGGTACATAACTCACATAGCAGAATACATATAGGATTTATAGACAAAATATAAAAAGGTGGTGGGTGATGAGAGATGACTGTGGTGGTACATACTACACATAGCAGAATACATATAAGAGATACAGTCAGAATATGAATAACATACAATAATTAAATTATCTTACTAAGTGGAAATACCTCCAAGTGAATAAACAGCGTATTACAAGTAATTAAAACTTTGTTTCAAGAAATTCATTTACAGGATAGAAACAATGTTTCAGTAGTAATTCCTTTAATTTAATTCTCATTATTTTTGGGTTTCTGCTTGTTTTGATGTCTGTTGGGAGGTGGCTGCATATTTTAATGCCCATACACTTAACCCCATTCTCATACAATTTTGTGTTGTGTGCTATAATTTGTAATTGGGTTTTGTTTTTGGTGTCATGTGTGTGGCGGTCTGCATTTCTGTGGAGGGATTCCAAGTGCTGTACTGTAAAACAAGCTACTTCCATTATATAGAGGCATGACAGTGACAGGATTTTTAACTGTTGAAACAGTGGTTTACAGAGTTCAGTTCTTTTTTACATTTCATTATTCTTACCACTTGTTTTTGTAACTTGAAAATTATGAGAGAATCAGAGCTATTTCCCCAGAAGATTAGACCATAGCTCAAGACAGAATTGCTCAGACATGGCATGGTACACCAGCTTCAAGGTATATACACTGGCTGTGTCTTTTCATGATCTTAATAGATAACAGGTTTTATTAAGCTTTTGTGACAGTGCCTCAATATGTGGTTTCCAGTTAAGAGTGTTAGTGATGGTAAGTCCAAGAAATTTGCTTGTAATGTCATCTTTGCCAATATTTATAACTGCATTGAATGGGGTAAGATTTTGTCTAATGTGGAAGTTCATACTTACAGTTTTTTGAGTATTTATGAGTAGTCTATTTGCTTCAAACCAAGATTGTAATTGTCAAGTAGTTTCATTGACTGCATCTTGCAATGTGTCACCTCTACTGGTTATGAGGATATTGAGGTCGTCGGCATACAGAAAGGAGCTGGCATTTGGTATGTGTTCTGGGAGATCATTCATGAACAATATGAAAAGAACAGGGCCAAGAACAGAGCCCTGAGGGACGCCATTTGTTGAATGTAGTGTATCTGATCTTCAGTGCCTGGATGTCTTTGACGATAAATTCTCGAAATACGTAGTGATAAGTATGAAAAAAATACGTACTCGGTGCACAGTTTCATTATATAAACTAGAAACATTTGTGTTACTACGACAGTGGTGGTATCAACTAGCGCTACAGGTGTTCAGACAACTAAACATGCGAAATGTGCGTTTGAGTAAACCCACAGGTTCCTGATGGTCGGAACTATCAGGAAGTTGCGCATGCGCAGTAGAAACAGTTTGAAAACTGTTGCGCTCGGTTGTGGTAGTTTTATTCGAATGAACCTTTAGGCCGGTATTACACTAACATATTTCTTTGTCAAAGTTGATATGCCAAATATTTAAGCCAAAGAAATTTGATGGTGTAACACGATACTTTAACACTCGCCTGTCGTCAAATAAATCTAATAAATTCTAGGATCTCGCCAAACAGCCACGCTTCAAGTAACCAGAAGCGGGAGAAGACACTGCTCATACGCGAATTAAGCTCTGCACATGCGCACGAGACTGCTGGCAACTACTCAAACGAACCTTTGATCATAAAAGTCGTTCGTCTTCTGTTGGCTGCAATGTGAAGTGTAATCCGCTTGGAGCGCTGGCGTTGCTCCAGAGTCCCTCCAGCTATTTGACGCCTGTATAGTGTGTTTGTAAACACTATACATGGCTACTGGCTTCGAAGTTCGTGTGTTCCTTCGACTATTTTTTTAAAATTTTGCTTCAACGAGGAAGGAGTGGCGGGGGGGAGGGGGAGAGAAAGGGGCACATTGCATGCTATTAAGTGTGTGTTGGTGGACAGGTTGAATATGCTGCAGGCGACTTCATGTCCAAAATCACCGCTACAGCCATCCACCTCCACATCTGGAAACATCCAGCTTTTCAGCAAGCCGGAATAGAGAATGTGGTCACACTCTAAACAATTCTTAGCTTTCCATTGTACGTTTGTCTATTTTTGAACTCTGGATGCCATAAGTTAAAAAGCGCTTCATCCGTTTCGAACTTTTTATTAATTTTGTATTTGGTGGAACACTAATATCATTTTCAAAAATAAAAATGGTTCTTATTGCCCACATAGTGCACGAAACATTTATTTATCTTCACATATTCCCTTTTCAGTGCTGTATAATTCGCTTCACATGTTTCTGGAATTATTTTGGTTAATGTGCAATGTTATATTCGAGTGCTGTGTTGTAAACTAGAGAAGCTCTCTCCTGTATCAAGACACCACAGTGTCACAATTTGCTTGACTTCTGCGCAAGTAGCATTTCTCAGGAGAGTATTCTGTTTGTAACATGAGAAGGCACTTTACTGAGCAAATTCTGAAATATACACTCATCCATTCCTAAGTGATTTATATATGTTTTGCTGAATGCTTTTACTATCTCGAAGTAATACCTATCGTTTCATCCAAGTATGCTTCCCTTCTTTCTGCCGCTTTTCTTGCAAATAGACGCACAATGCAATTGTGGTACTAGCAACTGCAGCCCATAATAAGTTGTTTTGTGTCATCTTACAATTTGACGAAAAATATGACGACAGTGTAATACCCCATTTTATATTATACTTTTTGAATAGGTTCATGTTCGGAAATTGTTGCACCACTCTTGCACAAGTGTTGGTTACCAATACTTTCTTTTCCGGAAAGCTTTTATGCGACAGGAAAGTTTTCCCACCCAACATTATGACAGCATACAACAGTAATACAAATTTGTGCAAGTAAAGTACCCAGGTGCAGCTGGTTCACTACAAATGTATTATTCTTATATAAAATCCTTATCATGTACTGTAAATTCTACTGAGTTAGCCTACATGCTGTAATTCTAATACACAACTAATATAAACTACTAGTAAATAGCTAAGGGCTTCTTTGTGTTGGCAGTTTAGAAGAAAGTTACTATGAACTAACAGACTACTTCAGCAGCAGATACAAAAATCTACTGGTAGAGAATGGTTAACAGTAGTTGGTAAGAGACAGAGGTTTGGAGTATGTACCTGTAATGTAATTATTACTCATTTTTTAATTGTGGTTTGCAGTTCCCTTCAAGGAGGAGGGCCTTCTGAATGTATTAACATAAGGCAAGCAACTGTTCTGAAATTAATCCGTATACACACATAATTACGTCTTTAACTATAGTATGTTGTATGATCTATTTGTTCTGTTCCTCTGCATCCCAGTAAATCCCAACATACATATTGTGGTTGCTCACTGAGCTCTCCACTATTTTTGAATGGATTTTATACTAAAAGCCCATGTCTTGGGCCAGAGTTGGAACTGATAATATAAACTGAGTTTGTTTCTTTTCAGAGATGTAGAAAGTTTACTTTTAAAATTTCTATTTAGTTTACCAAAATCACTGCAGGCCCTCTTTACTTCTGTTTATTTGTTTTGATGTCTGTTCATTCGTTATTTCATCTGCAGCACATACAAATCTCATGAACAAGGTTTATGGAGAGACTGGTTAGTTAAAACTTGTTACTTAATATGGATCACCTTGTTATTATTTTAGTGTTATTGCAATTGACTTTTAGTGCTGTTCTTAACCCACCCACATAAAATCACTTTATTCATTGTAGAAGTTACCTTCATTGAAGCAAACAGTTGAATGCCATCTTCAAGACAAAGTTAGTTCAGATATGTTTAATTAGTCAGTATCAGTATTGCTTCTCAGTTTTCTCAGTTTAAGGACCTGAGAATCTCTCTCTAAGGTTGCTGAGAATAGTTGTGATAGGAAATTGCCTTGCCTGACTCCTCTGTCCAATTCTGAATTCAGGTGGTTTAAACAGCTGATGTAAAAATTCAGTGACAATATAATAAGAATGGTCTCCCCAGGGACACAGAAATATGGAGAGTGGTGGGATTGGGCATTATATGGAAATTCTGCTAAAATTTTGTCATAAATGTACTTAAGTTAATATAAACATAGGATTTCATCCATTACTGGAAAATGTGAAACTGAATATAATCTGTATATGAGGCTAGATCAGTACTAACAAAACAGAAGAGATATTGCGCTATGGACATGTATAGAGAGAGAATGGTAAACTGCAAAGCTTTTGACAAAGCCAGTCAAATAACTTTTGCCCAGAGGCAAAAAATAAAAATGTATCAACCAAATATTGTTTAACTATAAGGAGACATTGACTGTCATTACTGTCTTATAATTTTGTTCATTACAAATATATGGAACAGCTGTACATCTTTCTTGGATAGCACCCTAAATTTTTTATTTGGTAATCTACTTCTTCTCCTCAAGACCTGTTCAAAAATGTCCCAGTGTAGTGTTCATGTAAACATGACATTATTAAAAACGTAACATAAAACTGAGTATGACTCTTATATTACTGGTACACAGTGCAGGTACCTGGGGTACTGTAATTCGTCCACATACTGGAGGTAACAGGAAATAAATGGAAATATGAGGAAAATGTGCACTGGTCATTGAGTCTGTTTTCCACTGAAAGTCTGTGGGAGTGCATCTACGAAGGATTTAAGTCGGCAGAACGGTATTCCCAATAATGTTAAGTCGGCAGAACGGTATTCCCAATAATGTTTTCTGATTTACAATGCAGGTACATTTACTACATCATGGTAGAGTTTTAAAATGATATGTTGTGTAGAGTAAAGGCAGTTCTTGATTAAAAACTGCATCATCATTACTCAAGCAGAGGAATTCTGCAGAGATTGGTATCCTGACAAGAACCCACTTTTCCGGGAGACGTTTTTTTGTCTTCTTGTGAGTCTTCAGGAAGTTTCAATCAAAGACATTGCAATCATGATAGAACTTGTGCAGAAGAATCTGGCAAAGGTATTATTCTTGTTTATGTTGCAATGAATCCACAGGAGAGCACATCGCAACTTGGACAGGAAATTAACACACTTATCATGTATGCCTATAAAAAGAATTAAACAGTGGAAAAGCCAGGATGAAATGTAACAAAGAATTACATGAGAAAGATTTTCAGTACCACGTATAATTCTATCAGTGACGCAGCATCAAATCCTTGTCAACTACAACTACTTCTCTAATGTTCATTTTAGCAATGTATGTTCCGCCTCAGAGGGCAGAAAGAACATTTAGGACATATCCCAACTTTGTCAAACGATTTCCTTTTTTTTTTTTTTCCCCTCATCCTCTGGTTGAAGTGCCACTAAAGGGCACAACACACGAGTGACGGATCGCAATGATCCGTCTCATGGAATATCACCAGCAATTGGTCGCTTGCCTAAAGACCTGACACACGAGTGATCTGCCAAGCAATTGCAATCGGTATTATGAACATCACTTTGTCAAGAAGTTTTGCTAGGGATAATAAACAGTTATGCTTCACTGCAGTTGCTGTTGATTTCCGTATCCCCACGATTACTTGAAAAATGTAAATGTAAATAGATGTGAATGATAAGTTATTAACCTTGTTTAGAAATGCTTTTCTTCGGAAGTGTTTATTACTTTACAGAATATATTACCTTTTCTACTGATGTCAAATGGATTATGTACATCTTTCCAGCGTGCCAATACAATTCATTTCACATGTACTACTCTTCAGTTCCCTTTTTATTCGTTAGTATTATTGTCTAACTGCAATTTATTTGGTGTATCTATAGAGATATTGTCAATAACAGCATTACCAATTACCATAACTTTTTTTTTTTTTTTTTTTTTTTTTTTTTTTAAATTGTGTGAGCCAGCCGCTGGTGGCCGAGCGGTTCTAGGCGCTTCAGTCTGGAGCCGCGCGACCGCTACGGTCGCAGGTTCGAATCCTGCCTCGGGCATGGATGTGTGTGATGTCCTTAGGTTAGTTAGGTTTAAGTAGTTGACTGATTACGTGAGATGCTGAGTCCCATAGTGCTCAGAGCCATTTGAACCATTTTTTTTAAATTGTGTGAAGGTGAATTAAATTATATGAAATGACAAGAGACTTGAATATAACAGTATAATAGATTTGTCCTGAACATTTAATTAAGTGTCCTCTTAACATTACCCTATGAAGGCTACATGCATCATTCTGTCTAGAAATTAAAAACTTTGACAATGTGTTTAACTATTTCATAAATTACTCAAAACCATAAGGTGGCACCCATTGTATCATGGCCATTACTTTGAAATTCCCATCAATTCTGCTTCTGCAGTACAATCTTCAAAAAGCTAATCATTGCAAAATTGGAGGGAGTATTTTGTTTTACTTCTAAATATAAGTGGCAACTCTTGCATCCTCCTCACTTCTCAGACCAATTTGTGGTCTCTGCATCACTATAAATTCTAACACAAATTTGTTACTCAACTTGGGCTTGGTCCGAGCTGCCACAGTTGTTGGTCATGTGTGTGTGAATTGTACTTGCTTGTGTGACTGAATGGTGTGAGTTTCTCTCTCTTTTTCTGATGAAGGCTGTGGCCAAAAGCTAATGTGTAAGTATCTTTTAACTGTACCTGTCTGCAACTTAATGTGTCATCTTTACAGTAAGTGGCAATCTAGCTTTACGTATATTGTTTATAATATAAACTTTGTTTTCCTACCTAAAAGATTAAATTTATGGTACTAAATAATATTTTGTAAACAGATGGAAGGAGACTCATTTCACCTGTGAAAATCAGTCAGTGGTAGGAGGTGCATTAAAGTTCCGAAGAGCAGGAGGAGGTTATTAAGTGGTGCTTGGTGTTTGACAATGTTGCTACTGTTCAGAGGCACTTGAGACATGAGTGTGAGACTGATCCACACACAATGTTAACAGTTACACATTTATTAGTCAGATTAGATGTTTGTGGAACAGTGTGTGGATTGCAGAAAGGCTCACCAAAGCAGACACTCACGGATTCAAGTGAAGAGTCCTCAGATGTAACTCTGGAACTGTTTCTATTCACCACCAAAACTTTTCAACACAAAGGATGGCATGACAGTGATGTGTTATTAGTGTGCAATGTGTTCTGGAGAGAAGCAGTGTGTATTATTTCTCACTAAGACTGATGCAAGGTCTAACTGACATTTACCCAGATTAAAGGGTACAGTCTTGTGAAAGGGAGTGGGTGATTGCAACATGTCACCGGAGGTTTATATGTAGCATTGTTTGCAACTGGATACTGTTGTCTGAGCAAGAGACAGTATCGAGGGTGGGCATAAACTTATAGGTGGATCGTTCTATTGACCACCAGATGCACCCTCAGATGTAAGCAAGAAATTTAGAGTTACCTCAGCTGCACTACATATTTCCCATTCATACTGTCACCACTGGATGTACTTAATCACCTAACAATCCAAGGGGCTAATAACAGTTTTGTCAGTGGTTGGCATGACACTACAATCTGTAAAAGAGTACTTAATTATTTCACTGTAAATACTTTGAACACACGACTCAAAAGTGTGAATTTTTATACGCACTACCATCAACACCAGGAGACGCTTTAGTCAGCACAAACAGCAGTAGAAATTAACAGAAGAATCGTAGAAGCAGGAAACACATAACCCTTCAGAATTTTTGGTGTCCTGCCCCAACAAGAACATAAATTTAGCACAAGTAAGAACATAATCTAATCCCCCTTTTAATGATTAAAAATTCATGAACAACATTAAAAACAGTTGTGAGTGGGAGAAACATCAACTAAAAGCAGTGACCCATAATAAAATCTGAATTTTGTGTTTTCTTCCAAAATCTACAAAGCATAAGAAATGAAGTTAACTATTTTTCTCTTCCAGGCTACCACAATGTTAATCATTTCTGCAGATAAGACAAAAAGGGAGGTTGCTGTCTGATCCTTGTCAGAGACAGTGTAGACTGTAATCCCATACTTACAGCCAAGCTATGAAAAGCATTTTGAAATGTAGCAGTAGTGATTACATTCAAGAAGCACTTAGCAGTATGTTTCTGGTGATTAGTGATGGTATCATACTGGTGTTTACTTTGGCAGTAAACTTAGTGCTATGAAGCTATAATTCAAAGTACCCTAATATTTTGCTATATGGTGACCTTAACACAAATTTTTAATAGGGTCATTATCTTGGAAAAACATGTGAATGTGTTAAAATGCTATAACATGGAAAATATGAACCACAGATCTGCAGGAATAACAGCTACTAGTCTTTCTGCTATTGACAGCTTTTTTGTTAATACCAGTATTTCATCATTATTGCACATTAAACAATATTTTCTGTGGAATATCATATTATAATTGTTTGATATGGAATATAGCTGTACTAAACACCAATAAGCAAACGGAAATGTACTGACATGTATACAAATGAGCATCATTGGGCAACAACAAAAACAATGTATCAACTTCCACACATTTTCTCTATAGAGGTGACTGAAAATGTGTCCATAGTGCTTGTGGTGTAGACAGTAAGCTAGATGAATTATGGGCACTCTGCAGGACAGTTATGATGTGGCATTTCCTATTAGGTTTATTTCTACATGGCACCAATTGGTAGGGGGGGGGGGGGGGATGCAGTAAGAAGTTGTTAGTTCTAGGAATACAACTATCTTGTTGCTCGCATACAGCAGAATTATGAACAATAAGTTATTTCATGTGTATTTCAGACAAAAAAATTTCTGAACAACGTTACTCATAAAACCAGAAAACTGTACCACTGGCAATTAATACTAAACTCGAGGAGTAAATCAAAAGTCATGTAGGAAGTTATCAGTGAGACAATGGGTGTGGAAGCAATTTCACTCAATAACACATATTAAGAATGGGGGTAGTTTTGTACATGACTATAAAGAAATATGTTAAGTATTCAATAACCACTTCACAAAAACTAGCGAAACTTTATTCTTGGATTGGAACTTAGTGCCCTGTTTCTGGTCAGAGCTAGAGTTATACCCTAAAATATTGTTTCTTGATACAGTCACACTAATTGAAATCTTAAGTATTATAAAGCAGAAACCAAACTCTCATGCATGCAGTTTTGATAGCACATTGAATTATCTTTTCAAACAGATGCCATCGCGCCTTGTAACTTGTCTGTCACTTATAATAAACTGCTCCTTGCTGTTGGGCCAAGTGTGTAAAATTTTCAAGGCAGCAAAAGCAGTTTCTCCTTTTAAAAATTATGATGTTAACAATTACAGGCTCATCTTGATTGTGTCAAGTATACCCAGGGTTCTCAAGAAAGCAATATATGACTGTGTTATTAAGTTCCTGAAAAACAACTATTTAACAAGCCCTTGTCTGTTTAGCTGTCAAAATGGGAGCTAAATAAATGGGCCCCCTATGTTTATTTCTGAATGAAGTTTGTAGTGCACTCAGTGACATAAAGCATACAACAGGAGTATCCATTGATTCTGCGAAGTCCTTAAATCTCATCAATCGTGAATTACTCACAGAGAAACCACTACAGTATGGAATTCGGGGAAAATGCAACAATTGGTTTGTATGATATTTTTCAGAGTACGAAAAGTTGTAATCACCTCAAAAAATGTTGGAAGTGTACAGTCAAAGGAGAACAAAGCATATTATTCTTGATGGTGAGTGTTCATTAGAGGTACTGTTATCATCCTCTATACTGTGTGGTTACAGTAAAGTGCAGCTACTTGGAGAGGTCCAATTTGGGCTGTAATTATCATATGGCAGTGAAACCTGGTAGATATTCTAATGTGTTAATGTGGAACAAAAAGTTCCAATGTTGGCCATTAGATGCAAATCTGGTGTTGTGAATGCAAGAAAGACATAGAAACGTTTCCATATGTAATGGATTAGGAACAGGATGTGGGCAGAAGAGATCAAACAAGTGAGAAAGGCATAATATTGATTTTATTATTAACTGCTGCTTACAAAGGTTCTTCAATACGAGCGCTAGAGATGGCGGCAAGATGCTGCATCTGTAAAATGATGTGATCAACATTTGCTTGCAGCAGTTGCAGTGGAATCTGAGCAGCGCGTTCCTGGATAATGGGCTTCAGATCGAGTAGAGACCTAATGAGTCCCTGGTAAATGCTTCTGTTAGATATCCCCATAGCAAAAAGTCACATGGATTGAGATCAGACCATATCTGGAAAACCTCTGGAGGTAACACCTTCACAGAAGGTTGCATTGAGCAGATATTTCACTGGGTGAGTGACATGAGGTGTTGCCCCATCTTGCATGTTTCCCCAAAGTTGCACTGTTCCAAAGCAGGAACCACATGGTGTTCGAGGAGGTTTTGATAATGTGCAAACATCACAGTACACCACTCACCACTCTTTGGTGAGTTCATGCTTGACTACCATGGGTTGCCGTCCTTTGCAGCACCTCTTCCCTTTCCTTGCTGCGTGTCTATCCTGCTTTCACCTCCCTGGGGGACATATCTTGGGTAGTTTCAGGAGTGCATTCTGAAGTTTCAGTAGCCTGTCTGTTTTTTCCTTCTTTCTTCATTCTCCATCTCCTCCCCTTCCTCAAATTCAGCATTTATGGTCACCCTTTGTTTCTTCATCCTCCCTGTGCACTCCTGAAGAACAGTCCATGCATTTGATGTGTAACAGGTGACTGGATAACGCATCATTCCCAGTCCCAGGTCGATTGGCAGGGTTTGCACGTATGCCCTGGTACAGGCTAGCCCCAGGGAGGGTGACCGCCTGAGCTGTTACCTTCCCAGCTACCAAATGGCCCCTCTGCCTGGAGTTCGGGAGGTGTGAACAGTCACCTAAGGTGGGTAAGCTGTCCTCTCAGGGCCCATGAGTTGAAAGGAGTGCGCCATTGGAGATTCTGGCAATTGTGGGGGACTTTTTCGCAGTGAGACGATCACCTTTATCTCAATCCACGTCTATTAAACATAAACAGAATGAGGCTAAAGATTGAACGACTCTGTCCTGTGCATTTCAGTTCCTCGTGGTTTCATGTACAGAAAGAGGTCAGTCTTTTGCTACAGTTAATCCATTTATTATTCAGAAAGGTGTTTATGCAATTGCAGGCCCTGTGAAATCCTGCTCTTGCCTATGCAATGGGACTTTGTTTCTGGAGACCAATTGTGACTGACAAGCTCAACAATTGCTTACAGCTTTGCTCCTCCACTGCTATCCTGTTCATGTAAAGGTTCATTGAACGCTGAATTCTTCCCATCGTGTTTTTTACACTCGGTTGCTTGATGGTGTGATTGAGGGGGAAATCCAACATTATCTCTCTGATCAGGGAGTCACTGTGGTCCATTGGGTAACGAAAAAGGTTGATGCAAGCTTAGTGCCTACACGAGTTCTCACATTTGATTGAGTAGTGCTTCCATCGAAGATTAAGGTAGGCTATGAAGCTATTATGGTCTGACCATACAATCCAAGCCAAATGCATTGCTATCAGTGTCAATGTTATAAACACGTATCCTATCAAAACATGACCAAATGTGTTACTTGCGGTAGAGATGCACATGAGGACAGCTATCTTCCTCCTCTTTCACACTGTACCAACCATAATGGTGGCTGTCCTGCCTCATCCCATGAGTGTCCTATGAATCTCAATGAGCAGGCAACCCAGGAGATCTGGGTGGAGGAAAAAGTACCCAACCCTCTCACTTGAAAGATGTTGACAAGTTGAAAGTGCTGCATTTTACCATCCGGCACTTATAGCAATGTTCTTGCTATGCCTTGCTCCATGAAGTACATGGCCATGTATGCTTGTGACCTCCAGTCCAGCACTGCCCCTATAAAATCGCACAGTATCATGGTAGCTTCCCCATCTCCTCCTGCAGCTGTGCAACAAGTCACAAAATCTTCGCCCTGGCGGTGAAATCGCTTACTATACAACTTGCAGGCCAGGAAAGACAAAAGGAACATCCTGTGAAGACTTTTTATGTCTGCCAACAAACGTCGTGAGTCTCTGTCTGGTAATTGTAAAGGCTCTACTAAATTGAACAAAGGTAAACGGTCTGATCCTCCCCTTACTTGAAGATCCTCTTCAATGGTGTTGCTGTGTACAGCACCTTCACTATATGGTGAATAAAGTGGTACAAGTTTTAGATCTTTTAGTCAAATAGTTCTTGAGGTGGTAATTTTAAAGTTTCAAAATCAAGCAAAAATCACATAATTTTGGAAGTTTTAAAAATTAATAACTCAAAAATGAAAGGGCAAAAATTTTTTAATTTGGGATTTTTCGTGCAAACAACTATTACTATAAGTATACAAAAATTATTGTATTATGTAAAGAACCACACCATTTGTTGATTTCACATGGACTGATGCATCAATGACTTCACCACTGTCCAAGGATGTCACCACACCATTCAGAGAACTATTGCCAGCGCACATTTGGGGTGGCAGTCATGCATGTATTGCAATCATTTATGTGTCTACTTTCTGGAACAGCATTTTTCATGCTATTGTTTGCATATCCATTACAAGGTGTAGTGTAGCTGGGCTGGGACAGTGGCGAAAGGCTGCACATGAGTATGTGACACTGATTGGCTAACGTTCGTGACATCATAAAAGGGCATAGAAGTTTAGAGCTAATGCCATCTGTTAACGTTGGGCTGTAACTTGTCTTTTTGGTGAAAGTGATGTCACTCAGTAGTGGCAACGATCACTTGTTGAAGGTGGACTTGACCGTGTGTACTATGCAGTGCGATAGTGAATTTACGCAGATATTTTCTATGCACGCTTGAGAAATGTGCACAAGTGCAGCAAAATAAGGAAGGTAAAATTAAATGCTTCAAAGAAGACTGTAGCTTTGTGAGTAATTTGAGATTACAGGTGCAAGAAGAGGTGTTCTTGTAGACTTTAAAGAAACAACTGATTCCTATTATTGGACATCAAGTAACTTCATACAATTATTATCTTACCCTGCATGTATTTTTAAAGTAGTTTTATTTGTTCCCTCAACTGACTAAGACTAGTTATAAGTGTCTTACTACATTCATCTAGTTTCATCCTGTGTTATTGTTTTAGTGGCTAACATGATCAGTGAGTTATTGCGTATATGGATTTGGCCATTAATTACTTTCTTTTTCATTGCAAGGGCTCTTCGTGTGTGAAAGTTTTCTTGTAATGTGAGGAGATTTTTGTTGTGGTTGTTCACTGTAATAAGTTTCATGTCGTGTTCCATGTTGGGTGGCTCATGTCCATGTTTTATGAGGTGTTCGGCAAATGTAGAATGGCTATTTTCGTACTTCCGGCTTCTTATATGCTCTTTATACGTAGTTTTGAAATTCCTGTCTGTCATCCCCAGATATGCTGATTCACATTCTTGGCATTCTAATTGGTATATACCTGCTCCTTGGTATTTATCTGATTTGTCTGTTATTGTTTGTAAATGTGACTGTAGTGTGTTTCTAGTTCTGTAAGCAATGTGTAATCCCTGTTTCTTTAATATATTTGCTATACTGTGTGTTGATTTGTGCTTTTTATGTTAAAGTGTGCCATTTCCTTCTGTCAGTCATGTCATGAATGTCACTGTTTTGTGTTTCCGCATGTGGTGTAGTGTCTGTGGGGTTCTTTAGTTTTTGTATTCTCTGCTTGTTTTCATTTTTCTTTGGTTGTGTTTTGACATTTTGGTTGAGTCCTTGGACTATATGAATGTTGTAACTATTGTCTATGGGTATGAGTTGTATTGTTTGTAATTCTTTTTCACACTTTTCTTTACTTTGTGGGATATTATTTAGTCTGTGTAACATGTGTCGTAAGGCCACCAATTTTTGATTTTGCGGATTGTTGGATGAAGCATATATAATTACATCTGTGGGTGCTGACATTCTGAAGATGTCAAATGGGTGCATATTGTTTCCTCTCTTTATTATTATCTCCAAGACATGTATTTCCTTTTGTGTTTCTTTTTCCATGGTGAATTGAATAGTTTTATGTGTATTTTTTATATCTGTATGAAAGTTATCTATTTTCTCTGTTGATTCAATCTGCCATACAGATTATGTCATCCACATATCTGTACCAATAAACAAATTTGCATCCTTTCTTTGTGAAGACTGCATTGAAGATTGTGTTTTCTGTGTCGTTGATGAATATGTTTGCCAATGTTTCTGATATTGCGGATCCCATAGGAAGTCCACCTTCTTGTAAGTATAATTCCTTTTCAAATTTGAAGTAATTTTGGGATGTGATGGCTTTGAGGATTTTGGTGATTTCACTAATATTATGTGCAGGTAGGTTTTTGTATGTCACTAAGTTGTCTTCATTTAGTTTTTTGTGTCTGCAATGAGTATCAAAGTATAGAAATTCTGTATGTCGAAAGAGATGAGTTACACTGTTTGTGCAATGTGTAAGTCTTTTATTTTTGTTATGAGTTCATATATGTTTCTCACTGTTCTGCTGTCTTTCATTACATAATGTTGCATTATGATTTTGTTCCTGTGTTTCGCCACATGGTATGACAGTGCATTCGTGAAATTAATAACGGGCCTCAACGAAATGAGGGGTTTGTGAATCTTGGGTTAGCTTGTCAGTATCGGTGCTTTGGGCTCTTCTGTGTGATGTGTTTTTATTTATCTGTGAATATGTATTTGCTGCCTTTGAGATTGTTTTTCGTATATGTTTGGAGACGTGCTGTTGGATCCGATTTCACTTTTGTGATATTATTAGAGGGGATCTAATCTTTATTTTTTTCTATAAACGTTCTTTATTGATCTGTACTGTGCTGCTCCCTTTATCACCTCTTCCTTTAATTTCTTAGTGGTGTCATTTTTTGTTTGAAGTTTCCTATTTTTCTCTTTCTTGTACATAGTGATTATGTCATTTATTTATTTCTTCACTAGTTCTCATGTTAACTGAACTTTTACAGTGTTATTTTCTCACTTCTTTTCCTCTGTCAGGACTCTTTCTGTTTCTACAATCAGATTTTGTATGTAGTTGTTATCTATTCTTGTACTGATGCTGTGTTTGAGGCATTTCTCCAACAGCTGTGTTTCTTTCTCTGTCAATTATGTGTGCGTGAGTTTTATTAGTTTTGGCTGAAATTTGTGGTGATCTGTGTGTTGTACTATGTCATGTATTTCATTCCGGTTATTTTTGTTAGAGAATGTTCTGATTTCTTGTTTGTGTTTCTGTCCTGTGTGTATTGAAGTGTTCATTTGTTATATGTTCAATTTTTTGTATTATGTTGATCATCACTGTTAAGTTGTTAACAAATGCAGATAACTCGAGATGTACATCACATGACATTCTTTTAAGCAGGAATTTTTTGGTATAAAGTGATTTGATTTCATTTTTAACCAAATATTTTCTGCAAATGATTCATGTTCCATCAATCATTTTGCACAATAGATCATAATGATGTGGAACAAGTCATTTTACATTCACATTGCAAATTAGTTTGTTCATACAGTTACATTTTGAACATTTCTAAATTTTTTTACAAAAAGAAAAAAAATATACAGATGAGAGTTAATAATTCCTACCCATCACATTTTACATGTTACAGAGAAAAATAAATTGTTTTATGGAATAGAAGGAATTGTGAAGGAGAAACTTTACAAGTTTGTTATCAAATTTTGCTTTGCTGCCTGTCAGACATTTTATTTATATCACTGAGTAAGTGACCAAAAATTTTTTTTGCAATGTTGTGGATCCCTTTCTGTGCTAAAGACAATCTTCATGTGGAGTAATGAATGTAATTTTCCCTTCTGGTATTGTAATTATGTACCTTATTGTTTCATTTGAACTTCATGAAGGAATAAATATACTGTGAAGCAGTATATAATAATATAGTATAATATAATATATAATATAATATAGTGTAATATGATAATAATATTAATACTTTATTCAGTATCGAATAATTCATTGTATATGTATAAAATCAGGTTACAATTCTTGATAGATAGCACAATAATACATTCTTCTGAATATGTCATTGATTAACAAAATGATTAAATTAAAAATAAAATGGTTTGCTTAACACTATTTACATATTTTTTCGAAGCACTTCTTATTCTGCATGTAAGTGTAGTATTCTTCTAATATGTCAAATGGAAATTGTAACAGGAATTTCTTTAGCTGAAATGACTACAGTCATAATCTAGACATACAGTTTTAAATTTCAATCATGATAGATGTTGTATCTCTAACCATATACTAAATAAATAATAAATTAGCTGAAATTTAACCTTCATTGTGGGTAGGGTCATAACTTTACTGGAGAGTGCATTGGCTATCTTTAAACCTGAATATTGTGGACCCTTTTCATATAATGCTGTTATGTCGTTGCTGATGTCAAATTTTTCTTTATTTCTGGTATTGTAATGATACAAATTGGAACAAATGTTGGGCTGCAGTCTTTTAACAAGTAATATGGCATTTTGAATGTACATGTTCACTATGGTTAGTACACCAGTTTTTGGAAACAATCCATGGCATGATTCCTTATATTTTGCTCCGTAGATGATTCTTATAGCCCTTTTCTGAAGTGGCAATAGCTTATTTAGATTTGCGTTGGTTGTTTCCCCCCTTATTTCTATTCCATAATTCAGGTGAGAGGAAAATATAGTGTGGTATGAAGTCTTTAGGACAACAGTGTCTTTGCAGAACTTGCTGATCATATTAATTCCAAATATATTCTTAGACAACTTACATGCTCATATCAACATGTGTGTCCCACTTTAGATTGCTCTGAATGGTTAAACTGAGAAATTTTACACTAAACTCTTTTTTTTATTTATTAACTGATTGTCTCTGTATAGTTTAATTTCATCATTAAAGCCACTGTTGTTAAACTCCATGAGACATGTTTTACTACTGCTTACATGTAAGTGGCTTTCATTAAAGTACTGTACAATTTCATTTGTCACATTATTGAAATGGGTTTCTAGTTCATTAAATGATTCCTTTTTACACACAATGGATGTATCATCCGCATACAGAACTATTTTGCAACTCTGAGTGCAATATCTAATGTCATTTACATAAATCAAAACCAGAAGAGGACCCAATACTGAGGCACTCCATGTTTTTGTATTAGTGAGTTTGGATTTGTGAACAGTACTTTCAGTTTTAAGCAGTACAAACTGTTTTCAGTTACTCATGTGATATTTCATTGTCATGAGCAGTGCCTCACATGCCAATATTCCATAGCTTTTCTAATAGGATTGTGACATTCACGCAGTCAAAAGCTTTCTCAATGTCGAGGTATATACCTGCAACATGTTGCTTGCTCTCGATGCCACTTATTATCCCTTCAATTAACTGAGCAGCTGCTGGGCTGGGTGATTTACATTTTAGGAAACCATTTTCATTTTTTAAAAAATAGTTTGAGCATCAGGAGAAAGTTTATAATTCTGCTGTATATGACTCTTTTCAACTATTTTGGAAAAGACTGGAAGTATTGAAATGGGTCTGTAGTTTAGAATTTTGAGTTTGTCTTTTTTTCAAGATTGGTTTTACCAGAGCTATCTTTAGTCTGTCTAGGAAAGTGCCCGATTCTATTGTTTACTGCCACAGACAGAGGTTCAGAGACACTTTCTCTGCACACTTTTTTTTTCCACCGCCTGGCTGAGCTATGGCAACTGTTAAGCTTTACACCTGCTATCTACATTGCCTTCCAGGAAACTTGGTTCCCGGCAATGTGGACCCCCTGCCCTCCGCAGCTATAAGGGATATTACAGAAACCGTAGCAACTATAATCGAGTGTCGTGGAGTTTGCGTTTATGTCCTAAATACAGTCTGTAGTGAACGTGTGCCCCTTCAAACTCCTCTTGAACCTGTGGCTGTTAGAATAAGAACGACGCAGGATATAACTGTCTGCAATGTATATCTTCATCCAGATGGTGCAGTACCCCTGAATGTAATAACTACACTGATTGATCAATTCCCTAAACCTTTCCTACTTTTGGGAGATTTTAATGCCCATAACCCCTTGTGGGGTGGTACCATGTTTACTGGCCGAGGCACAGATGTCAAAACTTTACTGTCTCAGTTTGCCCTCTGCCTCTTAAATACTGGGGCCGCCACGCATTTCAGTGTGGCTCACGGTAGTTACTTGGTCATTGATTTATCAGTTTGCAACCCAGGACTTCTCCCATCTATCCACTGGAGAGCACGTAACGACCTGTGTGGTAGTGACCACTTCCCCATCTTCCTGTGCCCCAGCATCAAGCGCACGGACGCCTGCCCAGATGGGCTTTAAATAAAGTGGACTGTGAAACTTTCACACTTCTGCTGTCATTGTTGAATCTCCCCCCCCCCCCCCCCCCCCCCCGCCCCCCCACTGTAACATCGATGTCATGGTTGAGCAGGTGACTACAACAATTGTTTCTGTGGCAGAAAACACGATCCCTCGCTCTTTAGGGTGCCCAAAGTGTAAGGCAGTCCCTTGCTGAAGCAATTAAAGAGTGTCGGCGAGCTCTACAGCGGCACCCTTCCCTGGAGCACCTCATAGCCTTTAAACGGCTACATGCCCGTGTTTTGCTACCTTATCAAATGACGGAAGCAAGAGTGTTAGGAGAGATACGTCTCGACCATTGGGTGCCATACGTCACCTTCCCAAGTCTGGGCAAATATCAAACATCTTTTTAGGTACCAGGCCCCAACAGGTGTTACCATAAATGGTGTGTTATCTACCAACGCAAATGCGATTGCCGAGCACTTTGCTGAGCACTATGCTTGAGCCTCTGCATCGGAATATTACACCCCAGCCTTTTGCACCCTCAAACGACGGCTGGAAGGGTATGTCCTCTCATTCACTTCACACCTCAGTGAATCCTATAATGCCCCATTTACAGAGTGGGAGCTCCTCAGTGTCCTTGCACATTGCCCCAGCTCATCTCCTGGGCCTGATTGGATCCACAGCCAGATGATTAAACATCTCTCATCTGTCTACAAGTGACAGATCCTCATCATCTTCAACTGGATCTGGTGCGATGGCATCGTTCCATCCCAATGGCGGGAGAGCACCATCATTCCAGTGCTCAAACCCGGTAAAAACCTGCTTGATGTGGATAGCTATCGGCCCATCAGCCTCACCAGAGTTCTTTATAAGCTGCTGGAATGTATAGTATGTCGGAGGTCGGGTTGGGTCCTGGAGTCATGTGGCTTGCTGGCTCCATGTCCAGGCAACTTCCTTCAGGATTGCTCTACCACTGATAACCTTGTATCCATCGAGTCTGCCATCTGAACAGCCTTTTTCTGATGGTAACACCTGGTTGCAGTCTTTTTTGACTTACATAAAGCCTACGACACAACCTGGCGACATCATATCCTTACCACGTTGTATGAGTTGGGTCTCCGGGGCCTGCTTCTGATTTTTATCCAAAACTTCCTGTCGCTCTGTACTTTCCGTGTCCAAGTTGGTGACTCCCCTAGTTCCATCCATATCCAGGAGAATGGAGTCCCGCAGGGCTTTCTATTGAGTGTCTCTATTTTTAGTGGCCATTAATGGTCTAGCAGCAGCTGTCGGGCCCTACGTCTCACCTTCTCTGTATGCAGACGACTTCTGCAATTTGTACTGCTGCTTCAGTACTGTTGTTGCTGAGCGGCACCTCCAGGGAGCCATCCACGAGGCGCAGTCATGGGCTCTAGCCCACGGCTTCCAGTTTTCAGCCGCAAAGTCGTGTGCCATGCACTTCTGTTGGTGTCGTACCATTCATCCGGAACCCGCACTTTACCTTAATGATGATCCACTCACTATAGTGGAGACATATCAATTCCTAGGACTTGTTTTCTATGCTTGATTGACTTGGCTCCTTCATCTTCGTCAGCTTAAGCAGAAGTGCTGGCATTACCTCAATGCTCTCTGGTGCTTGAGCAACACCAGTTGGGGTGCAGGTCACTGTACACTGCTGCGGCTCTACAGAGCCCTCGTCCAATCCTGAATTGACTATGGGAGTGTGGTTTATGGCTTGACAGTGCCTTCAGCATTGCATTTACTTGACCCTGTGCACCACTGTGGGGTTCGATTAGCGACAGGAGCTTTTAGGACAAGTCCGCTGACCAGTGTACTGGTGGAGGCTGGTGGCCCTCCACTGCAGATCAGACGTGCACAACTGCTCACCAGTTACGCAGCACAGATTCATAGTTCCCCTGAGCTTCCGAATTACCGTCTCCTTTTCCCGCCTGCGGCAGTCCATCTCCCACATTGGTGGCCCAGATCGGAGCTAACGATTGTGGTTCTCGTGCGGTCCCTTCTCTCCGAACTGTAGTCCTTCCCTTTACCACCTCTACTTGCGGTCTGTTCATGTACACCTCAATCGTGTATGCCTTGGCTGCAGCTTCATCTGGACCTTTCATGTGGCCCTAAGGACTCCATTAACCCTGCGGCTCTCCGCTGTCACTTCCTCTCGATTCTTGACGTGTTCCAGGGCTCTGAAGTGGTTTACACCGACGGCTCGATGGGTGATGGTCACATTGGCTTTGCCTATGTGCACGGTGGCCAAATTGAACAGCATTTCTTACGCAAGGGCTGCAGTGTATTCACTGCAGAGCTGGTGGCCATTTCTCATGCACTTCAGTATCTCCATTCATGCCCTGGGGAATCTTTTCTTTTATGTTCTGACTCCTTGAGCAGCCTAAAAACTATCAACCAGTGCTACCCTCATCATCCTTTGGTAGCGTCCATGCAGGAGTCCATCTATGCCCTGGAATGGTCCAGTCGTTCAGTGGTGTTCGTGTGGACCCCTGGTCACGTCAGAATCCAATGAAATGAACTTGCTGACAGGCTGGCCAAACAGGTTACACTTCTGGAGATGGGCATCCCTGCAAGGTTTTTCAGCTTTGGGAGACAGAATTGCAGAATCTCAGTATCCACAACAAACTGTGAGCCATTAAGGGGACCACGAATGTGTGGAAGTCCTTGATGAGGGCATCTCGCAGGGACTCTGTGGTTCTCTGCAGGCTCCACATTGGCTATGCGTGGGCGACCTGCAGCTACCTCCTGCACTGTGAAGACCCACCTCAGTGTTGGTGCGGCACCTGGTTGACAATGGCCCATATTCTTCTCCTATGTCCTTCTTTGGCTGCCCTGCGACTTCATCTTCGGTTGCCAGACTCGTTATCATTGATTTTAGCAGACAACGCCTCATTGGCTGATTTGGTTTTATGTTTCATCCGTGAGGGTGGGTTTTATCATTCAATCTGAGTTTTAGCGCCTGTCCTTTGTCTCTCTGTGTCCTCAACCCTAGTGCTTTTAGGGTGAAGGTTTTAATGTGTTGCAGAGTGGCTGGCTTTTTATTTTAGTGGTCAGCCAGCCACGGTAATCTGCTTCCTTGTTGTACTCTCTTCTGACTATTTCTTGTGTCTCTCTGTTGTTCTGTTGTCCTCTTTTGTTCCTTTTAGTGTTCATTGCCTTTCCTTCATTCTTGTGGATTTTCCTTTCTTTTCGTTTTGTGTTATGTCTCAACTATTTTATTCTCACGCTTGTAGCATTGTTTTATTAGGAACAAGGGACTGATGACCTCGTAGTTTGGTCCCTTTCTCCCTCTTTTAAACCAATCAGTCTGCACACTTTTAATACATTAATACTGAGGCTGTCATGCCGTGTGAAACTGGAAGATTTTAGAGAGCTAAGGATGTTAATTATTTCTTTGCAATTTGTGGGGACTAGATATGTGCTATAAGAATAGATGGATTGCCCTTAAAATTATACTGCAGGTTATTATGTTTGTCGTTGATTGCTTCCCCTTCTGAAGAAAAATATTCATTGAATATATTAGCAATTTCAAGTTGACCTTTTACTACTATCCCATTGTGTCAATATTAAAGTCAGTACAGAATTTCTCTCTGCCTGTTCTAAAACTGTTTGTCACTACCCAGACACCAGTGAAACATGAAGCTTGTTTGCAACATAGCTGATCCTGGTCTGTATTAATAAATCTTTATAATATTCTTGATAAGTTTTGAAGGCCTCCTTTAGCTTGAGATTTTGTCTATTATTCGACATTGCACTATTAAATAATTTTAATTTTTCCCTTGCTTCAATGACATCATTATTTATCCAGATACTTTTGTTCATATTTTTAGTTTATTTAACATCTGTGTCTACAACTGGGCATTTGGCATCAAAACAATAGTAGAAATCAGCAGCAAAGCTATCACAGGAAAATGTATCATTCGCAAACTGTGGTATGTGTACTAACATGCAGTTCAGTCTATTGATGTCATGATTATACATAATTCTTTTGCTTACATATAGTTTCTTTTTGGAGACAAAGGGCATCTCATTTGCCTCCAATTGAAGCTGTATTGCACAGTGGCTTGTTTTATAACAGCTGTACTATAGGAAAGATGGATCATATTTGTTATTATATTATCCAGACATGTTTTGCTGCTGCCAGTCTCACTAGTGGGGTCACGGATAAGTGGCAGAATTTACTTACATCAATAATGCTGAAATTACTTGCTTTAACAGTGATGCTACACCACACCCAAACTTGTTTTTCCTGCTAAAGGCAGAACAAAATTTCATGTTGAGTGGCTGAATAATGCTAATTATTCAGAATGGCAACTCCTTAAACAAATGTCTACAAGATGATCGTGAACGAGTACCAAACATTATTCTTACAGTTTGTTTTTGTGCAATGAAGACTTTCTTTTTAAAGATGAGTTACCATAGAATATTATTTACTTTGATAAAACAGGCATCCAGAAAGTAAAATTTAGTGTACACAATTCATGCAAACAATCCCTGATTGAAGCTGGAGATTAGTAAAAAGTTGACAGAAAAATTATGTTCGACCAGTTGTAATTCTGTCAGTGCAGAAAATCTGAGGACTTGTTTGTGAGCTTTTAATGAGTTTCTTATTTGCTTTGAAGAATTAGAGCTGAGCAAACCAGTTGGTATAAACTACCTCTTGCTACATCATGTGACCATTGGTGTTAACTGTTACAGGATTCAAGTTAGCTTCTTACTTCTAAAGAGAAGATACAGAGAAAGCAGCAGTTGCAACATTTGTCAGAAACTGCTTTAATTTCAAAAACATTGATGTTAATAAATTTTCCTCGGAGCAGCACTTAGAGGCTTGTGCAACAGATGTAGTATTTCATAATAAGTCCTTTATAGCAGTTAGTATATAAAGTGAACCTTGAGGGAACGTTAACCTCTTTATAAAAAATATGGTAGCTCTGTTATCCCATATCACAGTAAAAAGCAGGGAAATAGTGGGTGGTGTGTGGATTTATTGAAAAGCTCTGTCAGTAAACAATTATTACAATCAGTAACACTGTTGTTCAATTTAATTCCTACTGTGATCTTTCCAACTAAGGTATATAAATGCTCTGAGACTGCTATTGATAACATATTTGTAGAGAAATCTAGGGAAAAAAGTTGTATCACAAAACATTACTATATGGGCTCTCCAATCATGACATGCAGTAACTTATGTTAAATGTTGAAATGTGTCAAGATATAAAATATATTAAATTTGAAAACAGAAGGGTACTAAATCAGTCAGTAATTGAGAATTTTAGGAGAATTGCTCAAACACATGAACTGGATAGATGTTTACAACATTTCTGACTGAAATGGAAAATACAAAGCATTCATTAATAAATTTACTTCCTCTTTTGAAAATTAAATCAAATCAAACAGAAGTCTAAAAATAAAACATGGAATACACAAAGAATAAAGACATCAAATGGGACAAAAAGGAGACTGTATCTACTATTCAGGAATTGCTCTGATGTTAGCACTGGTATGTATTAAAAAGAATATGGCAAAATATTGAAGCAAGTACTCCAGAAATCTAAGCAGCTTTATTATGAGAAAAAGATGTTTACATCAGGCAACAAAATAAAAACTATATGGGATATAGTAAAGACAGAGCTAGGTGGGGCCAGAAAGGAAGAGGAACAGAGAGGTCTAAAAATAATTGAGACATTGGTAACATGCATGCAATGTTGCAAACCTCTTAAACAAGTACTTCGTGTCTGTTACTGATAGTTTGGAGTTATCAGGTTTAATAAACAATGCAATGGAATACCTGAGATCAGTCTTTACAAGAACTCCAGTAAAATGGAAATGACACTCATGTCTCCAAAAGAAGTAGGTCTATCATAAAATTCTTAAAATCAAAGTATTCTAGTGGTTATGATAACATATCCATGAAGTTAATGAAAGAGTGCTCATGCAAGTTCATTTCTATCTTAAGTTATTCACGTAATCAATCTCTTATCAGTGGAACAGTTCCAGACTGGCCAAAAATATGCTGAAGTTAAGCCTCTTTACAAGAAGGGGGACAAAGAGGGACTGTCAAACTATTAACCAAGTTCACTTTTTCCAGCTTTTTCAAAAAATATTTGGAAAGGTTGAGTTCAACTGTGTTCTCAAACATATGACTGCAAATAATATATTGTCAAAGTCACAGTTTGTGTTCCTTAAGGGTACTGATACAGAGAAGACTATTAACATGTACTGTGAGAATGTACTTGATTTGTTAGATAACAAATTAGTGGCTACTGGCATTTTCTGTGACCTGTCAAAAGCATTTGACTGTGTGAGCCGCAGCATTCTCTTAAGTAAATTAGAATATAATGGTGTCACCAGCAGTGTTGCGAAATGATTCTAATCTTACCTTACTAACAGGAAACAAAGGGTGTCAGTGCGAAATATCTGTAGAGTAAGAATTAGTCTTCATCTTACTGGGAATTAAATACATGTGGTGTTCCTCAAAGTTCCATCTTGGGTCCTTTGCTTTTTCTTGTGTACATTAATAACCTCTTCTCTGATACATTTCCAGATGCTAAGTTTGTTTTGTTTGCAGATGATACAAACATTGTAATAAATAGCAAGTCAAGTACAGATGTAGAAATGGTTGCTAATCAAATTTTCACCAACATTAATAAATGGTTAAAGCTAATTCACTGTCTTTAGACTTTTGAAAAGACCCACTATATGCAGTTCAAAACCTAAAGAGATTTCCTACCAGCATTTGCATAACATATGCAGACATGCAAGTCAAAGAGGTTGACAATGTTAAATTTCTGGGATTACGAGTCGATAATAAATTCAGGTGGCAAGGGCATACTACAGAACTGCTGAAGCACTTGAACAAGGCTGTATTTGCAGTGCAAATGATGTCAGATGTATATTTAATAAAAAAATAAATAAAAAAAAAACCTGCTTACTTTGCTTACTTTTATTGTATTATGTCATATGCGGTCATATTCTGAGGTAACTTGTCAAACAGAGTAAAAGTTTTTTGAGTGCAAAAGCATTTGTGGTCTAAGTTCAAGCACATCATATAGAAACCTATTCGAGGAACTGGTTGCTGTAATCAATGCTTCTCAGTATATTTGTTCCTTAATGAAATTTGTTGCAAGTAACATGTCTCCATTTCCAGCCAGTAGCTCGATACATAGTATCAGTACTAGAAATAAGAACAATGTACATAAAGACCTCAAGTCACTTACCTCGGTCCAAATAGGGATCCAGTGTCCAGGAACACACATTTTCAATAAATTGCCAACAACCAATAAGAACTTGGTTTCAGATAAAGCACAGATTAAACAGAGTTTGAAAGACTTTTTGATACTCAATTCCTCCTACTCTATAGGTGAATCTCTTAACAGGAACTGTTAGAGCAGCTGAAGTAAAAATGTCTGTTAGACTTCAGTTTGGTCACAACAGCAAAGATTAGGTATTTTTTGTGTGATATATTTATTAAAAGTGTATAGCTATGTTTCATTCTGACAGTGTATTAATTCTGTAAATATTAGCAGTTCCAGTTTACTGTAATGTATTCACATATTTGACAATCCCCTGACAAATGATGAGAGATGTGGGTATTATATTTAAATGGTTTCTTTCTTTTATGTTATACTCTCTGACTTGTTTTAACTCCATGTGAATCTTCTCATTTTGGGTCTATGGAATGAAAACTGAATCTAATATAATCTAATCTCATTCCGTATGATATTATAGAATGAAAATATGCAAAATATGTCAACTTACTGATTTGTCTCTCCACAAGATTTGCAATGATTCTAAGTACAAATGTCGCTGAACTAAGTTGTTTTAGGAGTTTCAAAATGTGTTTTTCCAGTTTCTCTCATCAGCATGGACCTCTGAGAATTTTGAAATTTCTCCCCTATATTACTTCTTCACCATGTGTTAAGCTTATCATTGGTGCAGGACCTCTAGATATGCAGAACTGAATACGCTGTGTCTTTTTAAAACTGAGGGTGAGACCATTCACAGAAAACCAATCAATAATAATTTTAAGAACTTTGTTTACCAAGTCTTCTTTTTCTGTATGTATGCTCGGATTGATTACAATAGTAGTATCATGTGCCAAAGGAACTAATGCTGCTTGTTGTGTAGGCATACTAGATGGAAGGTCATTCATATAAATGATGAACAGCAGTGGACCTAAGATTGTAACTTGAGGAATCCTATATGTGATTTCTCCCCACTGAGAATTATGTCTCTGCCCTAGATTGCTTGAATGACTAAGTATAACTTCCTGCATTCATTTGGTTCCATATGTCATTATCTATCTGTGTTAGCTACAGGCTCAGATGCCTTCCTCATGATGTCATGAACTGTACTCAGTCAGCATCGGATATTGTGTGCAGCCTTGCAGCTGTGAGTACCATCCCTAAACCTGAGGTAGCTGTAATATACACTCTGTGGCAAGGCAGATCAATAACTTTGCCATTTAAGTTAATAAATAAATGACATCAAATATTTTGCCATGTGGTGGTACCATACCCTCCCAACCTTTACTAATTCATGCTCATTAATTGGATCTAACCTCATGTTGTATGCTGGTGTGCAAAACCTAAGTTGAGTTTTTGGTAAGCATTTATAAAGCAGTCATTTATGTAATTTGGCAGGTCTCTTTTCCCAATACTGATATCATCAGCATTTTTAAGAGTAATTTCTTGATCTTCATGTATCTTTCCAGTTTCACTTTATACAATGTCCCACACAGATTTTAATTTGTTGCAGAACTTTCTTGTTACGTTATCATTACTAAGCAGCTTTGCCTTTGCAATTAACTATCAAGATAGTTTCCTCCAAGTCTTTGCATATTCTATAAACCAGGGATCTGTGGATCTTCTCATTTGAGAAATGAGCATTTTTAAAGTACTGCAGGAAATCTTAATGCCTGTTGTGAGCCAGGAACTAGATTTAGTGATCCAACATGAATGGGCTCTAGTCGGTTTTTTTAGATAAATACATTGCAAAATTGGACATGAATATTGAAGAGAAAACATCATAAGCATAGTTAGTACTTGACTTTGAAAGCCCTTCTGACCAGGATTCACTACTTCTACTACCAACAAAACTAGCACAATTTTCTGCAGAGAAATTTCTTATATGAGAAAGAAACACATTTCTTTCTTTTGCAAGTTTAGCTGGAATTGTAAGGCTGAAGGCATTATGATCAGATAGTCCTAAGTTAGTATTAATATTTTTTCTCTCTGTGGGATCAATATTTGATAGTGTGTTGTCTATAGGACTATATTCTTCCAATTGAATTTGGAACCAAGATGTATTCCTAAGAGTTTGGCACATTTATTATCTGCATTCTTTGAAAGTCCTAACATAAGCTTTTGGGTTTTATCTGGATTGTAAACAAGTTTATTGGCTGCAGACCATTTTAAAGCAAAGTCAAGAGCTTCTTGCATAATCTTATCAAGAGTTTGGATGTCATGATCAGGGGACCATTAAAAACTTTAAACAAGACTTTAGAAATTCCAAATATATCGTATTTTCCTCTCATTTGGCTATCGTAGGCAGAGTTTCTGTTGTGCCAGACAAAACACTGCATTATCCTAAAGTTTCCTCTGCCCTGTCCAATTCACTGCTGCCAGTATGCTGAGGGCTGATGTTTGGTGTTGTGTCATACCCCATTCCAAAGTAAATGTCCATAAAAATTTCATAATAATTACTGTGCATGAAGTCACTTTGCTCATTAGGCAGTTTCTCTTAGCTGCAGCAGGTGAGTGTATGGCAAGTTATGACAGGGAACTTCCTGCTCCATATTAAACAGGTTACTCTGCAACAATAAAAAATGGTATATTGCTCAGCTGTTTCATTGTAACGAATTTTTTCAGCATTTTGAATCTTCATAAACATAAATCTTAAGCTGTTTGTAATTTGAATCAACTGTAACAAATTTGTTGTAATAGATCTGGCCTGAAATTGGCCATGTGGAATTAAAGAAAAGCGACCTGGAGACTGAATCTGAACAGTTTTGTTATCCACTAGGTTCGGTATATGTATTGAAACGAGTAATGGTCCTATCATGCTTCCTAGGGGTATTCATTACATTTTGTTTACGTCTATTGACTTTGTTTCATTAAGATCAACATGCTGAGTTCTGTCTTCAAGGAAGTCCCAAATATGGTTCAATACTCAATGAACGTGTACTACTTTTTCACTAAAACCAATAGAAAACAGTAAGTTACAGTAAATAATCAAATGCCAGAAAGTCTCCCAGTTGTAAAGGGTGTTCATCAAAGATCTGTTCTTGGACCTTTCCTTTTCATTATTTATATACATGATTTACCTGCAGTTGTATCATGTGATGCAGTGCTATATGCTGATGACACAACACTCATCACATGTGTTACCAACCTTGAAAATGTGCAACACAGCATGACAGTGGCCATGAAGAGATGCAGTACTTGGTCTGAGGCAGATGTATTGCAGAAGAATGAGAGTAGAACTGAAGCTGTTGTATTTAGTCTGAATGCTCCCAGTCATGATACCAAAACAGTAAAATTATTACCATCTCATGTATGAGGATCACTCCAAAAGAAAGGTACACTATTTTTGTAAAAATACAGTTTTCATTCTGCATGTGTGAAAGTTTTACAGTGTGTAGATACATCCTTCCCGCTTGTTTTCAAACTCAGTTCAACCTGTTCCCCTGAGTGGTGCCGTCACAGCATGTCTTCAAGATGGCTGCTACACTTGACGTTCGTCAGAAGCAACGTGCTGTCATAGAATTCCTGTGCTGTGATAATGAGACAGTGGAAAACATCCACAAGAGGTTGAAAAAGGTGTATTGAGATGCTGCTGTCGATCGCAGTACAGTTAGTCGGTGGGCAAGCAGGTTACATGATGAAAGCAGACACGGCAATATTGAGGATTGTCCTCGCAGCGGCAGGCCTCATACTGCACACGCTCCAGACAGTGTGCAGAGAGTTAATGAGCTGGTGACTGCTGATAGACGCATCACAGTGAATGAATTGTCATGCTATTTTGGGATAGGGGAAGGAAGTGTTTGCAGAATACTGAAAGTGTTGGCATTAAAAAAAGATTGTACCAGGTGGGTTCCCAAGATGTTTATCACAAAACTCGGATGGACAACCCTGAAACACCCGCCCTTAAGTCCTGACCTGGCTCCATGTGACTATTATCTCTTTGGCAAACTGAAGGACTCTCTTCATGGAACAAGGTTTGAAGATGATGACTCCCTTGTCCACACTGCCAAACAGTGGCTCCAACAGGTTGGTCCAGAATTTCACCGTGCGGGTATACAGGCACTGGTTCCAAGATGGCGTAAGGCAGTTGAGGGGGATAGAAATTATGTGGAGAAATGAAAATATTGTTCCTAAAGGATGTATCTACACACTGTAAAACTTTCAAACATGTGGAATAAAAGATGGATTTAAAAAAAAAAATAGTGTGAACTTCTTTTGGAGTGACCCTCGTAGATCAAAAGATCAGCCGTGATACCCACACAGGGAAGTTATGTGGCAAATTGCAAATTGACATGTGTCATCTATCTGCTGTACAAGATGAGGAGGAATGTCAGTAAAGAACTTCCGTTATATGCATATTTTGCAATCTTCCATTCCCACCTGAGTTATGAAACACTATTATGGGGCAATTCCGAATGCTCAAAATTAGTGTTCAAATGGCAAAACAAAGCCTTAAGGTGCATAGCAGGACTTAGCCCATATGAATCATGTCAAGATTATTTTAAGATACTAAATATAATGACAGTGCCTGGCCTTATATTTACAACTGCCTTGTCTTTGTTAAAGATAATCTGAGTAAATTTGACTGAAGGAGGACAGTTCATGACTGTAACATAATAAGTGGACATACAATTAATAGGCTTGCAAAAACAAATAACAGTTACAAATGTCTTGGTCCTGTCTGCTTCAACAAATTACCTGAAATGCCTATAGTGTGCCAGTAAATAAATTTAAACCTAGTCTTTCAAGGTGTCTGAAGAGTAAAGTCATTTACTTGCTCAAGTGTCCCTTGAGTATGTGACAAATGATACACTGTCTGTATGTGAATGAACAATAAATTAACTGCAAACAGATATGCCACACTGTGCAACTACCTTATTAATTTTTCATGTACTTATTGTTAATTATCTGTTTGATTATTTATTTGTCATTCACTGAACTATGTAGTTCATTTATCTTATAATTGATCTGTTAGGAAACATTTTGTTGTCAAGACATTTGCATAAATATGTATTGTATTCATCTTGGATTACTATATTATAGTTAGTGACATTTGTCCAAGTTTATATTATTATTGTTGTTGTGTTAACACTGACGACACCAATTGCATGTAAATATGCTCAAAGGTGGAATAAAACATTTGTATTTGTAAAATAATAGTAATCAGTTGTAGCCAAAGTTCAGCCATAGGCTAATATTTAACTATTTTGACTGTCTACATTTACAGGTGTTCCAATGCCAAAGTTTTATTAATTCACACAAACAAATGTTATTAATGGTCATAAAGGTTCTGAAACATTTAAATGTTTACATTTTGAGTGATTGACTACATCATTTTATAGGTTTTCCTGAAACTACTATTTGATAATTCTACATATTTTACACAAAAATTGCATTGCATAGATGAATTTCTCTCTTTCTGCCTTTGAAACTATGGAACTGACCAAAATGAGATACATATAGGGCCCACATGAAATTACATTGTGTGGACAGCAGTTCTATGATTTTTTTATATGTAATGAGTAGATGAACTTTAACATTAAAAGGTCTTTAAATTACCTCAAATGATGATAAATAATGACTTACATGCTTGATAAAAAGAAACATAGTTGTAACAATTGTAACTAACTTATTGGGAATGGAAATGCTTGTTGCTTGTGAAATTAATGTGAGAAGATTAGGATCACCACCGACTCTAACCATACAACTAATCAAAGGTTTGGCAGTCGGAAAATAAATTAATTTGATCACAGTCCAAAAACTGACAGTGCATACATTGTGATATCACTCATAGGGGATGCAATGTAATTAATAGTATTGCCCTTGCACAGTCCATGAGAATCAAACATTTAAAATAAAATAGAAAGTGGATGAACACTGTGCATAAGATCAGCTCCCAGCAACACGCCTAAAAATAAGACTTAAATTAAAGCATTTGTTTCAAAATAAAAGGGGAAACTAATCACTGGACTTGTGCATAAGGAAATGCATTGGATGTGCTAAAGGGAAATCTATGAGGTGAGTGGCTTAGGTGCAAAAACATAACCTCGCAATACAAGAGAAAATTGTGGATAAAATCATTTATTCCTAAGACATGGATGTGAGGCATGTACACAATTCCTGATAACATTTATTCCTAAAACATTAAAGAAAAGCATCAGTACATTCACCATTATAATCTACACCTAAAATCACTGGTGTGAATCATTCATACAACTGCAGTTGCCTGATGACTAAGTGCAATGGCTCGTGAAACAGTACACGTTTTGCAGCACACCGCGTGCCTATGTGGTTTGCGGAGACGAAATTTCTAGGCATCGTGGCCAAGTTGCAACAATATCACATCACACAATCATGAACAGTTAACATTCTTTAAAACACACATGAGATCGGACAGTTAGTGCTGACAGTAGCCCAACAAACTCTAATGTTCAACCACGTGGCTGGCTCCCCATGTATGAAAGATACGTAAAACAAGGAAAATTTATGACTAGGCAAAACTATTAATATTTAGAAAAATAAAAGCGTATACAGGCACAGCTGAAGGCAAACAGGCATTCATACAGAAGCGAGGGCTCACTTCTTATAGTTGTGACACCTTTGTGTGGCGTTCTTCCAGCAGATACAAGTCTGCTATAGAAATGTACCAAAAGAAAAATCTGCCAAAGTTTTGCATTGCTTGCTGCGAAGCAATCTTTCAGAGTTGAAAAGTGAGACCAAAAGCTAACAGCTGTCCTCTTGCCAAGTAACAACGTGGCACGTGGTCAGTCTAACTCACCCTTCCTAGACTGGAGCACAGCTGTGGATGCTACCGGTGGCAGAGTGCCTCGCTTTTTCTCCTCCACCCTCTTCCACTCTCTGCGTGGCCCAGAAAACCCAAAGATGCCATTTCCACCACCAACTTAACGCAGTTAGATTTCTCACAAATAGCACAAACCTCTTTGCCTACTTGACCACTATAGAGTTGGCTATTCTGTACAACTGCTGCTGAATCTGTATGACTATCGCAGACTTTCTCTAGCAGACTACGCCACCGTCTGGCAATGTGACACACAACCACATTCATTCAATCAAAAGAGAAACAAGGAAAAGAAAGAGAAATGCTAGTGAATGTGGGCTACTGGACTAATGAAAGGTGGTTACAGGACCCTTTCATCACCCCAAACGTCCTGGAGAAGACTGTGCCGCAAATTTTCTCACCATGCTACGAGATTAGCCAACAGTCTTTGAAACAAACATACCCTAACGAGCAACAATTGCAACAGGCAAACAGCAGCACTAAAAAATTGATTAATCACTTATATCCAAATGAGTTTTATCTGACCTTAGTCAATAATTGTGACCTCATGTGGTCAGCCAAAGCGAACAGAACAAATTAAATTAAGCATGATATTGTACACTATCATCATGTCATCTGACCTACTACGACAACAAATGTGAGATATTATCTGAAAATTGCTTTAACCAATTATCAAAAGTTAACATAGAGACACAGATGAACAGGTACACAAAATATATGTACATATATAAACAAATCCAATGATGCAAAATCATTACCACAAACCAGAGGAGTGTCAGCTGGTGCTGACTTATATAAAAACATCTAAGTGAAAGTGCAAAACTCAATGTGCACAACAAATACAGTGATACAAAACCATTAATGAACCCAGTGGAATGACAGCTGATAAATAACCACCTATGGAAAATAAGACATGAGTACAAAAACACATACAGAAACCAGATTGGTGACACCCTGCCATTTTGCAGTTTTGTCACACGGTTGTTTCACTGGGTATTCTCTTTAGGTGCTGGGATGGGTATCTCTTCTAAAGGCTACTTGGAGGATAAGCTACTAGGGGACCACATCACTGAACTGGGGAGTTTGCAGCGGCGTTGAATGTAATGTCCATCGTAATTCAGGTTTTTCATCCTAGACAGCACCCCGTGACGTTGCTTCATGCCCGTTTCCACCCTCTGTGTCCATACAGAGGGATGGTTCAACATTGCAGATTTGCAGGACTTCGCTGCTTGTCGACCCTGCCTCATCATCGAGAAGGTGGCTTGGCAGTCGTCGTCCGCGTATTGTGGAGGAATGTGTTTTACGACACATGCCCCCTTCTCCTGTCATGTCAATGGAGAGAGACATGCTTTTCTGCATCACATTGAGGTCGACGTAGACTCGTGTGGGTGTTGGGCATGAGATCCGCTCATCACCTCTTTGCACCATCTCAGTTGATGCATCAGTGCTGGGACACTGTAATAGGAAACGCTTCATCTGAGCCTCATAATCATTCATGTTCAGATGTTATAAAGCTGCACAACACTAACTACTCTTTTCTGCTCAGAAGAAGAAATAACTAAAATAACTACTCATATATTCGGGGACCCTTTACAATTCATAGAAAATATACACTTTAATTTTAATCACACCAGAATGAATCAAAACATTGGAAAATATACATTGTGATTTTACTCACAAAAGAATGAATGCAAGAAAAACATATGGGCAATACGTCATTCCAACCTCTGAGGGGCAAGATCTTCTGCTTCTTATTCAATATAAGGTCTTACATTGCAGATGACGTGCAGGCCCTTCAACTTGTGAGAGCGGAGGGTTTCTACTTCAAGCGCATTCGGATGTGGAATCCGCTTGATTCTGTATGGCCCATTGAATAAGAAAAAAAACTTCTTTGACAACCCAGCACGTTTATTACAGAGCTTGTGCAAGCATACAAGTACTTTCTGGCCTATGTGAAAAGTTATTTTCCACACCTTCTTTTTGTAGGCTCTTATCCAAGCCTCAGCAGCACTCTATATATTTTTCAGGGCAAGCTCCACAACTGCAGATCTCCGTAACCTGGGTTCTGCTGGCCAGAGAACCACCTCTTTTATTTTACTCACAGGCTCCTTGTTTTTCAGGACCAGAATCAGTGGCAACATCATCGAGGCATTTGGCAACTCATTTTATATGTTCTGGAAACTGGATAGTTTCATGTCCGTCTGGTGGCCATGGTGGCAGTATAACTGACACAATTTTCCAAACTCCTTCATCCACCTTTCACAGGGATTCGCTGAAGGGGAGAAAAGGGAGATAAAGACCGGTTTCACTCTGACAGTAGCTCAGATGCACGTACCACATGAGCTTATTCACCAGTTCCTCCAGAATCGCCAACAGCCACCTGGAGTCATCCAGAGCTCGCCTCTTAAATAGGATGACGTTCTGGATAATATAATACTGCCTGATGGCCATGTGGGATTTATCATGCCATTTCTCTTTGACATCACACAAGACTTCTTCCTTGTCTTGCTTCGGCCTGCTATTACCTATTGACGCAGTGACATAATTCTCAAATGCCACGTTCTGAAGGTATAACACACTAAAATTGTTTTCATCAATAGCGTTATCCTGAGCATGGGCGAGCCCAATAGGCATCCGAGATAGAGCATCAGCAATGATGTTCTTGTGCCCTGGAATGTACTCTATCATGAAGTGGTATTCCTGGAGGAACACCGTACGAGCCTACCATATTGATCTTGGCACTCATTAGGAATTGTAGTGCTTGGTGGTTGCTGTACACCCTAGTCGTGCACCTGAACAAATAGTACCAGAATTTCTTGAACACCAAGACAATCGCCGATCAGAGTGGTCGAGCAGTTCTAGGCACTTCAGTCTGGAACCGGTCGCAGGTTCGAATCCTGCCTTGGGCATGATGTGTGTCATGTCCTTAGGTTCGTTAGGTTTAAGTAGTTCTAAGTTCTAGGGGACTGATGACCTCAGATATTAAGTCCCATAGTACTCAGAGCCATTTGAACCCAGACAATCGCCAGGGCTTCAAGTTCCGTGACAGAGTAGTTCCGTTCACTCTGCGAGAGCACATGGTTGGCGAACGAGATAGTTTTCCAGGTGGATGGATCCTTTCCACCATCTGTCTGGAACAACACTGCTCCCAGCCCCATCAGTGAACTATCTGTCATCAGACAAAACTCCTGATTCAAATCCGGATGCACAAGCAATGGAGCATTAACCAATTTAATTCGTCAATTTCACTCTGTTCTTGCTCGTCCCACATCTGAACAGTGTTCTTACCTGTCAGTGCACTTGAAAGGGTTGGACAAAAGCCCCAAATAAACCCTGAGATGACACTTTGTCGTGGGCATCTTGCACTCCACAATCGCTGAAATTTTTTCGGTATCCAGATGAATCCCATCTGCCGACACAATATGACACAGAAACATTATGCTTTCACACCCGAACTGGGATTTGTACAGATTCACAGTCACCCCCGCAATTGATTTAGTACCTGGTTGTGTTCCTCCCACGACTTCTCTGGAATGAGAATGTCGTCCACATACTCAGTTACGGGGGCTTTTAGGTCGTCAGGTAATATGCTATTCAGGCCTCTTATGAAGGTGGCTGAAGAAATATACAACCTGAAAGGGAGACATTTAAACTGGTAGCAACTCTCATAGCAGAGGAATGCAGTGTATTTCCTGCAAGATGAATCGAGCATAATTTGCAAATAGCTGTGCCGGAGGTCCATGGATGACAAAACTTTCACACGGTGAAACCTTTGCAGCAGTTCCTCCAGTCCTTCTGGCCTATCTGTCTCGGACATGATGACCATATTTATTTGCCATGAGTCAAACACCAAATGCACGGACTTGTCCTGCTTTGGCACAATGAGTAATGGCGAGTTATAGGAACTCCTAGCTCGGCCTATTATACCATGCTCCAGCATCCTACTTATTTCGGCTTACACACTGCTCTTGTGCACCAGTGGGATGGAGTAGGGCTTAACAAAGAATGGAAGATGTTTGCATACTGTAAAGCAGTATAGAAACCATCAATTGCCCCCGGTGAATCCGAAAATACTTAGGCATGGCTTCTCAGAACGCGACACAGTTCCACACGATTTGCTTCCGTGGCTCCTGCACCAGCAATACACCTTTCCACAGCGCTCATTAAACATTGTTCCTGTCATGTTCATTAGGTTGTGAATCTAGGTCACTAATCAAATTGACCAAAACCTCCTGCCCAGTTCACGACTCAGTCCTAACGTGAAATTTCAGACAGCTCACCTCAGACTCCTTGCACAAAACACATTCCTTGAAAATTAGACTGACAGGGTTGCTCCCGGCAATGATAGTCATAACACCGCCAGCCATGTCAATTAGGGCATGGTAGGCATTATAAAGTCAGTCCTCAATATCATCACCACGCTCATTAGTGGCATCACAAAAAAATTGAATTCAAACTCGTGACCTTGACAGACGAAGTTTACTCGAGTCTGTACTTTAATTTTAACACTTTTTCCATATATCACGCCCCCTGACTGTGGTTCCTCCCACCTTGAAAGTTGGCTAACTCCCCATTTTCTCAGACATCTGAAACGCAGCCTCACTAATAAGTAAAAAGGGGCTGCTTGTATCGAGCACACATCTAACACTGACTTCCCAAATGTAAACAGACACGACTGGGTTTGCTGTAGGCACACCAATACTGTAGCCTTCCCTCAACAAATCTTCCCTAATATCGTCTTCCTCTACCAAATGCACAACAATATCATCAAAAGTACCGGTCTTCGTTAAGTTGACACCAACCGAGTCAGCCAATAGTCATTGATCCCTTTGATTAGGGGCATTTGGTGGATTGTGCTGCGGGTTTGCGGGACGAATTTCAACACCCAGTGGCGGACCACCCGTACTGTTTACAGCACTCCTGTTGTTGCTTGTTCGATAATTAGTCTGTGGTCGGTCATGACTACCATTCCTAGGTCCATTATAATTGCTCCTAAATCTCTACTCATTACCATATCTTCTAAACTCCCTGAGGTATCTTTGATTTCCTCTCAGCAAATGATGACCATTGGCATCGTTTGTTCTGCCCGTGTTCCGTGAGGAGTCGCGGCGCTGCCAACGATCGTGCACTCTGTAACTCCCAGGCAACCCATTATGTCTGGATTGCCACCTGTCTCTAGGGCTGCGGCTTCACTCGTGTGGCCACTGCTCATAGGTGCTCTGATCGTAACTCTGCATGGTGCCATTCGCATTGCACTCAAGTTGTAAAAGGAAATTGCTAAACCCCTGTACATCATCCTTACATCGTCTTGCAAGGATAAAATGCCGCAACTGCATTAGAATGTGGGCTACTGGACTAATGAAAGGTGGCTACAGGACCCTTTCAGAATAATAAAAAAATTACATTGCATTGCACACCTCAATAGAACCGTGTATTGCCTATTCAGGAATGAATTGTTATTAACCAGATGTCCCAACAAATCAGTTACATCTCAAGTGTCAGTACTGTCTCATGTGTTCTTAGATTTCCCCAGAAACCAAGCTAATCTTCTACGAATAATTTCCGCAGGTCCATAAGCATCATCAAGATGTTCATTCACCTGCAGCATGCGCTCGAGCATCTACACAGGGATGGAGAATTTCGACTGGTTTAATTCTGGTAGCATAATGAGTCCATGTTTTACACGACTCTGCGCTGCCACTGACAAATAGATCGACAGGAAGTGTTGACGAAACTCCCTGACTGTGTAGCAATTGTGTGCAATTGACCTCATCCGCGCCGCTGGCTCACCTTCGAGGTAGCCGCACATATACTCTATTTTGTGCACACTGGACCAAGTAGGAGGAAGGGAGAACTTGAACTGCTGTAACCAGGCCCACGGGTGAATCCCCATAGCCGAGTTATGGAAGACTTCAAACTTCCTCACCATCAGAAAATGTTTAAAGTCAAATTTGTGAGTTTTCCTTGGCAAACATTCCTGAGGGGATCCGCGCCATTCCCACCTGGTACTAGATCCGTGATCGTGACAATGATCAAATTCACCATCATTCCCGGAATCATCATCGGAATGATGGCCCTTTCGTTCATTTCTTTCAACTTCATGGGCCGTTAACCCTTTTAGGTGAAATTCTAAATGGGCCATGTGCTCACGTAGCCCTCGGTAACCCTACTTTGTTGTATATTTATTTCACACCGTCTGTGCGGACATTTCGTTATCAACCATATTTCGTCCACATCCGCTGATGACAAGGTAATCGGCTATTATGTACAACTGCTGCTGAATCTGTGTGACTATCACAGACTTTCTGCAGCAGACTATGCCACCATCTAGCAATATGACTCACAACCACATTCATTCAATCAGTTATGAAAAAAAAGAGAAACAAGGAAAAGAAAGAGAAATGCTAGTGAATGTGGGCTACTGGACTAATGAAAGGTGGCTACAGGACCCTTTCAGAATAATAAAAAAATTACATTGCATTGCACACCTCAATAGAACCGTGTATTGCCTATTCAGGAATGAATTGTTATTAACCAGATGTCCCAACAAATCAGTTACATCTCAAGTGTCAGTACTGTCTCATGTGTTCCTAGATTTCCCCAGAATCCAAGCTAATCTTCTACAAGGTATTGCTCTACCAGTTTTTCTTCCATTCTTCATATCAGTACTATGCAAGTGTGACTTTTTAAATTGATGGTTGAACAATATTCACATATACTAGCACCCACCTTACTTGAAGTTGGAATTATTACACTCTTCTTGAAGAATGAGGGTTTTTCCTGCGTCATTTATGCTATGCAGCGGTTATAACAATTTTCTCATCCCCAGAAAATGCGATCAACTCCATGTGCCTTGTTTTGAGTCAGGTCTTCCGTGCTCTGTCAAATACTAATTGTAGTACCACGTCTCACAATTCATCTTCACTGTAGGAAAATTATTGGGAAAAAGGATTTGGAAATGATAGGGGAAATATTATTTAAAGGGTTAAATGATTTTTTAAGATTATTCTGAAATATATTGTTGGATAATATATACTAGTTAAGAAAATGGCGGGCAACGGTCTTGCCGCAGTGGATACACCGGTTCCCATGAGATCACTGAAGTTAAGCACTGTCGGGCGTGGTCGGCACTTGGATGGGTGACCATCCAGGCTGCCATGCACTGTTGCCATTTTTTGGGGTGCACTCAGCCTCGTGACGCCAATTGAGGAGCTACTCAATGGAATAGTAGCAGCTTCGGTCAAGAATACCATCATAATGACCGGGAGAGCGGTGTGCTGACCCCGCACCCCTCCTATCCGCATTCTCCACTGAAGATGACATGGCAATCGGATGGTCCTGGTAGGCCACTCGTGGCCTGAAGACAGAGTGCAAAGAAAATGGCAGTGCACAAAGGGGTGTGCTGGAAGAGCCATGTGGGCTGGTTCTAATCCAAGAGCTAAAGACTACAGAAACATTAGAAATGAGCTAATACCTCTTAATCAATGAAGGTCGGGACCAGATGGATAATGGGTGGCTCACAACCTTTCTTTGGCATTGTTTGGTGGCATGGGAAAAATGCTTCAATGGCACATTTGGCAGCAAAGGAGGGCCAAAACGAATGGAGATGGGATAGTAATAAATTGGTCTGGTAGTCTGAGCACGCACTGCATCACACTGCCCTGTTTGCACTACACTGCACATAGTATTCTAATAGCTAATACCAGGGGCACCCGGTACTTTGTACTCCTGTAGTCAGTAGAACTGCCTCGAGAAGACACAGCTCAGGAAGGCAGCATGGAAAAAACGCAGTGGCACTCCTCTCAATAAATAGACTGCGACAGAACGGCGATGACAAGTGTGGGATAAGAGTTGTGCAGTTTGTGTACACCCCAGCAAAAATGCAGCAGATGACAACATGCGTCATGTGGTGACATGCAACGCAGCTGCTCAGCATGGCTGGCGACATTGTCTCATCAGAGTGGAACAAGACTGCTCAAGCGACAGCTCAGTGTGCTTAGCGTCCGGAAAGTGTGGCCTCTACATTCTCCTCCCCCCTCCCCCCCTCCCCCAGAGGAAGTGTCGAGCGAGGATGTTCCGAGGCTGGTTTCTGGTCTATGCAGTCCATTGTCTGCAGCTACAAATGGAGGTGAGGGAAGGAGTTGCCGCATAGTTCTCCCCCTTGTGAGAAGAAAACACCGGTGTTAACTGCACAGAGGGGTGCTCGAAGCTGGCTGATGGTGCTTGTTGTAGGGCTTGCACAGGCTGCTGCTGTGCTCTCCAGTGAACAGAGGGCCATGGGCAGCTCCTGCAGACGATGTTGGGAGTGTGTGAAGTAGTGTTACTGCTCCAATGGTGCAGGTGCTAGTGACAGTGGTGATGCAACTCTGTTGAGTGTGGGGGGCACTGTCTGTTTTAGCTGGAGGTTGCAGAAAGTGTGGTGCTGCGGCAATATCAGGGTGCCAGGAACTGGGAGGTGTGTCACTCACGTAGTTGTTTGTTGGTGGAGCAGAGGCAGCACTGACTGGTGTCGTGGAAGACACAGTGTCGGGGATGGCGTCATCTGGTGGCCTGTCAGGGACACCAGAGGGAATGCTGTCGGCCTGCTTCATATCAGATGCATTGTTGATGGTGCCATGGCTGGATCCAGTGGTAGGCAAGGGCAACTCTACCTTGACGGTGCAGTGCTCATCAGCTGGAGGTAGCTCTATGACATAGGTTGGCTTGGCCTGTGTGTGGAGATGGTTGTTGTGATCTCACACGGACAAATGGAGAATGTCTCATCTCCACATCACACCACCAGATGTGGGCCTGAATACTGAGGGCAGAGAGGTGGTCAGTATGCATCAAACCGAATTGTGTTGTGTGTGTATGCTGTAAGGTCATGGTGGGTGTAGGTACAGAGCACACAGTGTTGTTGTGGAAGTGCTGGTTGCAGTTTGGCCATGTAGCTCTGGAGCTGCTGCACGAAACATGGGATGGTGCTGTTAAGAGGGAGTGGGGTCACTTCCAAAAACTCGTCAGGAATGGTGAGTGGCTGTCTGTATACCATCTCGGCAGCCAAAGTTCCAAGGTTATTTTGAGTGCAATCTGCGGGCCTAGAAGTACTGGGGCAAGGGCAGCAGACCATTCGGAAGAATTTCATGTGAGGGCAGTTTAAGTGTGTGGTGAAACCATTCCACTATGCCTTTAGCTGCAGGGTGGTAGCTAGTGGTGTGGTGGAAATTGGGCCACAGGTGGCTACCAGAGATCAGAGAGGGCAGAGGTGCACTGGTGCCCACGATCTGTAGTCAGGTCATGTGGGCTACTGAATTGGAACCCCCAGGTGTGAACAAAGGTTGCAGCCAGTGTCAGCTGAAATGTCTGGGATAGAGGTGGCCTACAGGCAGCGAGTAAATCTGTCAATATTGTCAGCGGATTTCGATACCTGTTGGAGGAGGGTAGTGGGCTGACAATGTCGAGGTGGACGTGCGTGAACTAGTGCTGTGCTGGGGTAAAGGTGGCTGCAGGGGAGTGAGCATGCCATCTGAACTTGGCGCACTGGTACAGAGAACAGAACTGGTCTCAGATATTGCAGTCACATTGGATGCCCAGCCAGATGAAGCATTGTTTCATGAGGGTGGTGGAAGTGTAGATGCCTGTATGTGCAAAGCTGTGGACATGGTCAAATGCTGGTTTTTGGAAGGCAAGGGGGAGTAAGGGGCTGGGGTGATCATTGGAGCTGTCAGGTTGTGAAGGATCCATGAGGATGTCATGCCAGATCTTAAGGCTGGAGCCTGATGTGGATCTTAGCTGGTGCTTGAGGCCAGTGTCGACATACCAGAGTGTGTGGGCCAGGTCTGGGTCACCCTCTTGAGCAGTGGCCAAGGTATTGTAGTCTAAGGGTTGGGTGATGACACGGGAGTGGCTAAGGTATCTGCCACAATGTTGTTAATCTCGGTAACATGCCAGATGTTGATGGTGAACTGGGTTTGTCCAGGCACACGTCTGTCAGTGGTGGGAGGGATGTGGTGGTACATGTGGAGGGATGGCATATGCAGAGGGGCATGGGGAGGTTCGCAGGAGGGGGTCTCTGGCATGCACGAAGGGATGGCGTGTATGGAGGAGTGTGGGTGGCGGTTCAGGAGGGTGGAGGGGCAAGAGGTGGGTGGGGGTGCAAGCAGGATGCATCCATACAACCTAATGGGAACTGATTTCATGACCATTTAGGTTGTGCTAATTGGAATATTTAAAAAAGGAAAACCAGCAGGTTTCAGTAATGAGACCCCGTGCCTAGGTCTAGAGGGGGGTCACCAGGGTGCACGTACTTACACAGTGTGCTAGTTAAGAAAATGACAGTACGTGAAGGGGTGCACTGGAAGAGCCACATTAGCTGGTTCTAACATATTAACCCAAAAGTTAACGAATACAGTAACATTAGAAACGGGCTAATACCTCTTAATCGAGGAGGATCTGGACCAGATGGACCGTGGGTGCCTTGCAACTTTTCTTCGGTGTCATCAGGCACCATGGGGAAAACCATTTCAATAGCGCAATTGTCGGCAAAATAGCGCCAAACCAGCTGGGTATAATATGGTAATAGATCGGCATGGTAGTCCTGATGCACACTACACTTCACTGCATTGTTTGCACTACACTGCATGTAGTATTCCCATAGCTGATACTGGAGGGACGAACTGGTTGTCTAGCATCAGGCTTTGTACTCCTGCAGTCAGTGAGCTGCTTTGAGAAGACACAGCTCAGGAAAGCAGCATTGAAAAGATGTGACACTCCTTTCAATAGACAACTGTGGCAGAATGAAGGCAATGAGCATGGGATAAGAGTTGTGCCATTGGCATATACTCCGGAAAAAATGTGGCAGACGACAATGTGGGCCACATGGCATTTCACAAGCGAGCTGCCAAGCACAGTCAGGGATGTTTCCTCATGCCTCATCAGAGTGGAACAAGACTGGTCAAGCAACGATTAGGCAGTGTGGCTAGCATCCAGCAAACATGGCTGTCTGTCAAAGTTCTCCCCCCACCCCCTAGCCCCACCCCCACCCCCACCCCCACCCCCATCCCCACCCCGGCTGAAGTGCCCAGCGAGGGTGTTGCAGGACTAGTTTCTGGTCTACGCTACAGGTGGAAGCGAGGGAGGGATTCGCCATAAGCCTAGTCATCATTGTGTTTGGTGCCCAAGGTTTGTGTCAGTATACCATCATAAAGGCTGTCATTAGTGCAACTTTGATCCATTCTTTCCCCTTGGAAGCAATATAACAGAGTTCTAGCTCTTTGATGCAGTATAAAAGAACGAGTGTACTTGTCTTGGACAATTCTCATTACAACTCATACACAATCACAAACATAGATATTTATAAATACACTTCTGCAGATTGCTAGATACCTCTGTTTATTCACTTTCCTAAGAACTAACTGCTCTAGTATGTTCTTCTTTTAATATTTGACAGAGAATTCACCTGCAGTGATGTGTTTTCAGGATCACGTATCGTGTCGAGATGTTTTAACTTACCTTGCAGCTTGCTCCCACTCATTGTGCTGCATCGAATCCATTCATGTGTATATTCTCATTCATTTTGATGTTTTAGCATACTAGTTATTCAATTAGATATTCCCGAATGAGATTTTCACTCTGCAGTGGAGTGTGCGCTGATATGAAACTTCCTGGCAGATTAAAACTGTGTGCCCGACCGAGACTCGAACTTGGGACCTTTGCCTTTCGCGGGCAAGTGCTCTACCATCTGAGCTACTGAAGCACAACTCATGCTCAGTACTCACAGCTTTACTTCTGCCAGTATCTCATCTCCTACCTTCCAAACTTTACAGAAGCTCTCCTGCGAACCTTGCAGGACTAGCACTCCTGAAAGAAAGGATACAGCGGACAGAAAGTTTCATATCAGCGCACACTCCACTGAAGAGTGAAAATCTCATTCTGGAAACATCCCCCAGGCTGTGGCTAAGCCATGTCTCCACTGTATCCTTTCTTTCAGGAGTGCTAGTTCTGCAAGGTTCGCAGGAGAGCTTCTGTAAAGTTTGGAAGGTAGGAGATGAGATGCTGGCAGAAGTAAAGCTGTGAGTACTGGGCGTGAGTCGTACTTCAGTAGCTCAGATGGTAGAGCACTTGCCCGCAAAAGGCAAAGGTCCCGAGTTCGAGTCTCGGTTGGGCACACAGTTTTAATCTGCCAGGAAGTTTCATATCAGCGCACACTCCGCTGCAGAGGGAAAATCTCATTCTGGAAACATCCCCCAGGCTGTGGCTAAGCCATGTCTTCGCTGTATCCTTTCTTTCAGGAGTGCTAGTTCTGCAAGGTTCGCAGGAGAGCTTCTGTAAAGTTTGGAAGGTAAGAGACGAGATACTGGCAGAAGTAAAGTGGTGAGTACCGAGTGTGAGTCGTGCTTCGGTAGCTCAGATGGTAGAGCACTTGCCCGCGAAAGGCAAAGGTCCCGAGTTCAAGTCTCGGTCGGGCATACAATTTTAATCTGCCAGGAGGTTTCAATTATATATTGGTTATTGCAGCTGTAGTTTAGCATAGTTTGTAGTTGAGGAGCGTAATGGGTTGTAGCTCATGGCAAACATAGCATGAGATGTTCTTAAATTAAGTACGTGTAGCTAGTGGGACATAAAGTGTATGTATATTTGGTATAACTTGTTCTTTTGTTTGCTTAATAATCTGGTTGTACATAGTTTTTCCTTCCTATGTGTGTGTGTGTGTGTGTGTGTGTGTGTGTGTGTGTGTGTGTGTGTGTGTGTGTGTGTTTTCCCCCTCTTGTATATATTGTCTTCATTTTAGCATTTAGTTTCCTTTTTGTAAATATTCTCATTCCCCTTTTTCTATAACATTTCTTCCAACTATCTTAATCTATTTACTATGTTATCTACAAGTTCATGAAGAGTAGCAGTATTGGTGCTACATTAGGTCATTCAAATAGCCAGAATATTAGCTCACTCTTGAAGCTGTCAAGTGTGCCATATTCTTTAGGATAAAAATATACATAATTTGGTCCTTAGTGTTTAGACTACTTATTGATACTTAATACTACAGGTGAATGTGTTAGCACTAGCCAACAGAGCTCTAACTTCTACATTTACTCTCAAATGAATTAAGAAATCTTTATATGATTGGTCAGATTAATTGCTCTTTTAGTAGCACCTAGTAGCACTCGCCACTTCATAGGAAGCTGAACAGCATATTGCTAGTAGTTTGCAGTCCTGCGCATGTGTGAAATGATCACTGTGTTCTCATGTAACTAAGTGAGTAGTAGTGTCTGTGAGGGAGGTGGAGGAGGGGGTGAATGACCTTCCAAACTGTCCCCTTTACTGCTGCACTGTACGTTCAGTTCATAGCACACTGGGAATGTTTAGCTTTTCAAATTGTGTTACAAATATAAATTCTCTTACAAACTAATTTCTTTCAAATCGTCTTACTTTACATAATATTTACACCTCAGTCCATGTACAAGTGTGTATTTTTACTTGGTTCCTTCACCATCTTCCCCTATATACAAGTTGCTAAGGTGTGTAATAAATGTCATCCTAACAATAAATTTTTCTTTTTATGTTCATCTCCATATTTTGCCTTAATGTGTGATTTCTACATATGCTAATTGCTAGTTTTGGTTCAATGTTTTATTGATAGTGAATGTGTTCATAACAACAGTCCTTGCCCGACATGAAAGTTGGTCATTCTTCTTATCATACTGCACCTTCCTGTATTACGCATTTTTTCTAGAGCTATCAACTCTTGCCATACCTTTGCTTCCAAAGGTATAGTTATTTTTTCAGATGATTTTGGTAAATGCTTGACGCTTTCACCACCTTCAAGCCTGTCAAACATTAATTCAGCAGGTGTGTATCCTGTGGATAAGTGAAGCAAATTGTTTAGTATTTGTTCAAAAGGTGTTATGTACTCTATCCATTTACTGTCTTTAATGGGATGTATGTTCTGATGAATCTCTGATGAATTCTCAAAATACCTGCCTCTGGTTGGAATTTAGATCCAAAAATATGTTTCATACCATGAACCATGGACCTTGCTGTTGGTGGGGAGGCTTGCGTGCCCCAGCAATACGGATGGCCGTACCATAGGTGCAACCACAATGGAGGGGTATCTTTTGAGAGGCCAGACAAATGTGTGATTCCTGAAGAGGGACAGCACCCTTTTCAGTAGTTGCAGGGGCAGTGGTCTGGATGATTGACTGATCTGGCCTTGTAACACTAACCAAAACGGTCTTGCTGTGCTGGTACTGCGAACGGCTGAAAGCAAGGGGAAACTACAGCCGTAATTTTTCCCGAGGGCATGCAGCTTTACTGTATGGTTAAATGATGATGGCGTCCTCTTGGGTAAAATATTCCGGAGGTAAAATAGTCCCCCATTCGGATCTCCAGGTGGGGACTACTCAAGAGGACGTCATTACCAGGAGAAAGAAAACTGGCATTCTGCAGATCGGAGTGTGGAATGTCAGATCCCTTAATCAGGCAGGTAGGTTAGAAAACTTAAAAAGGCAAATGGATAGGTTAAAGTTAGATATAATGGGAATTAGCGAAGTTCGGTGGCAGGATGAACAAGACTTTTGGTCAGGTGAATACAGGGTTATAAATACAAAATCAAATAGGGGTAATGCAGGAGTAGGTTTAATAATGAATAAAAAAATTGGATTGCAGGTAAGCTACTACAAAGAGCATAGTGATCGCATTATTGTGGCCAAGGTAGACACGAAGCCCACACCTACTACAGTAGTACAAGTTTATATGCCTACTAGCTCTGCAGATGATGAAGAAATTGATGAAATGTATGATGAGATAAAAGAAATTATGCAGGTAGTGAAGGGAGACAAAAATTTAATAGTCATGGGTGACTGGAATTCGAGATTAGGAAAAGGGAGGGAAGGAATCATAGTAGGTGAATATGGATTGGGGGAAAGAAATGAAAGAGGAAACTGTCTGGTAGAATTTTGCACAGAGTGTAACTTAATCATAGCTAACACTTGATTCAAGAATCATAAAAGAAGGTTGTACACATGGAAGAATCCTCGAAATACTAGAAGGTAGATAGATTATATAATGGTAACACAGAGATTTAAAAACCAGGTACTAAATTATAAGGCATTTCCAGGGGCAGATGTGGACTCAGACCACAATCTATTGGTTATGAACTGTAGATTAAAACAGAAGAAACTGCAAAAAGATGGGAATTTAAGGAGATGGGACTTGGACAAACTGATTAAACCAGAGATTGTACAGAGTTTCAGGAAGAGCATAAGGGAACAATTGTCACAAATGGGGGAAAGAAATACAGTAGAAGAAGAATGGGTAGCTTTGAGGGATGAAGTAGTGAAGGCAGCAGAGGATCAAGTAGGTAAAAAGATGAGGGCTAGTAGAAATCCTTGGGTAACAGAAGAAATATTGAATTTAATTGATAAAAGGAGAAAATATAAAAATGCAGTAAATGAATCAGGCAAAAAGGAATACAAACGTCTCAAAAATGAGATCGACAGGAAGTGCAAAATGGCTCAGCAGGGATGGCTAGAGGACAAATGTAAAGATGTAGAGGCTTATCTCACTAGGGGTAAGATAGATACTGCCTACAGGAAAATTAAAAAGACCTATGGAGAAAAGAGAACCAGTTGTATGAATATCAAGAGCTCAGTTGGAAACCCAGTTCTAAGCAAAGAAGGGAAAGCAGAAAGGTGGAAGGAGTATAGATACAAGGGCGATGTACTTGAGGACAATATTCTGGAAATGGAAGAGAATGTAGATGAAGGTGAAATGGGAGATACTGCTTGAAGAGTTTGACAGAGCACTGAAAGACCTGGGTCGAAACAAGGCCCCGAGTGTAGACAACATTCCATTAGAACTACTGACAACCTTGGGAGAGCCAGTCCTGGCAAAACTCTACCATCTGGTGAGTAAGATGTATGAGACAGGCGAAATACCCTTAGACTTCAAGAAAAATACAATAATTCCAATCCCAAAGAAATCAGGTGTTGACAGATGTGAAAATTACCGAACTATCAGTTTAATAAGTCACAGCTGCAAACTACTAACACAAATTCTTTACAGACGAATGGAAAAACTGGCAGAAGCCAAACTCGAGAAAGATCAGTTTGGATTCCGTAGAAATATTGGAACACGTGAGGCAATACTGACCTTACGACTTATCTTAGAAGAAAGATTAAGGAAAGGCAAACCTACATTTCTAGCAATTGTAGACTTAGAGAAAGGTTTTGGCAATGTTGACTGGAATACTCTCTTTCAAATTCTAAAGGTGGCAGGGGTAAAATACAGGAGGCGAAAGGCTATTTACAATTTGTACAGAAACCAGATGGCAGTTATAAGAGTCGAGGGGCATGAAAGGGAAGCAGTGGTTGGGAAGGGAGTGAGACAGGATTGTAGCCTATCCCAGATGTTATTCAATCTGTATATTGACCAAGCAGTAAAGGAAACAAAAGAAAAATTTTAGTAGGAATTAAAATCTATGGAGAAGAAATAAAAACTTTGAGGTTCGCCGATGACATCATAATTCTGTCACAGACAGCAAAGGACTTGGAAGAGCAGTTGAACGGAATGGACAGTGTCTTGAAAGGAGGATATAAGATGAACATCAACAAAAGCAAAACAAGGATAATGGAATGTAGTCAAATTAAGTCAGGTGAAGCTGAGGGAATTAGATTAGGAAATGAGACACTTAAAGTAGTAATGGAGTTTTGCTATTTGGGGAGCAAAATAACTGATGATGGTCGAAGTAGGGAGGATATAAAATGTAGACTGGCAATGGCAAGAAAAGTGTTTCTGAAGAAGAGAAATTTGTTAACATTGGGTATAGATTTAAGTGTCAGGAAATCGTTTCTTAAAGTATTTGTATGGAGTGTAGCCATGTATGGAAGTGAAACATGGACTATAAATAGTTTGGGCAAGAAGAGAATAGAAACTTTCGAAATGTGGTGCTACAGAAGAATGCTGAAGATTAGATGGGTAGATCACATAACTAGTGAGGAGGTATTGAATAGAATTGGAGAGAAGAGGTGTTTGTGGCTCAACTTGACAAGAGGAAGGGACCGGTTGGTAGGACATGATCTGAGGCACCAAGGGATCACATATTTAGCATTGGAGGGTAGCGTGGAGGGTAAGAATCGTAGAGGGAGACCAAGAGATGAATACACTAAGCAGATTCAGAAGGATGTAGGTTGCAGTAAGTACTGGGAGATGAAGAAGCTTGCACAGGATAGAGTAGCATGGAGAGCTGCATCAAACCAGTCTCAGAACTGAAGACCACAACAATAACAGCCATGAGATTTAATAAATTGTTTCCATTTAGATCTTGTTAAATTGATAGCATTATCAGTGAGTCTGGCTTTTTGCTTGCCAACTTGGACAAAATTATTTCCTACTATTCTCTTTATGATGGGTCCTGGCCTAAAAATTTTATATCTTCCCATGAAAATTCAGATTTTTTCAAGTTATCAGTAATTTCATATTCAGAGAAACTTTCTATGACTTTCCTGAGTATTTGTACATAAGCTTCCCACATGGACGTGGTGATAAGATCATCAACATACACAATGACTTGATCTGAAAGTTCTGCCCAAGTACTCTGTCTAACACTGCAATAAATACGCTGGCACTCACATTAAGGCCAAATGACAGAATGCAAAACTGGTAACTTATACGTTGCGCACAAAGGCAGTACACTGGTGACTTTCAGGATGAAGTAAGATTTGCAAGTATGAGGCTGTGAGGTCAAATACTTAACTCTGTGAAATTGTAACAACTGCGCTTCAGTATTCTCTGGTCTGGTTCTTACAGGCATGATGATTTTATTTATTTTCCTTGCATCCATGACAAGGTGAACTGTACCATCAGGTTTGACTATCACTAAAATTGGACTGTGTATGGTGAGTGTGATGGTTCAATTATATTTCACTTAATCATCTCTTTCCTGACAGCCTCCTTTTTAGTCCATGGATTGTGTATAACATGCAACATATGGATATACCTTCATTTGATATACATACCCCTTTATTACACTGGATTCATATGGCTATACCTTAATTTGATACTATTATCCCTTTATTACATTGGATTTTTCTTCAGAAATGTGTGAGAATTAAGTTTGTTCTGCAGCTTGTCAAAGTGCAGACCAACTTTACAAAATTAAATTTACCACTGCGCCAGTGTCTAACACAACCTGTACGTTTGTGTTGACAATTTTGCAATTATACTAGCTTGTACTTTGTTCTCTAATTCTTTAATATTACCTATGTCTTCATCTTTATAAAGATCATCCCTCATATCATTTTCCTGACCATATCTTACAAAATAGCTGTTAAAAGCCTTATGCCCCAATTTGCTTTCACAGTCACTGGTAGGGGCCTTGGCCCAACCGATTACTCACATCAGCCATGTGTATTGTAGGTTCAGAATAATTCCACATACAGCCTTGTATTTGATTGGGGGCAGAATGACCCTGTTTTGGGTTTCTCCTGTTTCTGTAACCACTACTATTATTGTAGTTACATAGTGGTTGATTATCACTATTACCAAAATTTTGACGTGTGTTTCTGTTCAGGCTGTATGCATTATTTCATCCATTCTGGTTATTACGGTGTTGAGAACCATGATTTTGTTGATTTTATCCCCTGCCTTTATGGCCTCTGTTACCATTTATTTGGTTGTTTTCAAAATTATGGTTCTCACTATACCCCTGTCATGGTACCTATGGATGGTACGCATGTTGTGCGTTACCATATTGGTAGCATTGATTAATACCATTAGTGTTGTTGTAGTCTCCCCACTGTCGTTATTGCCACTATTGTTGTAGTTGTTAATATTTCCATTTACAGGCATGCCTGACTGATTACAATCATAATCATTAGTCGCACATGCATCTAATGTGGCGCCAAAGTTGTGGCTTACTGTAGTGGCAGCATGAGCTACTGTTCACACAGGAAGCCCCAAGTTCTACGTAGTTGCGCAGCTTTTAATATGGCGTCAGCTGAAATCATATGTGTGGGTATGAATGTTATAGTGCAGGTTATGGCCTTACAGCTGTGCCAAGAGTTAAATTCAAGGAAAACGAAACCCAAATGTTGGATCCGAAAATAGATTTTACACATGGATAAATGAGGGGGAACAAACGCATTTATGAAAGAAATAAATCTGAGAGACAGAAATGCTGTCTGCAGTGGCAAACAAACCAACAGCTGACACGTAAATATCATCTGCAGACACACCACTTTTCCAAGATTTTAGAGTCATACTGTATTCATTGATATAGGCATTCAGAGTAACTAGTTTTTAGCTTTAACAGCTGCCACATCACACTCTGGAGCTATTTCTTGCATATGATCCACAGTTTATAATTTGCTTGGTCTCATAAATTATGAAGTTAATACGACTTGCTCTTTTGGCTACAAATGTTAAGTTTATATATTCATTCAAAAAATCTTTTAAGACTGTGAGCTACAGGGATATCTCATTAGTTTGCAAACGCACACACACACACACACACACACACACACACACACACACACACACTCTGTTGCTGCAGAAAAGATGTGAAGGTGTACCTGCTGATCATTGTTTTCACTTTCTTCAGAAAGAAAATAAAAGGTACACAGAATTTCAATTGACTGTAGCAGCAATTACAGTACAATAACAGTGCCAGAATGCTTGTGTTTCGAATTACTGCCTCCAGGGAGTAGTGGTGGTAGGAAAGTGGCACAACAAAGTACAGTACTGTACCTCATTTACATAAATAACTTGACAGAATATAGTTCATGAAGTACCAATATCAAATGTCTATTTGGTCTACTACAAGCAAAAAGTTTTATCTCAAGAAATAGTTTCACATTTCGGCAACTGACCTTGTACGCCAGTACGAAACATTCAGGAATGTTATCCAATGGGACCTTGAGTTTTTACATCATACCATAACTAATGTGATCTACACTTTGGAGATAACGAGAGCACTACAGATCTTACTATACAACTCCCATGCCATTCAGTTACATATTAACACCTTCCACACTTCCACACATATTAACACCTTCCACACTCTGCTAGGACTACAGCATAAGCTTAGCCCTACGTTAATGCCTGCAGAAATGCTCCTGCAAACTCTGGCTAATGTTTCGTTTCATCTGGCATCACCAATGCAAATGTTTTACCCCGTATGGGAATCTTCGCTACCCCATTATTATGCTACAGTACATCTTGTGTGAACTTCTCAAGGACCGTGCGCACAGATTTCTCTACCCATCACTTGCGCCAACTGCGAGTTTGAATGCAACCGATTACACACCTTTCCAGTTACTTCGGTTGCCCTACGAAAGCAAGTGACTTGGCAAACTAATGATATCTTAGCTATTAGCAAAGATCGCCAAAGACATTCTGTCATGCAGCTGACTGACCTCCATCAGTGCCTTCACACTAATTACTATATGTGTTCAAACTTATCCATTCATACTGGAACTAAGGACTGTGAGTTGGCCTTGTTTTTATAGGAAACAACCCCCCCCCCCCTGTCCTTGTATATAATTGACCTTGCGTGAGCCTTGGTTTAAACCGGTAGGGGATAGTTTATTATATTTTGTACCTCAAACATCTACAATTGCTTTAATATGCTATGACCATGTCTTCGTGTCTCAGACGTATCATTTCGCACTAGAAAACAGTGGATTACTGTTCAACATGTCCACCTGTGATTTAATAACACCTACTGTCAAACTGTCAGCACACCTAACACAAGTGGAAAATTTGAGCCTTGGACCCCTTTTACTTTATTTACCTGAGGTACCCGTGGTACTACCATCACTCAATAGTGTACCCAGGCTACCCAACGAGTCCGATGCTCGATTACTTCAGTCAATTGAAGAATTATTAGCTCACAAAAAGGGCCAAATCGCCCTGGATCGAGCTGTTGCTCACAAAGCTACCTGGTGGACACAGAAACAATTGTATACGGTTACTCTGCCTAGTGCCCTGACTGTTCCAACCCTGATTGTCGCAGGAGCTGTTCTCTGGTGCCTGTATAAGAAAGGATATTATAAACACATTAAGTCAACACAACCAACTGTCCACGAGGCACAGCCCGAGGGTGAATTTCGACAAGAGTAATGTCAGGCATGGTCTACATAGTGAAACACACTCTTTAACTGAAATAAAGTTTGTATTGTCCTATGTTCATTTACTACTACAGTTATCATGTATCAATGTATCTAATCATGTAAACTATTGGGAAAGATAGCTACTGTTCTAGCATTGTAATTATCTTTTGGGGTCTAATATTTTGGGTAAAGATACTAGGGATGACCACTGAATGTAGGAAACCTTAGTTTATTTGCTACTGAAGCCCACCCCTGCAAACGTTACTGATACAATCCCTGGGGGAGTGTTTCAGTACCTGCCTACACAATAAGCAGCTGCCACCATGTCCCTCCTTCCCACCGCCCCATCTGAAGGAACGACAGTGTATCCAACACTGCGCGGCGCTCTGTGCTGCCTCGCTCTCCGTCAGTGGCAAATGGGCCACCCCATCACAGAGCCACATCTGACTCAAAGATTCTCACTCTGTTTATTTTTCAATGATTGTCTGTATTATATGTGGAAGATATACCATCAACAGTTAGAACTTTAACTCTATTGTGTTTAACCAACTGCAATCAGTGTCCCTACACAGAAGCAAATGCCTTTTATGTTACATTATGAACATGTTTTAACTTTCTATTATGTGTATATGAAGCTATTTTTTAGGTTGTTAGTGTTTCAATAAGTCTTTAATTATTATTTTGAAGCTATTGACCATAGAAACTACCTCTCAGTTTGAGAATTTCAATGTTTTATCTAATTATTTACTATCTTCATATTCTGTTTATGTTAACTATGTTTGTCAATTGAATACTTTTATTTTGTGGAATTAACTTATTTGTTACAATTACCACCTTCATACACTCCTGGAAATGGAAAAAAGAACACATTGACACCGGTGTGTCAGACCCACCATACTTGCTCCGGACACTGCGAGAGGGCTGTACAAGCAATGATCACGCGCACGGCACAGCGGACACACCCGGAACCGCGGTGTTGGCCGTCGAATGGCGCTAGCTGCGCAGCATTTGTGCACCACCGCCGTCAGTGTCAGCCAGTTTGCCGTGGCATACGGAGCTCCATCGCAGTCTTTAACACTGGTAGCATGCCGCGACAGCGTGGACGTGAACCGTATGTGCAGTTGACGGACTTTGAGCGAGGGCGTATAGTGGGCATGCGGGAGGCCGGGTGGACGTACCGCCGAATTGCTCAACACGTGGGGCGTGAGGTCTCCACAGTACATCGATGTTGTCGCCAGTGGTCGGCGGAAGGTGCACGTGCCCGTCAACCTGGGACCAGACCGCAGCGACGCACGGATGCACGCCAAGACCGTAGGATCCTACGCAGTGCCGTGGGGGACCGCACCGCCACTTCCCAGCAAATTAGGGACACTGTTGCTCCTGGGGTATCGGCGAGGACCATTCGCAACCGTCTCCATGAAGCTGGGCTACGGTCCCGCACACCGTTAGGCCGTCTTCCGCTCACGCCCCAACATCATGCAGCCCGCCTCCAGTGGTGTAGCGACAGGCGTGAATGGAGGGACGAATGGAGACGTGTCGTCTTCAGCGATGAGAGTCGCTTCTGCCTTGGTGCCAATGATGGTCGTATGCATGTTTGGCGCCGTGCAGGTGAGCGCCACAATCAGGGCTGCATACGACCGAGGCACACAGGGCCAACACCCGGCATCATTGTGTGGGGAGCGATCTCCTACACTGGCCGTACACCACTGGTGATCGTCGAGGGGACACTGAATAGTGCACGGTATATCCAAACCGTCATCAAACCCATCGTTCTACCATTCCTAGACCGGCAAGGGATCTTGCTGTTCCAACAGGACAATGCACGTCCGCATGTATCCCATGCCACCCAACATGCTCTAGAAGGTGTAAGTCAACTACCCTGGCCAGCAAGATCTCCGGATCTGTCCCCCATTGAGCATGTTTAGGACTGGATGAAGCGTCGTCTCACGCAGTCTGCACGTCCAGCACGAACGCTGGTCCAACTGAGGCGCCAGGTGGAAATGGCATGGCAAGCTGTTCCACAGGACTACATCCAGCATCTGTACGATCGTCTCCATGGGAGAATAGCAGCCTGCATTGCTGTGAAAGATGGATATACACTGTACCAGTGCAGACATTGTGCATGCTCTGTTGCCTGTGTCTATGTGCCTGTGGTTCTGTCAGTGTGATCATGTGATGTATCTGACCCCAGGAATGTATCAATAAAGTTTCCCCTTCCTGGGACAATGAATTCACGGTGTTCTTATTTCAATTTCCAGGAGTGTATTTTAGTTTATATTCTGAAACTGATTCCACTATGTAGCAACGAGTTTAACATTTGCCAAACAACACAAACAGTTACACATTTCTAGAGACACCTGTAACCTTCAAAAGATCAGTGCTGATTCAGTTCAGCCAGCATCTACACTTCTGCTACACCGAGTTTAGTATTGCAAGTATATATGATTAACAGAATCTGTAATACTTCATTCCAGTGCTATGAAACTTTTGACATACTTTTAATTTGTTGTGCTAAGATTTGCATTCTGATACAGTAATGATGATGGGAAATTATTGTATTGAATTATGTGTGATAGGATCAATGTCTCTAAATGTTTTACGATTTTGATCACTGAACTGACAACAATCTTCCTGTATAATATCGTTTTTTTTTTTTTTCTTTTTCAAAGGGACGTTTTTATGTTGTTGTAAAACCACTCCAGCATACATAGATGTTTTTGTAAAACTTAGATTCAACCCTCCCCCATTTTTGCAAATATTAGCACACCTGACCAAGGGAGCAAATTGTTTTCTTTTATCAATGAGCAACAAGTAATTTTCACCATAAAACCTCACTCCCGCCGAAGGGGAAGGAGATGTACAGGTGCTGACAGATTTGAGGACGGGAGTCCTTTATTTTCAATAAAATAAAAGGGAAATTTTTTTTTAATGTGTGAGCTATGGATGGCAATGGATCTTCACAAAGCCGCGCACGGGCCCTGGGTTGGCAACACATCAGATTTTTCCAGTATGTGCCACTATCCCACGGCTTGTTCACATGCTCGATGAACAAACAACCTTTCTGCTGACGGGGTGTTGCTTAGGGAAGCGTTGCTTGCCTAGGCAGAGCTCCTACAGCAGCCAATCAGAAAGGTCCAGGAGATCACGTGTGAGTGCACACCGCGCTGAGCTGCACAGATGAGGCATGTGGATCGCCCTCTTTTATTGACAGGCCCCCGACGAGATCAGACGCATTGGCCGGTTGCTCTGTGCACTTTTCGAGCCCCGGCTCAATCTGTTTGCCGCTTAGGGCCGCTAAACTCACATAATGTAGACCGGCTAGGTCAATCAGTAAATGTTTTCTCAATAAACGGGAGGCAGTTTGCCAGCCAGAGTTGAAAAATTAACACTTGTTCTTTTTTAGACCCCACTTCCACCTCAGCCACGTCCTGAGATGCACATTGGGTTTTGCTTCTGTAATTAAATGGTGCCAGTTTATACTGGACAGTGAGGCATTGAAAGTGTTTAGTTTTTCTTTTGGCACCATTCTTCTGCGAAAAACGTAATTCAGTTGCTATGTATTTGTCTGTTGGTTACCCAGAGTCTTCATTTGTAGTTTCATGACTAGTGCACCGTTGTCTGCTATCACTGCATCAACTACATTTATTTTGTAACTCCAGGTATCCATATTTGTAATAATGGTGTCAAGGCAGACATTACCTCTAGTTGAAAGTCTGTTTGCTATAAAGAGACCATAACTACTTACTGAATTCTTTTGTACTACTTTCATGTATGTCTACATTAATATCACCACACAGTGCAATTTTTCGTTTATGGTGTGTTGTGTGACATAAACAACTTTCCAAGTTAGTAATAAAGTTTTCAAAATTTTCATTTAGAGAATGGTACACTGAAACAATAATCATATTCATATCTACTAGTTTTAAGCCAGCCAGTTCTAAATCCATACATATCTATCTAGTGCATAGTCAACTATCTTTTAAACTTGATGATGATACTGCTTTTTTATTGGGTTTACTGAATGTATACTGTATATATTTCTGTGTGTTTTAATCAGCCTCGGTATTTTGGTAATAATTGTTGCCACAGTTGTCATGGTAACTGTGTAATTCTCAGCCTATATGTGTCACCAGGTGTGAACATGGAGGGGCATGTGGGCAGCACTCTGCTCTCCCAACTGCTGTCAGTTTTCATGACTGGTGCTGCCACTTCTCAATCTAGTAGCTCCTTAAATGGCCTCACAATCGGTCAAAACTCTCACTCTCTTTAAATTTAAGGAGGTATTAGACGGGTGGTTTTTATAAAGCATACTACTCAATTGAAGAACATCTTGGAAGTAATTTGGAAGGAATGTATAAACAATGAAATAATGTAACTACCATTAACTAAATGTGTAAAACAGTATAATTAATTCTTGAATGAAATAAATAATGAAATAGAGAAACTATCATTAACTAAATGTGTAAAACTGTATAATTAATTCTTGAATGTAAACTATATAATGATTATTACTGAAATCTTCTGATTAGTAAGAAGTTTATGTACTTATGTATATATGTAAAATGAGGATTTGTGAAAAATGCAGAAATTGCTAACTACTAGAAAGGTGTATGTATATTTTTGCATATTGCAAAATGTGTAATGTAAAAATTAGTAATAACTATACTCTTATGAATATTTAAAATGTATTTTGATGAATCTGATTGCATGGTCAACATGCTGAATAGCTAATAAATAAACATATAAACATATGGTTATAATAGAGGGAAACATTCCACGTAGGAAATATATATCTAAAAACAAAGATGATGTGACTTACCAAATGAAAGTGCTGGCAGGTCGACAGACACACAAACAAACACAAACATACACACAAAATTCAAGCTTTTGCAACAAACTGTTGCCTCATCAGGAAAGAGGGAAGGAGAGGGAAAAGACGAAAGGATGTGGGTTTTAAGGGAGAGGGTAAGGAGTCATTCCAATCCCGGGAGCGGAAAGACTTACCTTAGGGGGAAAAAAGGACGGGTATACACTCGCACACACACACATATCCATCCACACATATACAGACTCAAGCAGACATATGTCTGCTTGTCTCTGTATATGTGTGGATGGGTATGTGTGTGTGTGCGAGTGTATACCCGTCCTTTTTTCCCCCTAAAGTAAGTCTTTCCGCTCCCGGGATTGGAATGACTCCTTACCCTCTCCCTTAAAACCCACATCCTTTCGTCTTTTCCCTCTCCTTCCCTCTTTCCTGATGAGGCAACAGTTTGTTGCGAAAGCTTGAATTTTGTGTGTATGTTTGTGTTTGTTTGTGTGTCTGTCGACCTGCCAGCACTTTCATTTGGTAAGTCACATCATCTTTGTTTTTAGAAACATATAAACATATGTAAACATGGACTGATTGCACCTCACTTGCTAACAGCACTCGACAGACACAGATGGTGACCCATCAAAGTGCTAGCCAAGCCTGACAGCATTTAACTCCGGTGATCTGACAGGAACTGGTGTTACTACAATGCCGACCATTGGCTTTTACTTGATACAGCAAACAAAAATACCGTATAACTTTACAAAAACCATTATCAAGTGTTGATATATTGACAAAGACAAGATCTGATTTATATAAACATTATAGTGGTACAAAATTAACACCCCTGAGTCCAAATAATCTCATTACTTCTAGGATGACTCACTGGTAGGGTGTTGTTTTATGACTTTTTCTTTTTCTTTTTTAATTTCTGAGAATGATTTTCAGTTTCTTCCATGATGTATGCTGGTAGCTCTTCAAAGACTTTTGCACCCAATCTTAAAATTCCATTCTGAACCATTGATGAGGTTGCAAGGTCTGTAATGGAATTATTTTTACTTGTAGTATCCCGGTTGTGAATTGGGCTGCTCAAAGCAAATTCACACTTGTTACTAATCACAAACACCATTAGGAAGTGCAGTGTTTATTGGTGTGTAATTGTGACAATCCCATGGTCCTTGAACAGGCTTCTGCAAGATTTTCAGTTATCGACTTTACACAGTCTTCTTACTGCAGGCTGTTGTAGAATGAACATCTTTTTACCCTTGCCTGAATCACTCCATAATGCCATAAGACAGTACAGAATGAAAGTGTGCAAAGTGTGTTAGCAAGTCCGTTTGTAGGCAAACAATATGAAACATATTTTGGAAAGTAAAGCAAGCAGAACAGATCTGTTTGGCAAACTTATCCTAGTGCTGGTGCCACTTCAGTTTACCATGCTTAGGAATTTCACACATGTAGTCTCATCTAATGTGTGCTCATTGATTTCTATTTCTAGTATATGCATTTTAGTCATTTGTTTATTTATGTATGAAGATGATATCTGTTCTTTAGGACATGTCCGAAAGAAGAGATACCATCAGTGAGCATGCAGCTTGGTGGAATGAAATTACAGTGTTGGTATAAGTCAACAGGGACAGCTGAAAATCACACTTTATTCAGATACATATAGACAAAAGGTAAAACTGTCTTTCATTATGTTGAAAAAATTCATTAAGTGACAACAGTTTGGTAATTAGCACAGAGAATAATTGTTTATTACATTTAGTTCTTCTGGTTATTTAACATATAACACTAAAATAAAATGATTCAGTTACTTTTATAATTTTTTCTTTAAAAGGTTTAGGTGAACTTGGCTCAGGTAAATTGTTTATTAAAGTTTTAATCAAGAGTATCAACTAAATAGGACTGATGACCGGAGCATTGCAGGTGTTGAACCAGGTGTAAGACTGTAGCCACAATGACATGATGTCCCTGGACCAGTCATCTTAGTCAGGAACATCCAGGAAGGTTGCTTGAAATTAGTGGATAGGATTCCTCTCAGGACAGGGCTTCCATGGAGATTATGACATTTGGTAGATTTTATGAAAAAATAGATAGATTCATATTAGAATAGTTGCACACATGAAATACATATGTGCCTGATAATACAAAAGTTTATTAGGGTACAGTTAATTTATTTTCTTGCGTGACAATATTTCACGTCACCACCTACCACCATGTTACCTTTGAAACTTCCTGGCAGATTAAAACTGTGTGCTGGGCCGAGACTCGAACTCGGGACCTTTGTTTACCACAAACAGTTATAAAGGCACATATCCCTAATAACTGCTTGGACTGTATTTAAATAAGTTTTTATTCCTTTCTCCTTGCCTTACTTTATAAACTTTTGGCCTCACTCATGAGTAGTTTAATATTACCATCCATTTAAGAATTCACCTGATGCATTTATATTAAGATGCCCTGCTGCACCCACAGGACAGGACAAGTAGTACGAATTGTGGAAGGAGGCCAGAATGAGAGGCTGTCAGTTACACTCCAAACATAACACTTTATTTAGATGTCCAAACATTACAGCGCAACTTCTAAGCTTGACTTTCGACAGAAAAGTCTTTATTTCTGAAACTGCTGAAGGCCCATGAATTAAATAGAACTGCTATAAATAAGTATATATATATAATACGAAAGCACTGGCAGATTGATAGAAACACAAACAGACACATACATACACACAAAATTCAAGCTTTCGCAACAAGCTGTTGCCTCATCAGGAAAGAGGGAAGGAGAGGGAAAGACGAAAGGAAGTGGGTTTTGAGGGAGAGGGTAAGGAGTCATTCCAATCCCGGGAGCGGAAAGACTTACCTTAGGGGGAAAAAGGATGGGTATACACTCGCACACACACAAATATCCATCCATACATATACAGACACAAGCAGACATGTCTTTTCTCCAAAGGTCTCTTTAATTTTCCTGTAGGCAGTATCTATCTTACCACTTGTGATATATGCTTCGACATCCTTACATCTGTACTCTAGCCATCCCTGCTTATCCCCCTGAGGGTCCAGGGGTTAGAATAGGCCAGAGGTATTCCTGCCTGTCGCAAGAGTCGACTAAAAGGAGTCTCACACGTTTCGGCCTCCATGTGATGGTCCCTGTTAGGCTTTGACCTCCATTTTTCAAAACTTTCTCAAAGGGCGAGCCAATTGGGGAAGGGCCCCTTAAATGGTGCATCTTTCTCATCACATTGCAGTCCCATCTATTCTCCATCTCTTGGGCGAGGACACTTTCCTGGGTGTGTTTTCCACCATGCGCTATGCAGTGTCACTTTCTGTGCCAACAGTGACCATGCACTTATTTGCACCTCATATACAGCACGGTAGCCAGTTTGTTGTGGCGTCACCACCGTGTACCCTGTTGGTTGTAGCCCTCTGACGACACAGGGATCATTCTGCTGATGCTTGCACAGCTAACTTCCCATATATGCTAAGGAGTAGATGCCCGTAACCCTGGGGCATCGGGACACCTGGCAATGGCCATCCTGTCAGGTGGCCTTTGTTGCAGCTGGGTGGCACCCGTAGGGAGGGCCCCTGGTAAGAGTGGGTGGCATCAGGGTGGATGACACAGCATGAAGCGTAATACATCATCTCTTGCTGGTGGTCCACCACCAGCAGTCTCTAAGCGGGCAAAGTCTAACTTCAATGCTAAGAAAAATGATTCCAAGTCGTTCCCCTCCCTGGCCACACCATGGGATGAATGCCAGGCTAAGAATGGCAGTGAAGCTTATTCGCCCAAGTACCTCATATGTACGAGAGTTGATGGGGTATCTTTCATGTCCATGAAGCCTCAGTTTTTATGGAGCATTTGGAGGACAAGTTTGGGGAGATGGAAGGCTCGCCCAAAATGCGCTCGGGGTCAGTTTTGATAAAAACAGCATCCTCTGCCCAGTCATAAGCATTACTCACTTGTGGCAGGTTGGGGGATGGAACTTCCTGGCAGATTAAAACTGTGTGCCGGACTGAGACTCGAACTCGGGACCTTTGCCTTTCATGGGCAAGTGCTCTACCATCTGAGCTACTGAAGCACGACTCATGCCTGGTCCTCACAGCTTTACTTCTGCCAGTATCTCACCTCCTACCTTCCAAACTTTACAGAAGTTTTCCTGCAAAACTTGCAGAACTAGCACTCCTGAAAGAAAGGATACTGCAGAGACATGGCTTAGCCACAGCCTGGGGGATGTTTCCAGAATGAGATTTTCACTCTGCAATGGAGTGTGCACTGATATGAAACTTCCTGGCAGATTAAAACTGTGTGCCGGATCGAGACTCGAAATCAGAACCTTTGCCTTTTGCGGGCAAGTGCTCTACCATCTGAGCTACCCTAGCACGACTCATGCCCCGTCCTCACAGCTTGTGCTTAGGTGCTTGGGTAGCTCAGATGGTAGAGAACTTGCCCACAAAAGGCAAAGGTTCTGAGTTCGAGTCTCGGTACGGCATACAGTTTTCATCTGCCAGGAAGTTTAATATCGGTGCACGCTCCACTGCAGAGTGAAAATCTCATTCTGGAAACATCCCCCAGGCTGTGGCTAAGCCATGTCTCCACAATATCATTTTTTTTCAGGTGTGCTAATTCTGTAAGGTTCGCAGGAGAGCTTTTGTAAAGTTTGGAAGGTAGGAGACCTGCAATACTCTGGTCATCAGCCCTATTTAGTTGATACTCTTGATTGAAACTTTAATAAACAATTTACCTGAGCCAAGTTCACCTAAACCTTTTAAAGAAGAAATTTAGTGTTATATGTTAAATAACCAGAAGAACTAAGTGTAATGAACAATTATTCTCTGTGCTAATTACCCAACTGTTGTCACTTAATGAATTTTTTCAACATAATGAAAGACAGTTTTACCTTTTGTCTATATCTATCTGAATAATGTGTGGTTTAGATAATGAGAATACTGAAAAGCTATTTCTTCCTGTAGATATACTCTCATTTGAACTTTTGATCTATTTAAGGAGCTAAGTATTTATCATTCCTGAAATCTGGAATTAGCAAAAGACTTTTTAAGTCCGATTTGTCAAGTAAATATTATTTCCATGCATCAGTCAAAGGAGGCAGTATAACAACATATCAAGATTTTTTTAAAAAAAATTTTCCCCTGTGCTAATAAGATAACTTTGATAAATAACCTGAACTGGTTGTACATTGAGCAGCTGATGACAAAGAAAGGAATCTGATTTGTAAGACATAAATCTATATTGTTTCAAAAAAAGTGGTTACGTTTACATCTTTGAAGTGATATTTATCATTTGTCTGTGTTTCTTCTTATGACACTTTCCTCAATATCCTTCCCTCCTCCTGACCTTCGTGAGTTAAGATGTGTGTACTGTTGTAAACATATTGGTGTGAATAACTGTCTATTCAGTACCAGTAGTGACTCTTGTTTTATATTTATTAACATTAATCTCTCTCTTTTATTACTAACAGATTACCAAGTGGAGAAGTCGGTGACTGTTATTGCATAAACCATAATAATGGCTTGGGTGAAGTTTGAATAGTTGCCATTGCCACCATCCCACAAAGATAACTACAAATTGTAGTAACTGTTTACCACTTGCTCTTCATTTAATGTAATTCTGATTGCACAGTGTGAGTTACATTATCACACTTGAAAAATTTAAAATTCATGCAGTCACAAAAATACAAAGCCAAGCCAGTTATTCCCAGAGAAAAGTATTCTGTTTCATAGTATTTTTAAATCCATAAACCTTTTATCAATTAACACACTCAGTTCTTATTTTTTGTGATTGTTGTGGTCTTCACTCCAGAGACTGGTTTGCTGCCACTCTGTCCTGTGTGAGCCTTTTCATCTCCGAATAACTACTGCAGCCTGCATCCCACTGAATCTGCTTCCTGTATGCCTCTCGGACATGTCCGAAAGAACATATACAATCTTCATATATATATATATATATATATAGTTAAGGCTCACTGGCCATTTGACCATCTTCTTCTATGTGGATGCACGAATAGTGCCTGATCTGTTATGGGAATTGCCGGTAAAGCCGCAAGTAATGAATATGATGAGCAGGGGCACTATGAATATGGTGCAGGACAAGAAGTTGTGAATGTGGGTCTCACGAGACGCATCCCAGAGATAAGCCCCTGCAGTCACAATATCCTCTGTGTCCTAAGTGGCTCAGACGGATTGAGTATCTGCCATGTAAGCAGGAGGTCCCAGGTTCGAGTCCCGGTCAGGACACAGATTTTCAGCTGTCCACGTTGACTTATATCAACACTGTAATTTCATTCCAACAAGCTGCTTGCTCTATATATAAAGAAACAAATGACTAAAATGCATATACTAGAAATAGAAATCAATGAGCACACATGTGTGAAATTCCTAAGCACGGTAAACTGAAGTGGCACCAGCACTAGGATAAGTTTGCCAAACAGATCTGTTCTGCTTGCTTTACTTTCCAAAATATGTTTCATATTGTTTGCCTACAAACGGACTTGCTAACACACTTTGCACACTTTCATTCTGTACTGTCTTATGGCATTATGGAGTGATTCAGGCAAGGGTAAAAAGATGTTCATTCTACAACAGCCTGCAGTAAGAAGACTGTGTAAAGTCGATAACTGAAAATCTTGCAGAAGCCTGTTCAAGGACCATGGGATTGTCACAATTACACACCAATAAACACTGCACTTCCTAATGGTGTTTGTGATTAGTAACAAGTGTGAATTTGCTTTGAGCAGCCCAATTCACAACCGGGATACTACAAGTAAAAATAATTCCATTACAGACCTTGCAACCTCATCAATGGTTCAGAATGGAATTTTAAGATTGGGTGCAAAAGTCTTTGAAGAGCTACCAGCATACATCATGGAAGAAACTGAAAATCATTCTCAGAAATTAAAAAAGAAAAAGTCATAAAACAACACCCTACCAGTGAGTCTTCCTAGAAGTAACGATATTATTTGGACTCAGGGGTGTTAATTTTGCACCACTATAATGTTTATATAAATCAGATCTTGACTTTGTCAATATATCAACACTTGATAATGGTTTTTGTAAAGTTGTTCCTGTCAGATCACCGAAGTTAAATGCTGTCGGGCTTGGCTAGCACTTTGATGGGTCACCATCTGTGTCAACCGAGTGCTGTTAGCAAGCGAGGTGCAATCAGCCCATGTTTACATATGTTTATATGTTTATTTATTAGCCATTCAACATGTTGACCATGCAATTAGATTCATCAAAATACATTTTACATATTCATAAAAGTATAGTTGTTACTAATTTTTACATTATTCATTATACATCCCCCCCATGAACCATGGACCTTGCCGTTGGTGGGGAGGCTTGCGTGGCTCAGCGATACAGATAGCCATACAGTAGGTGCAACAACAATGGAGGGGTATCTGTTGAGAGGCCAGACAAACGCGTGGTTCCTGAAGAGGGGCAGCAGCCTTGTCAGTAGTTGCAGGGGCAACAGTCTGGATGATTGACTGATCTGGCCTTGAAACACTAACCAAAATGGCCTTGCTGTGCTGGTACTGCGAATGGTTGAAAGCAAGAGGAAACTACAGCCATAATTTTTCTGGAGGGCAAGCTGCTTTACTGTGTTGTCCTCTCGGGTAAAATATTCTGGAGGTAAAATAATCCCCCATTCGGATCTCCGGGTGGGGACTACTCAAGAGGACGTCATTATCAGGAGAAAGAAAACTGGCGTTCCACGGATCGGAGCGTGGAATGTCAGATCCCTTAATCGGGCAGTAGGTTAGAAAATTTAAAAAGGGAAATGGATAGGTTAAAGTTAGATATAGTGCGAATTAGTGAAGTTCGGTGGCAGGAGGAGCAAGACTTTTGGTCAGGCGAATACAGGGTTATAAATACAAAGTCAAATAGGGGTAATGCAGGAATAGGTTTAATAATGAATAAAAAAATAGGAATGCGGGTAAGCTACTACAAACAGCATAGTGATCGCATTATTGTGGCCAAGATAGACACGAAGCCCACGCCTACTACAGTAGTACAAGTTTATATGCCAACTAGCTCTGCAGATGACGAAGAAATTGAAGAAATGTATGGTGAAATAAAAGAAATTATTCAGATAGTCAAAGGGAGCCGAAAATTTAATAGTCACGGGTGACTGAAATTTGGTAGTAGGAAAAGGGAGAGAAGGAAACGTAGTAGGTGAATATGGATTGGGGCTAAGAAATGAAAGAGGAAGCCGCCTGATAGAATATTGCACAGAGCACAACTAAATCATAGCTAACACTTGGTTCAAGAATCATAAAAGAAGGTTGTATACATGGAAGAAGCCTGGAGATACTGACAAATTTCAGATAGATTATATAATGGTAAGACATAGATTTAGGAACCAGGTTTTAAATTGTAAGACATTTCCAGGGGCGGATGTGGACTCTGACCACAATCTATTGGTATAAACTGTAGATTAAAACTGAAGAGACTGCAAAAAGGTGGGAATTTAAGGAGATGGGACCTGGATAAACTGACTAAACCAGAGGTTGTACGGAGTTTCAGGGAGAGCGTAAGGGAACAAATGGCTGGAATGGGGGAAACAAATACAGTAGAAGAAGAATGGGTAGCTATGAGGGATGAAGTAGTGAAGGCAGCAGAGGATCAAGTAGGTAAAAAGACGAGGGCTAGTAGAAATCCTTGGTTAACAGAATAAATACTGAATTTAATTGATGAAAGGAGACAATATAAAAATGCAGTAAATGAAGCAGGCAAAAAGGAATACCAATGTCTCAAAAATGAGATCGACAGGAAGTGCAAAATGGCTAAGCAGGGATGGCTAGAGGATAAATGTAAGGATGTAGAGGCTTATCTCACTAGGGGTAAGATAGATACTGCCTACAGGAAAATTAAAGAGACCTTTGGAGAAAAGAGAACTTCTTGTATGAATATTAAGAGCTCAGATGGAAACCCAGTTCTAAGCAAGGAAGGGAAAGCAGAAAGGTGGAAGGACTATATAGAGGGTCTATACAAGGGTGATGTACTTGAGAACAATATCATGGAAATGGAAGAGGATGTAGATGAAGATGAAATGGGAGATATGATACTGCGTGAAGAGTCTGAGAGAGCACTGAAAGACCTAAGTCGAAACAAGACCCTGGGAGTAGACAACATTCCATTAGAACTACTGATGGCCTTGGGAGAGCCAGTCCTGACAAAACTCTACCATCTGGTGAGCAAGATGTATGAGACAGACGAAATACCCTCAGACATCAAGAAGAATATAATAATTCCAATCCCAAAGAAAGCAGGTGTTGACAGATGTGAAAATTACCAAACTATCAGTTTAATCAGTCATGGCTGCAAAATACTAATGTGAATTCTTTACAGACGAATGGAAAAACTAGTAGAAGCCAACCTAGGGGAAGATCAGTTTGGATTCCGTAGAAATATTGGAACACGTGAGGCAATACTGACCCTACGATTTATCTTAGAAGCTAGATTAAGAAAAGGCAAACCCACGTTTCTAGCATTTGTAAACTCAGAGAAAGCTTTTGACAATGTTGACTGGAATACTCTCTTTCAAATTCTGAAGGTGGCAGGGGTAAAATACAGGAAGCAAAAGGCTATTTACAATTTGTATAGAAACCAAATGGCAGTTAGAAGAGTTGAGGGGCATGAAAGGGAAGCAGTGGTTGGGAAGGGAGTGAGAGATGGTTGTAGCCTCTCCCCAATGTTATTCAATCTGTATATTGAGCAAGCAGTGAAGGAAACAAAAGAAAAATTCAGAGTAGGTATTAAAATCCACGGAGAAGAAATAAAAACTTTGACGTTCACCGATGACATTGTAATTCTGTCAGAGACAGCAAAGGACTTGGAAGAGCAGTTGAACGGAATGGATAGTGTCTTGAAAGGAGGATATAAGGCGAACATCAACAAAAGCAAAACGAGGATAATGGAATGTAGTCGAATTAAGTCGGGTGATGCTGAGGGTATTTGATTAGGAAATGAGACACTTAAAGTAGCAAAGGAGTTTTGCTATTTGGGGAGCAAAATAACTGATGATGGTCAAAGTAGAGAGGATATAAAATGTAGACTGGCAATGGCACAGAAATCTTTTCTGAAGAAGAGAAATTTGTTAACATTGAGTATATATTTAAGTGTCAGGAAGTCGTTTCTGAAAGTATTTGTATGGAGTGTAGACATGTATGGAAGTGAAACATGGAAGATAAATAGTTTAGAGAAGAAGAGAATAGAAGATTTACAAATGTGGTGCTACAGAAGAATGCTGAAGAATAGATGGGTAGGTCACATAACCAATGAGGAGGTGTTGAATAGGATTGGGGAGAAGAGAAGTTTGTGACACAACTTGACTAGAAGAAGGGATCGGTTGGTAGGACATGTTCTGAGGCATCAAGGGATCACCAATTTATCATTGGAGGGCAGTGTGGAGGGTAAAAATTGTAGAGGGAGACCAAGAGATGAATACACTAAGCAGATTCAGAAGGATGTAGGTTGCAGTAGGTACTGGGAGATGAAGAAGCGTGCACGGGATAGAGTGGCATGGAGAGCTGCATCAAACCAGTCTCAGGACTGAAGACCACAACAACAACACAACATTATACATTATGCAAAAATATACATACACCTTTCTAGTAGTTAGTAATTTTTGCATTTTGCACAAATCCTCATTTTACATATATACATAAGTACATAAACTTCTTACTAATCAGAAGATTTCAGTAATAATCATTATATAGTTTGCATTCAAGAATTAATTATACAGTTTTACACATTTAGTTAATGATAGTTACATTATTTCATTGTTTATTCATTCCTCCCAAATTACTTCCAAGATGTTCTTCAATCGAGTAGTATGCTTTATAAAAACCACCTGTCTATTACCTTCTTAAAGTTAAAGAGAGTGAGAGTTTTGACCAATTGTGAGGCCATTTAAGGAGCTACTAGATTGAGAAGTGGCAGCACCAGTTATGAAAACTGACAGCAGTTGGGAGAGCAGTGTGCTGCCCACATGCCCCTCCATGTTCACACCTGGTGACACATATAGGCTGAGAATTAAACAGTTACCATGACAACTGTGGCAACAGTTATTACCAAAATACCAAGGCTGATTAAAACACACAGAAATATATACAGTATACATTCAGTAAACCCGATAAAAAAGCAGTATCATCATCAAGTTTAAAAGATAGTTGACTATGCACTAGATAGATATGTATGGATTTAGAACTGGCTGGCTTAAAACTAGTAGATATGAATATGATTATTGTTTCAGTGTACCATTCACCAAATGGAAATTTTGAAAACTTTATTACTAACTTGGAAAGTTGTTTATGTCACACAACACACCATAAACGAAAAATTGCACTGTGTGGTGATATTAATGTAGACATACATGAAAATAGTACTAAAGAATTTAGTAAATAGTTATGGTCTCTTTATAGCAAACAGACTTTCAACTAGAGGTGATGCCTGCCTTGACACCATTATTACAGATAACTGGAGTTAGAAAATAAATGTAGTTGATGCAGTGATAGCACACAACAGTGCATTAGTCATGACACTACAAATGAAGACTCTGGGTAACCAACAGACAAATACATAGCAACTGAATTATGTTTCTCACAGAAAAATGGCGCCAAAAGAAAAACTAGACACTTTTAATGCCTCACTGTCCAGTATAAACTGGCAGCAATTAATTACGGAAGCAATACCCAATGATGCCTCAAATGTGCTTTTCCAGACACTAAAAACCAAACCTGATGAGATGTTCTCACTGATACCAAAGAAAAGCCACACAGGTAAAGCACAAGGAAAACAGAAAATAGTAAATGCAAAAATATGGTACACATCTGAGCTAGCCAATCTAAAAAACATAGTTACAGTGTGGAATGACTGTGTCAAAGCAGCCACAAATCCAAATAGTAAACAATTATTACACAGCAATTACTTAGAGGCCAAGAGATTTTACAAAAAAAGTAGAAGAAGCTAAAAGTAGGGAGAATGATAGATTCATAAGAGAAGCCAATAATTCATGCAAAGCAGCCTGGACTCTAGTAAATGAACATATGAAGAAGCCTACTTCCTCTTCTAATGCCTGCAGTCCTGATGACTTCACTGACTACTTTATTGAAGCTATAGAAAACACTGTTGCTGAAATCCCAGACTCGGTTATAGATCCTGCTGTTTACTTACCAAATAAAACTCACAGTAAATTTGAAACATGGAAAAAAGTACATGCAAATGACATAGTGAAAATAATAAAATCTTACAAAACTTTGGAGAGTCAAGATATCTATGGGATGTCCTGTACTGTCCTAAGGAAAATTATTGGAGTAATAGCACAGACATTAGCAACACCTATAAACAACTGCCTATCTGCAGGAGTTTTCCCAGATTTCTTGAAACTTGCAAGGACAGTATTAGTTTACAAGTAAGGAAACCCAGATAATGTGTAAATTTTAGGCCAATATCAATCATTCCTACACTAGTAGAAGTGATTGAATCCATCATGAAAGATCAAATCGTAACTTATTTTAAAGAAAACAATCTCTTCAAAGATGCACAACATAGGAACCGAAAGGGAAAGTCCTGTATAACTGCAGCATTGTTAAGAAAAGTAATGCAGGCATTCGTGGAGAGTGAGATTGTGGCACTCACACTGTGCAATCTTAGCAAAGCTTTTGACTGCATCCCCCACAATATCTTGCTCAAAAAACTACAATGCTATGGTGTGGGAGGTACAGCCTTAGTTACACTTCAGTCTTCATTGGAAAACAGAAGGCAAATTGTTTCAATCCAAGGAGCAACACCCCAGGAATATAGGGTAGAACACGGCGTGCCACAAGGTTCAGTCATAGCCTCATTCCTCTTCCTCATTTTTGTAAATGATAGTGAAGTTGGTGAGACACTTCAATTTGCGGATGACACCACTCTTATTGCCAAAGGGGAAAATTCTGCCCAAGCAGTCATGAAGTCTTATGTACAGTTTGAAAACAGTGAAAAATGGTTCATCACCAACAAGATGAAAGTAAACAAAGAAAAAACCCAGCGTATTGTATGCAGCCTTGGAAAAAACACATACTCTGATCATATAGAATCTGTGAAACTGTTAAGTTTCACCATAGACCACAAACTCTCACTGAATGGACACACTGTGCATGTATGCAAGAAACTCTCTCGTGTAATATACCTGCTACAAAGATTAAAAAAAGTGATTACAGACCAGTTTCTGATACCTGTCTACTATGCTTTGTTCCACAGCCACATTCTGTATGGATTACAGCTATGGTGTCGTTAGGCAGGCTGCAAGGATGTGCTGCTACTGCAAAAGAAGGCGATAAGAATTATTACATCGAGTAGCAGCCAGGAACACTGCAGACCATTATTCAGAACATTGGGAATAATGACTGTTTATAGCCACTATGTATTATTATGCCTCATCCACATAAGGGAAAATCTAGACACCTACAGCAAGAGGCACAACATCCATAAACATAATACCCGCAGCAAAGAAGACATAAATCTATCAACCTGCCGACTGTCCAAAACAAGGGACAGTTTTCCAGTGATTGCTGCGAGGATGTTCAACAAACTACCTGTTGAATTGCAGACCCTGCCACTGGACAACGTCAAGAAACAAACTGCTGAAGGCCTAAAACAACGCCCACCATACTCAGTACAAGAATTCTTTGACTGTGAGGAAAGCGAATTGATACAGTGAACATGACATAGTGTGTATACTTTACCTGTATAAAGTTTAGATGTTATTCTGTAATTCATTATATTGTAAATCGCTTGATTGTAACTTTGATGCAGTCTGTCCAGCTGTGGCTGGTGAATGATGAAGACCTGGTAATAAATGGTAATGGTAAATGTATCCAGTTGAACATTTTAGAACAGGATGAACTGTCCATGGTATACAGTCACTGAAAAGGATCTTCTAAAGAAACAGAAATAACAGTATAATAAGTGCAAAACAAAGCACAGGGCTGTAGGTACCTGAGACACTGAATGAAATGCTTTTGGCTGTCAAGAGAATAATGAGTGAAGTCTTCAGTAACTACTATAGCAGAATTTTGTCTAATGATCTTTCACAAAATTCACAGAAATGCTGGTTGTATGTAAAGGATGTTAGTGGTACCACAGTTAGTGTCCAGACACTCTTCAATAAGGCAGGAACTGAAACTGAGTGTAGCAAAGCTAAATAAGAATTCCCTACTCCATTTTCAAATTCTCCTTTACACAGGAAAACTTAGGAGAACTGCACCAATCAAATTTTCGTGTCTCTGAAAAGATGAGTGAAATTGATATCAGTGTCAGTGGCATCGAGAAACAGCCAAAATCCTTAAAATTGAACAAAGCTTCAGATCTCAATGGAATCCCTATCCGATTCCATACTAAATTTGTGGCTGAGTTATCCCCTCTTATAACTATAAAACCAAGCCTGGTTCTTGGAGAAAAGCACTGGTCACACATGTGAACAAGAAGGGTAGTAAAAGAGATCTACAAAACTACTGGCCAATACCCTCCAGATCAATTTGTTGCAGAACCTTGCAATATTTTCTGAGCTCAAACATAATGAGATATCTTGAACAGAATAACCTCCTCGGTGCCAACCAGCATGGACTCCAAAAACGTCAATCACATGAATCCCAACTTGCACTTTTCTCACACAACGTACAGAAAGCTTTGGATCAAGGCATTCACCTCGAGGAAATACTTCTTGATTTCTGAAAAGCACCTGACTCAGTATCATACCTACACTTAGTATCAAAAGTGCGATACATGGTGCAGCAAACAATATTTCTGACTGGATTGAGGATTTCTCAGTAGCCAGGACACAGCAAGTTATCTTGGATGAAGAGTAATTGACAGGTGTAGAAGTAATTTTTGGTGTGCCCCAGGGAAGTATCTTACGATCCCTGCTGTTCATGTTGTATGTTAATGACCTTGTGAACAATATTCATAGCAACCTCACACTTTTTGCAGGTGATGCATCTGTCTATAATGAAGTTCTGTCTAAAATATGCTGCATAAATATTCAGTCAGATCTTGGTGAGATTTCAGAGTAGGCAAAGATTGGCAATTTGCTTAAATGTTCATAAATGTAAAATAACCAATCCTGAGAAAACCTATTTTCAAGACTTTAAATGGTGACTCTAGCAATACTCTACAACTCCCTACATATCACTGACATAGGGGTAATGAGGACAAGATTAGATTAATTACAGTATCCATGGAGGCATTTAACGAATCATTCTTACTGAAATCCATATATGAATGGAACAAGGAAAAATCCTAATAATCAGTATAGTGGCACAGACCTTCTGTTGCACACTTCATGTGTTTTGTTGAGTACAGATGGAGATGTAGATTGTTTGTTATGGATTAAGGTGGTCCTTGTTGCTATAAAGTGTAGAAAAACATCTCACTTACCTTTCACTAGACCATTGAATGATGTGCATGTAATAAATGTCACTTTGATTAGTAGCAGCATAAAAAGTGTCTGCTGTCTCCGGGTTTGTTGGAATTTATGGCAAATATGAGAAAGAAGAATGCAGGCATAGTGCATAAAATGACAACATATGTGTAATGTGGACTGGCCAATGAGGAATCACTTGCACTCTGCAGTTGTGCCCTGGATGTGTTGTGGACTCCAAAGAAGAAAGGGGTCCGATGACAACAGTCGAGCACTAAAAAAAAAATCAATGTTTTTATATAGACTCTATGCTATGCTATCTCAAGTATGAACTTACAGTTTTGGTCAAACATTGAAGCATCACTTATGAAAATGATGTCTAAAAAGCTTTATTAATTATCAGATGTGAGCTGAGAACTTATTTGAATATAGAAGAATTATTGAAACTGTTTTTTTAATTTCATAGAGAGTTGTTTAAATGTAGAAGCTCTCTTACAGCCCTTCCCCCTCTGCAAATTGGAAATGGACACAGTGGGTAAATATGTGGCACTGCATAGCAGGACCACAACATCAAGAGAAAAGAAAATAGGAGCCAGGAAATTTGGATAAGAAAGTAACTGTTATTACATGGGTATGGGTAAAGACTTGGCATCTAACAATATATCAATCACTTACAGTCAACCCACAATGAGGAAAAAAAGTTGTATGTCAGTGCCTATGGCAACAGAAGTAAACAAGCTATCAAGATCTCTATCGGAGGCACATCCACTTTAATGGTACAAACAACAGCAACATTATTCAAAGTAAAGGAATTGTGACTTTCATTAAACCCAAACAGTTTAGACTGTCATGATTTTTGACAAAAGGAATTCCAGTTGGTCATAGTACCAAGGCCAACAATGAATATTATTCACATGTTGGAATACTTCTTGGCACGTAAATCATGAGAAGACAAGACGACTACAGAGAAGATTTTTGGTGAGTGGTTTTTATACTGAGGGGCGCTGTGATGGCTTCTGAAGGCAAGACTCCATAAGCATTGCTGGGACACTACAGCAGTTGGTGTGCAAGTTAGGTGAGCTCTGCAGTGTACCACCTCCAGAAGTTGTACATAGTTCCTGTTGACCTGCCAGCAAGAGACACCTTTGCTTAAGAATTTCTTGCTGGAAGTGGACAATGACTGTCCATGGGTGATTTTGTGGACAGTCTTCCATCTGACAGGATATGTCAATACACAGAATTGTCGAATATTGGCAATGGAAAATCAACCAGTACCACTTCATCCTGAAAAGGTCACTGTGTGGTGCCCCTTTTAGAGCATCATTTATCATAGCGCCATATTTTTTCGAAGAGACAGGTGCTTCCGTCCCTGTTACCCGTACCATCACTGGTAAGCACTATGAGTATCTTTTGGGCAACCACGTCAGTTCAGCTCTCGAACAGCGTAGATTTGTGTATGGGATCATCTTTATGCAAGATGGCTCACTTTGGCACATTATAAATTCAGTTAAGCAGTTGGTGAAGCGTCATTTCTGAAAAGCTAGAATTATCAGCCGCCATTTCCCTACAGCCTGGCCGTCCCGATCACCTGATCTTAATCTGTGTGACTTCCGGCTGTGGGGCTAAGATGTGTTCAATGTCCCGATTGAAAACTTAGCTGCATGGAAGGCACGCATTACGCAACACATTCTGAACGTGACCCTGGAAACACTTCAATCAGTTGTGGAACATGCTGTGCTAAAATCATGCCCGCGGTGTGCTACTAGACATTCGCGTGAGAATTGCCCGTCACGCCAGGCTATATGTTTTTTCTGTAATAAAAAAGGCCATGTTCAGAGTGTTTGCCAGAAAAAGCTCAGATCGGACACTCACAACCATTCCAGGCCCTTTGCTTCGCGCCGAACCAAGGATACTCAGGCTCATGAACCTTCGCCCATGGAAATTCATGTAGTTCATTCCACTCCGCCCAGTGCCACTCTCTCTAACAGTGACTGTGTTCGTCCCACAAATAGTGTGCGTCGACATCGCCGGAGATCCCGTCAAGTCGCAAGTGATTCTGTACCAGTGTCAGTTCACGTTGCACGAGACAGTCGCTCTTGTCGTCAACAGGACAATAAACTTTTTGTAGATTTGGACATTAACGGCAAAGTGATACCATTCCAGCCCGATACCGGAGCTGCAGTTTCACTGATCAATCAAGACACGTACAAACTGCTGGGCACACCTCCGTTGCGTGCCGCAACTGTTAAGTTAAATAGCTATTCGGCTCACAACATCCCTGTATTAGGACAGTGCAGCCTTCTTGCAACATACAAAGGACAAACAAAACTTGTGTCACTTTACGTCCTTCGTTCTTCTTCTGCAGTGAACTTGTTTGGTCTCGATTTATTTCAGTTGTTTAACTTGTCTATAGTAAATCAGGTCCTATCAGTGAACCAGACTGTGTCTTCAGACAGTGTTTCTCGTCTATGTGAAGAATTTGCAGACATTTTTGCACCTGGCCTTGGTTGCGCTAAGAACTATAAAGCACATTTAGAACTGAAAGTAAACGCGCAACCAAAATTTTTCAGAGCGCGCAATGTTCCCCATGCTTTGCGTGATGAGGTCACAAAAACATTACACGATTTGGAATCACAAGGTGTAATTGAACGTGCGCAGGCTTCTCTCTGGGCATCACCCTTAGTAATTTTGCCAAAACCTTCCGGAAAATTGAGACTTTGTGTGGACTTCAAGGCAACAGTGAATCCACAACTCGTGATTGCAACTTTTCCTTTACCCCGCCCGGAAGATCTTTTTGACAAACTGCGCCTGGGTAAATATTTTTCGAAGTTGGACCTAGCAGATGCGTACTTGCAAATACCGGTGGACGAAGAATCCCTGCGCGTTTTGGTGGTTAACACGCATCTTGGTTTGTATCGATTCACACGACTGCCATTCAGGTGTGCATCTGCCCCTGCATTGTTTCAGCAATGTCTACAAACTGTTTGTGCGTCGGTCCCTACTGCAGCAAACTATCTGGACGATATTGTGCTCTCCGGAAAGAAAGAAGAAGAGCATTTAGCCAATCTCAGAACATTATTTCAGGTCTTGTGACAAAATGGTCTTCGTTTGCGGAAGGACAAATGTGTGTTTTTTGCTCGGGACTTGCCCTGCCTGGGACATCTACTCAATGCCCAAGGCATACATCCCAGTCCCGAGCACCTCCGTGCAATACAAGACTTGCCATCGCCGCAGAATTTGAAGCAGCTACAGAGTGTGCTGGGAAAAATCAACTATTACCATAAATATGTGCGCCACGCCTCTTCCATTTCAGCTCCGCTTCATCGCTTACACCGTAAAGGTGTTCTGTTCATCTGGACGACGGAATGCGAACGCGCCTTTCGCCAGTTGAAATCAGCGTTGCTTTCCAATACTTGCCTTACGCCATTCGATCCCCAGAGGCCCCTTTTGTTGATGGTGGATGCATCGGATTTCGGGATCGGTGCTGTGCTTGCGCGCAAAGATGGATCGCACGATCGCCCTATTGCCTTTGCGTCCAAATTTCTCTCGTCTGCGCAAAGAAATTATTCACAGATCGAGAAAGAAGCATTGGCTCTCGTATTTGGTGTTACAAAGTTTCATGATTTCTTGTATGGTCGTCACTTTACCATCATCACAGACCACAAACCTTTGACATCGCTTTTTCATCCGAACAAGCCTGTACCTCCACGTACAGTGCAGAAATTCATTCGATGGTCTATTTTCCTCTCGCAGTACCGCTACGATATTTTGTATCGGTCCACTGCTAAGCACGGAAACGCCGATGCGTTGTCCCGTTTCCCTGTTGCTGGCGATAGGGCATTTGATTCCTCCGAACTTGCTTGCATGTTCATTGATGCGGAAACCGATGACGTGGTCCAGTCGTTTCCGATTTTCGTCGTGTAGCTACAGCCACAGCTGCCGACCCTGTCCTTGCTACCGTTCTGCGTTTTGTTGCTACGCAATGGCCCTTGTCAAAGTGATGGATTGGTGATCCGTTGGTTCGCCGCTTTTTTGCTCACAAGGACTTTTTGTTCGACGTGGTGTTTTGCTGTTGCGTTCTGATAATGATCAGTCCAGGGTCGTGGTCCCACGTTCGTTACAGTCCTCTATCTTACGGCTTCTCCACCAAGGACATTGGGGTATAGTGAGAACAAAACAACTTGCTCGTCAGCACTGTACTTGGTTCGGAATCGATGCCGCGATTACGAATATGTGCCCTTCTTGCATGGTGTGTGCCGAACAACAATCAGCCCTACCGCGGAAATTCTTTGCATGGCCAAAAGCCACTTCCCCTTGGCAACGCTTACACATCGATTTTCCTGGTCCATTCTGGAATGCTCGATGGTTGGTTGTGGTAGATTCATTCAGTAATTTTCCTTTTGTTGTCCGGATGTCTTCCACGACGTCGTCTGCCACCATCCAAGCGTTATCTGCTATTTTTTGCATTGGTCTTCCACAGACTCTTGTTTCTGACAATGGCCCACAATTCATGTCCGCAGAATTTCAGTCATTCTGCAAGGCCAATGGTATTCAACATCTGACGTCCACGCCGTTTTCGCCACAGTCAAACGGTGCCACTGAACGATTGGTCAGGACTTTCAAGTCACAGATGTTGAAGTTAAAACAGTCGCATTCTCGAGAGGATGCGTTATTGCTCTTTTTGTCCTCGTATCGCTCTTAGCCCCGAGATGGTCGCTCGCCGGCTGAGTTGCTCCACGGTCGTCATCATCGAACCTCGATGTCTTTGCTACATCCGCCGCATCAGGTTCCTGTGCAGCGGCAGACACCTGCTTTTGCTCCAGGCAACGTTGTCTCCTATCGCCACTATCGAGGTTCACGGCGTTGGCTCGAAGGGCGCATTCTTCGCTGCCTCGGACGCATTATGTATCTGGTTTTGGGGGCCTCTGGTGAGGTGCGCCGGCATCTCAACCAGCTGCGCCTCTGTCGTCGCATGGGATCTGCCACTCGCCGTCTGCTTTCAGCGATGGTGCCGTCCGGTCAGCGCCGTGGGGACGCATCTACTGGCTCGCCTCAGATCCAGGTGTTACCGACGCTGCCTTCCATTTTGCCACATGGCGACGCGCCGCAGCCGTCACCGCCGCCGCCGCCTGTTCTCCCGCCGGCGACGCCGGCAGTGGACGCGTCGCTGCAACCGCCGGGTGCCTCCCTGGGTCACGCGCCGCCGATCGCTTCCCGTGGCCAGTTGTCCTCCGACATGGAACTCTTGCCCGCTTGGGACCATATGTCGTCTTCGCCCGTCGAGTGCCCCGGCCCGATGGAGGTCGACCCTTCGGCCCCTCCTGTCTCTCTACGGGCGCATACACCACATGTTGGCGTGCACCCTGGAGCAGGTTTCCATGCGTTTCCTAGCTCCCCGCGGTCCGAATGGCAGGGTGCGGGTGGCACAGCTTCGCCTGTTGTTAGGCTCCCTACCTCATCGCATACGTCAACATGGGGTCCTCCCCACGGTGGGTGGACGCCTTATAACACAACCGTACGCCGATTTGCGGGGGAGGAATGTGGTGTCACCGCCAGACATCACACTTGCTAGGTGGTAGCCTTTAAATCGGCCGTGTTCCGTTAGTATATGTCGGACCCGCGTGTCGCCACTATCAGTGATTGCAGACCGAGCGCCGCCACACGGCAGGTCTAGAGAGACTTCCTAGCACTCGCCCCAGTTGTACAACTGACTTTGCTAGCGATGGTTCACTGACAAAATACGTCCTCATTTGCCGAGAAGATAGTTAGCATAGCCTTCAGCTACGTCGTTTGCTACGAGCTAGCAAGGCACCATTATCAGTTGCTATTGATCTGGTTAATCATGTACCGTCAGACCGACGTTCACCATTTATGGATTAAAGTTAAGTATTCCACGAACTTCGTCCGTTTTTTTCTAAAGTCTAAATTCCTTGTCCTGTTCCAGACTTCACGCCAGCCTGCGTGAGCTAAAACACGTGCCTTTCGGCTTCCTCTAATATTCCTGGGTTGGCTGTCCTGTCAATCCACAACAGTTTTAAATCTCTGAGTATTTGCATAGCCGAACGTGTAGCACACACATCATGGCCAACGATGTTTGTTGCATGCCACCTCCACGATACTGCAATTTACTTCACCGGTGCCCTGAGACGTTATGCCGTCGGTCACCATGGCGATGGTGCGCTGTCCAGCCTTCACGCTTCTACGTGGGAGAGATGCCAGTGAGACTCAAGCGGTCCAACTTTGACAACGGCTGCTACGTTCACTATTCGCAGAGCCATTTGGCCCCCTTGTATGTCACCAGCAATAATAATTCTGTAATTTTGTTATTTGATACAAGCGAGAACGATCCACTGGTTACTTGTTCGTACCTTAATTTAATGTAGTTTTTATTATTACCTCCCTAGATTAAGTACACTTAAATTAAATTTTAAATTACAACCATCACTAAAGGGAATCTATAAATCACTTTCGAAATCTACCAGATATCCCTTATGCAATTGTTGTCGGAGATGGAGCACAGATTACTCGTAGCTGTATTATAATCTCTCTCATAATGCGACAACATGCTCGTATCTTATTTGTATCGATAACGTGGGATGTAATGATTACATTTCTCTTAAGAATATGACGATTGCGAAGTCTAGAGAGGAGGTATGACTTTTCCTCCTCAGGCAACCGTTTACGAGCCGTTCGACTGGGCGGAGTGGGGGGGGGGGGGGGGGGCACCGTCAAGTCAGAGTCCGTGCTCGGAACAATACACCCATCACTGAGTGGTGGACATGATCATCTGAAATGGTTTCATGAGCGTCAAAATTAGCTTTTGTTACAGTATGACCGCACAGAGCATCCACGGCTGTAAGAAGCTAGTCTGAATTTCACGCCTTGCCCAGTACCCAGTATTCTCCAGAGGAAAACACGTCCCATGAGAGGGAGAGCAGGCCTACTAGACTTCGCCGAATGTTTACATTAGCTGGTAGCATATCTTTTGTTCTCTTTGAATCACTGAAGCTTCATCATTGTAATCAGTATTAATATGTCAGAAACAACATGTGCAGTAGCCGATTGCAAAGATCAGCAGCTGTCTGTTAATAAACAAATTCAGGGAGAGGTTACAAAACTGCTGTCTCCATTTGTTTCCCTCGATCAGGAAGTAAGTCATATTAATAAAGAACGAGGAAGTGGTGGTCAAATTGAAATCACGGTCAACACCTCAGGGCAGGCGCTGGCAACCGAAATTGCGAAAGCGTCTGGTGCTGCTCCAGGTAAGACGCGAAGTAAAATACCGACGCAACCAAATGAGAATGTAGCTCATAATCAAGGGAAGGGAAAATCCGGTAAGGGAGACTCAAGCCCAAAGAATGTTCGGTATGAAACGGTCCTACACGAACCACTGGAGTAAAAATCAGAAAGTTTACCAGGAAATCAGTTTGCTTGCGGTACAAGAGAAAACATCAGAAGTAGAAAAAAATGGGACAGTACTAATAAACTGATTGAAGGGTTATTCCATGTTCAGCCTTCCCGAGAAAACTGTTATAGATTAACTGAACCCTGAACCACAGGAAACTAAATTAGTTCATTAAAACAATCACATAGTGACAGCAAAATGGAGTCTAATTTTGTCCCCACTATAAACATAAATAAAATTACGTCCGGTTTGTAATTATCAGCCCTTAAGGAATTTTTGTACGAATCCATGACTGATATTGCCCTGTTACACGAAGTTCTAATTTCGGATGTAGTAATTCCCGGTTTTGTCAGTTACGTAAATGTGTCTCCCGAAACAAGTGTTGGAACAGCTGTTTTGGCGAGGGAAGGGATTACAGTAAGCGAGGTGGAACGACTGGAATCCGGAAGGGGAATAGGACTAAATATCTATGATGTGACTATCATCAACTTGTATGCCCCTTCAGAAAGTTCTCACCGAGCTGACAGGGCATGTTTTTTCAAAGATGACCTGATATACCGGCTGATCAAAAAGTCAGTACAAATTTGAAAACTGAATAAATCACGGAATAATGTAGATAGAGAGGTACAAATTGATACACGTGCTTAGAATGACATGGGGTTTTATTAGAACCAAAAAAATACAAAAGTTCAAAAAATGTCCGACAGATGGCGCTTCATCTGATCAGAATAGCAATAATTAGCATAACAAAGTAAGACAAAGCAAAGATGATGTTCTTTACAGGAAATGCTCAATAAGTCCAGCATTATTCCTCAACAATAGCTGTAGTCAAGGAATAATGTTGTGAACAGCACTGTAAAGCATGTCCGGAGTTATGGTGAGGCATTGGCGTCAGATGTTGTCTTTCAGCATCCCTGGAGATGTCGGTCGATCACGATAAACTTGCGACTCCAGGTAACCCCAAAGCCAATAATCGCACGGACTGAGGTCTGGGGACCTGGGAGGCCAAGCATGACGAAAGTGGTGGCTGAGCATATGATTATCACCAAACGACGCGCACAAGAAATCTTTCACCCCTCTAGGAATATGGGGTGGAGCGCTATCCTGCATAAACATCGTACGTTCCAGCAGGTGTTTATCAGCCAGGCTGGAGATGATGCGATTCTGTAACATATCGGCGTACCTCTCACCCATCACGGTAGCAGTTACAAAACCAGAATCACGCATTTCCTCGAAGATAAAAGGCCCATACCGTGACTTTCTCGTCGTGCAATGGAGTTTCCACGACAGTTCTAGGATTTTCGGTAGCCCAAATTCTGCAGATGCGGGCGTTGAGAGACCCCCGGATCGTGAAATGAGCTTCGTCAGTCCACAACACGTTACTCAACCAATCGTCATCTTCCGCCATCTTTTGAAACGCCCACACCGCAAATGCCCTCCGCTTCACTAAATCGCCAGGTAACAGTCCATAATGCCTACGGATTTTGTACGGGCAGCATCGGAAGGTACGCCTCAGTGCCAACCAAACAGTAGTGTATGGAATGCCGGTGCAAAGTGAGACTGCACGAGCGCTGACTTCCACGTGCATAGACGAACCCGCTACAGTCTCCATTTCTTCCTGAACTGTCTCAGCAGCTTTACGGCTTGTGCTCGGTCAGCCACTACGGGGTCTATCGTCTAAACAACCCGTGGCTTCGAACTTCGAAATCATTCTCGCCACAGCTGCATTTGTCAACGGACCTTTACCCGTTCGAATCCCCTTCCTATGGCGATAGGATCATAACGCTGAACTAGCACATTCCCCATTCTGATAATACAGCTTCACTAAAAGCGCCTTTTCAGGTAACGTCAACATGCTGCTACGGCTGGCGCATCTGATTCTCTCTCTCATTACAGCTCCTTTTACACACGATTGTCATGCGCAGTTACTGACGTTTTGCTGTCCAGTGCCATCTGTCGGACATTTTGTGAACTTTGTTCTTTTTTTTGGTTCTAATAAAACATCACGTAGATTATATATTTCTAAAAATCTTGAAACTTTCGTGACAAAATTTGAAACCATTCCTGTGTACTTTTCAGACCATTCAAGTGTGTTAGCTTGCATAAATCTAACAAGACAGTCAGTTCGCCGATTCACGATTCAGCGGAATTTGAACACTTTCTTGTTAGTACATAATGATTTAGAAGACCTGATTAAAGAAACACGGGCAATATGCCTGCGTGCTCGTTGTGGATATGCCAATGCTATCGACTGGTAGGTTAATATGGCGAAGCCAAAGTTGAGGAAGCTTCTTATTCAATACAGTACCCAGAGCGTAAGAGAAATGAAATGCACTATAGAATATTATTGTTCCGTTTTGAGAGATCTATAATATCAAGTCTCAGCAGGTTCCTCACTTTGGATAGTAGACATCCAAAAAGCCAAAGCCAAGTTACTCAATATCAAGAGAAGTCAAATGGAAGGGTTGAAAATAAAAACGAAGGCAAATTCGGTGTCAGAAGATGAAACTACTTCCCTGTATAATTTAGTGAAGCATACGAAAATCGGAAGAAGGACTTTTATTGATGAAATTCGAACAAAGCACGGTACGATACTCAAAACCCAGCAATGTATCATGGACGTGATTTATCGCTATTGTTGTGATCTAGATTCTATACATCAAAGTAGTGATGCTTCCTCGGAAGAATACCATGATATCCTAGCCTCACAGCTGACAGAAGATGACAACGAAAATTTTCTCGAGGTTGTCAGTGTAGAGGACGTGTATGAGACTCTGTGCACCTCACCACCAAAAATATCCCCAGGACCTGATGGTCTGTCAGCAGAGTTTTACATCCGTTACTGGCCAATAGTAGGTGCGAAAATGACGGACATTGTAAATGAGGTTATTCATGGTAAAATGATTCCGGCTGAGATTAAGGAGACTAAAATCGTTCTGGCGCCAAAAAATAAAGGAAACAGAGATTTAAATAATTTTCGTCCAATTTCACTGCTGAATTCTGATTATTAATTAATAGCTAGATAAGTAAACAAGAGACTTTCATGCCTTACCGATACAATTGTTAATCAACATCAGAACTGCTCGCAAGGCAGAACCATTTTTCAAAATCTAGCAGATTCAGGGATATCATTGCAATAAAAACATAAAGTGTGCTTTATTTTTTTAAATTTTTTTTATGAAGAGTTCGATGTAGTAAATCATGAATATTTTTTACAGACATTGAAGAAAATAGGTTTCAACGATGGGGTCATACAGTTCAAGAATGGTTCAAATGGCTCTGAGCACTATGGGTCATCAGTCCCCTAGAACTTAGAACAACTTAAGCCTAACTAACCTAAGGACATCACACACATCCATGCCTGAGGCAGGATTCGAACCTGCGACCGTAGCGGTGACGCGATTCCAGACTGAAGCTCCTAGAACCGCATGACCACAACGGCCGACCGGTCATACAGTTGATTAAGAACATAGCAACTGGAATAAATGCTAAAATAGCGGTGAATTGTCAACAATTCAAGCCGATGCAAATACAACGAGCTGTTCCTCAAGGAAGTCCTCTGCCCATGTGGCTCTTCGCCATTTTGCTGGAACCTTTCCTCCGACATGTCCATGCTAGATAAAAGGCTTAACATTATCAGAACATAACACAGTTATAAGAGCATATGCTGACGATATAGGGGTCATTATAAGGAATAAAGACGAGGTAACCACGCTAGCAACAGTGATTGATTCGTACTGTAGAGCATCTGGAGCCAATGCAAACGAAAAAAAAAAGTAGAGGTTTTGATAATATCAACGTTGAGTGGGCAAAATTAGTCCGACAACATAAAACATTTGGGATCACCCTGGCGGCATGCCCTATGAAAATGACGGCTTTAAATTGGAAAGTTGCAGCAGATAAAGTGCAAGGAGCCATTATGAAGAATTTAACTCGATGTATGAACCAAGTTCAAAGAACAAAGTATGTCAACTCATGCATCCTTGCTAAGGCTTATTATACTGCCCAGCTGTTTTCAATACCGAGAATGATAGCGAGGAGAATAATGTCCAAAATCACCAACTTTTTGTGGAGAGGTGAAGTGTTCAGAATACCTGCTAAAGTAGCCACTTTAGATCTTAAAATGGTGGACTAGGATTAGCTGATATAACTGATAAAGCCTCTGCATTTTTTATCAAAAGGCAAGTTAATTTAATAAGAGACTCGCGAGAAAGCATAAGCAGCCAACTTTTCGTGATCGTTAAACCTCGAAGATTGCTTCCCCCGATTGACGTGCTGAATATCAACAGTCGTTTACAGCATCTCAGGATTTTCTGTGTTGGGTTTAGTTATGTAAGGGTCGAAGTCAGGCAGTCACGACACTTAACATCAAAAGCCATAATGAGGGAACGAATGAAAAGCGGAGGAAGGAACAAAATAGAACGAAAGTTTCCAAACATTGAGTGGACTGAGATTTGGAAAAACATTAGTTCTAATGTGCTCACGTCTAATACAAAAACATCATGGTACAAGACAGTCAACAACATAGTTAGCACCAATGAAACACTACGCAATCGGACTCTGTGAAACAAATTTATGTCAAAAGTGCCATCTAGTTGACACAATAATTCGTAGATGTACTTGCGGTGGTCACATGAATAGTTGGAAATGGATCCGGGAGCCAATAGCTCTGACTACAAGGACATCCCCAGAGTATATATCGCTGTCATTGATACACAGGCCTGAAGCACGCTATTTCCCAGAGGCAAAAAATAACGTTGTGTACTGGTTGCTGGGAAATTTTGTTGATTACGTCCTTAACAAATTGGGATCCGACAGCACCATAGAGTTCAAGGTACACATGCTATGTGAATTCCACAAAATTAGAAGGTACTCAAATCACAAGAAAAAGTTAGGTAATATGTTAAAATTTATATTTGAAAGAATGGGCACTGGTTAATATAAAAAAGAAGACTGTGTTGACAGTGATGTATTGTAGTTACCTCAAGGATATTATTGAAAATTTTACTGTATATTTTTGGGGTGTACTTTTTCTACTTCAGAGAGTAGCTTTTAAAATTTTTTAAGGTAATGTACAGAACTTATGTGACAGTCAGATTTTGTGTCTAATAGTGTCAAAACACAGTGACAGGATCGCTGTTATTATTTACTAATATTTGTTATACAGAATAAGCAAGTTCCTGACGCCAGAATCCGTAATTCATCTGCAACTTAAAACAGTTTAAGTCTGTCGCTGTTGTTGTTGTTCTGGTCTTCAGTCCTGAGACTGGTTTGATGCAGTTCTCCATGTTACTCTATCCTGTGCAAGCTTCTTCATCTCCCAGTACCTACTGCAACCTACATCCTTCTGAATCTGATTAGTGTATTCATCTCTTGGTCTCCCTCTACGATTTTTACCCTCCGCGCTGCCCTCCAATACTAAATTTGTGACCCCTTGATGGCTCAGAAGATGTCCTACCAACCAATCCCTTCTTCTAGTCAAGTTGTGACACAAACTTCTCTTCTCCCCAATCCTATTCAATACCTCCTCATTAGTTATGTGATCTACCCATCTAATCTTCAGCATTCTTCTCTAGCACCACATTTCGAAAGCTTCTATTCTCTTCTTGCCAAACTATTTATCGTCCATGTTTCACTTCCATACATGGCTACACTCCATACAAATACTTTCAGAAACAACTTCCTGACACTTAAATCTATACTCGATGTTAACAAATTTCTCTTCTTCGGAAGTGCTTTCCTTGCCATTGCCAGTCTTACATTTTATATCCTCTCTAAGTCGACCATCATCAGTTATTTTGCTCCCCAAATAGCAAAACTCCTTTACTACTTTAAGTGTCTCATTTCCTAATCTAATTACCCGACAACATTCCATTCGACTACATTCCATTATCCTCGTTTTGCTGTTGTTGATGTTCATCTTATATCCTTCTTTCAAGACATTGTCCATTCCGTTCAACTGTTCTTCCAAGTCCTTTGCTGTCTCTCACAGAATTACAATGTCATCGGCGAACCTAAAAGTTTTTATTTCTCCCCCATGGATTTTAATTACTACTCTCAATTTTTCTTTTGTTTCCTTCACTGCATGTTCAACATACAGATTGAATAACATCGGGGATAGCCTACAACCCTGCCTCACTCCCTTCCCAACCACTGCTTCCCTGTCATATCCCTCGACTCTTATAACTGTCATCTGGTTTCTGTACAAATTGTAAATAGCCTTTCGCTCCCTGTATTTTACCCCTGCCACCTTGAGAATTTGAAAGAGAGTATTCCAGTCAACATTGTCAAAAGCTTTCTCATAGTCTACAAATGCTAGAAACGTAGGTTTGCCTTTCCCTAATCTAACTTCTAAGATAAGTCGTAGGGTCAGTGTTGCCTCATGTGTTCTGATATTTTTACGGAATTCAAACTGATCTTCCCCGAGGTCGGCTTCTACTAGTTTTTCCATTCGTCTGTAAAGAATTCGCATTAGTATTATATTAAGTCTAGTACATTTAAAACATCTCGGTACTTGTTTTCCTATAGTCTTAAAGTGTATCTTTACGTCCATCATGTCAAACGTACATAACAGTGAGAAATATTAGAGTAAATGCCATACATCTACACATCAAAATATTGTATAGCGAGATCAGTAAGATATGGATGAAAAGTGTGTCTCGCAATCAACAAGATGAAGCATTCTTATATTGATTTTGTTAACGGTTATAGGAACTGAGTTTTGAGTTTTTGTATGAAAGTGTGTTTCGTTTTCTCCGCCACCTTCCTCTTTCGCAAAATTAATATGGAAGTCCATGGGAACGCCCTTACAGCATAGCACTACCCGACCGGCCTACGTCTGTGGCAGGGTGAGCAGCCGTTCCCTCGGATGACGGCGTATCGACTGTTGACCTGGTGTGATAAGGAGTGTTATTCGGGAGACTACGTGACACATGTACCTCGATCCACGTGACGCCGCACCCACTGCAGTCGTGACTGACGACGTCGTCGAGTCGACGCGGAAACGCGTAGGGGCCGACCGCTACGGAGACACGCGTTCGACGCCTCGCGTTGCGCGGAACACTTGCGCTCGTGCCGGCGCTGTACTGTGTAGCCGGACCTGCCGCACAGGTCGCCTGCCGCCTGCCCCGCTGCAGAGAGCGTTGAAGCCGCGCGCTCGCAGCGCCACCGAACGGCGTCGTCTCGCAGTGTCAGTCGTATAAATGTCTGAATACTCGCGTGGCGTGCCGTAGTGTAGAGCTCCGCAATGAAAGTGACGAGTCTTGGCACAGTCGAATGGACCAAAGCGTAAGCGTCACTTCCTGTCACAAAATGCGGGAAACAGCGATAGCGCCGCCTGGGAAGGTGGTGCGACTGCATGCAAAAGAACCAGTGAGTAAACGGAAGTTAGATGTTAGTGAAAGGCGTGTCATTCGTCTGGAACTCTGCTTCGCGTGAGAGAAGCTTTGAGACTAAGTTCAGCTACTCAGCAACAGGAACACCCAGTTCCCAGGCAGAGAAAATCCCCAACGTGGTCGGGAATCGAACGCGGGACCCCGTGATCCAGAGGCAGCAACGCTAGCCACCTTTTCTTTTTTTTTCGCTGATCTCATTTTGTTCGTTATTCTTCGTTGCATTTGTCCTGGGCGGACGTCCCATGGCAGCTGCTCAAGTTCATCGTTGATCCGTTCATTCACTTTCTTTTCTTTTTATTTCAGAAAATGTAACTGTAACTGGAGATATTACTTTGTACTACAATTATTAATAAAGTGTGATCCTTGATCCCTGTAACCGATAGATGTACATCTGGTAATCGGGGGGCTCAAGGATGCAACAGTTTGAAAAAAATCTAAAACATAGTGCCGCACTGCCCGCTTAGCGCCTAGCGAGTCGGTGACGCAACCCGCCCGACTTGGCTCGGCGCCAGGCCGGCGCACCAGCAGGCGCGCGCTGTCAGTGAAGACTACAGCGCGCGTACGCTGTAACGCCCGCCTGCTGGTGCCTGCAGAGTCTAAGTCCGTTATCAGCGCGTTACGCAATCAAGGTCACTCGCTCTCTATACAAGCGGGCAGTGCATGCCAGCGGAACCATTCCTCTGTGAGCTCTATCAGCAACAGCAGTGGAGCACTATGCCTCGTCGACGTGTGTATCGTCGATGCCGCCACCGCATGCCTGTCTACAAACATATTATTAGCCCGGAAAATAAACTTGGAGGAAATGGGACAGCTGAAGCAGTTGTATTAAATATTCTTCCGTGGCTGCAGGGTGAATTTTACTTTGGATGTCGCTACTGGAAATTCTGGTAGTGGTTGGTTCACGCTAGCCATTGTTCGTTGTGAGAATGCCTCACTTCCTGGACTTGAGTCATTCGCCCATCGAGATCTCATCGCCTGCAAGACCTGGCATTGTGGAATAGATCCTAATACTCAAAGTAGACCTAGTCATGTATATAGTAATATGCCATTTACATTGTATACCCTTTTCTGACCGAGCACTCTGAGCTACCGTGGCGGCGACACTACACTACGAGCAGCGGACATCAGATGAAAATCGTGGCAGCAGTTACATCATTTTAATCAGTGTTTCAGTACGAGAAATACTATCTGTTGTGTCACCACACGAACCAATGACATCGCACGTCTTCTTGGAATACTTCAACAGGCACCGGTGGCTTATCTGTCCCTCAAGAATAACACGTCCAGTGATTGGCCGGAAATTGGAGCGCGAGAAGGAAAAACAAGCTCTGCCCTCATTATTCTTATTCTGACAGTAAACTGATCGTGAAAAGTAACAGAGGCAAATTCCTTCGATACTGATCCACCACAAATTTTTTCTTACATTTGTTGATAACAAACAGGCCCAGCATTTTTAAGTACCCACGAAGAGACTTTGATTAGGCTAATCATCGCGAAGTCGCTGGACCAAAATCGATTACGACACTGCAAAGTGAACATAAAAGTGTTCAGAACACCAGATACATGTGGAACCATAGAGTAGCTAAAAACATTTAATTAAGGGAAAGGGTACCTAATGGGACTGTCGCTCTGGTTGAATCAACTAGCTGATGAACATTATCAGAACTACGTAACTAGTGGAATAATAGCGGAATCTGATGAAGAGGAAAGAGTGCGCAAAGTTTGTTCCGGGCACCTTGACGCCTTGATAGAAATAGATGAGCATGGACACCTGTTGCGACTCAATGAAATGCAAAGTGCGGAGAATTCTTTTCTGGAAAAACTCATAACGGCTCATGAGACTCGGTATTATCGATTCGAATCTACCGCAAAACGACAAAGTGCAGAAATTCGTGTCAAAGGTGGACGCTTAGACGACATAAGAGACATTCCGTCCTGTGTCCGAGCGACTTGAACAACATCTCACGGAAGAACTTTTCTGACAGTTTCACTTGGTTGTATGGGCGATCTATGCATTCTACTCAAGTGGAGAGTGACTATATGGAACACTTCAAGCATTACCATCACTACCTTAAATTCTTTTTTTATTTTTTATTAATCCAGTCTCGAAACGTTTTGGACTGATGATGCAAAGATTGGCAACTGGCTTCTAAAGTAGCGACTGTGAAGTTCATTAGTTCTTGAAATGTAAAAGCAGTCACATATTGTATCAGTCATTCAAATATCTCAGTAATAACGCATGAAGACATGTTGCGGAACCGTCAGACGAGCACAGAAGTGAGTAGAGCAGGTAGGATAAGCACCACCGTTAGATTTATTAGTAGCAGATGGATAATTTACAATGAGATGCACTACTCATACACACTTGTACGGTTCCTATTAAATATTGCTTAAGTGTAAAGGATTCGTACGAGATTGAAATAAGCACGTGTTCTGTGTGCGCGCAAATAAGGACTGTTCGAATGGTGAGCAGGAAGCCTGAAAACAGGAAAGCTGAAAAACTTGAGCTGAATGAATGACTATTATTTACAAGAACATCCCTACAATATGAATAAAAACGTAATGGCAAAAAGCTTCAAATTTTTCGTGTTCTCTTCATAAAATCAGATTAATATATATTCGTAAGTAAGAATATCCAAAGAGTCATCCTTCCCGTACTCTGGATAATGGAATGGATACACAGCTTCACATTTTCTACGACAAAATGTACCTTCAGTCCAACAGAGTTCCAGTATAGAGGTAAAGATTTGGCGCTCATTCTAATTTAGGAGAAATGTTAGCGAGAGTAGAGAAGAAGTGACGTAATGTACTAGAGAGCGATGTAGACGCTCAGCGACACTGGAGACTGAGAAGCTCCATCCCGTCAGCTAACTTGGAGAGGCTAACTGCAAGTTTGAAAGAGTTATGAAACTTGGTCGGTAAATAATGGAACAAAGGCAAGACTTGAAAACTACAATCTTTAATTGCTCGTTTGAGCCAGAATTGGATGACGACCTGAATGAAGGATCACCACAGCTGACAGCAAAATCCCGCTGCTGAGGACGAGCACGAGCAGAGTCAGAGGAGAGGGGCTGCCACCAGTCCAGGCCCTGGGCCTGAGCTTCACGCGTACCCCCGCTGGACCGCTGTCTGTACTCTCTGGACTCTCCACACGGGCTCCGCCACCTCCGCCTGTATGCTGTGCGGCAGTCCAAGCAATCCCTTCCTCGTGTGTGCCAGATACGCTCACCGCCAACGCACTGCAGCGCCTTGCGTCTCCATACTTGAACTCTACATCTACATCTACATCTACATACATACTCCGCAATCCACCATACGGTGCGTGGCGGAGGGTACCTCGTACCACAACTAGCATCTTTTCTCCCTGTTTCACCCCCAAACAGAACAAGGGAAAAATGACTGCCTATATGCCTCTGTACGAGCCCTAATCTCTCTTATTTTTGTAGTCTTTCCGCGAAATATAAGTTGGCGGAGTAAAATTGTACTGCAGTCAGCCTCAAATGCTGGTTCTCTAAATTTCCTCAGTAGCGATTCACGTAAAGAACGCCACCTTTCTTCTAGGGACTCCCACCCGAGTTCCTAAAGCATTTCCGTAAAACTCGCGTGATGATCAAACCTACCAGTAACAAATCTAGCAGCTCGCCTCTGAATTTATTCTATGTCCTCCCTCAATCCGAACTGATAGGGATCCCAAACGCTCGAGCAGTACTCAAGAATAGGTCGTATTAGTGTTTTATAAGCGGTCTCCTTTACAGATGAACCACATCTTCCCAAAATTCTAGCGATGAACCGAAGACGACTATCCGCCTTCTCCACAACAGCCATTACATGCTTGTCCAACTTCATATCACCCTGCAATGTTACGCCCAAATATTTAATCGACGTGATTGTGGCAAGCGCTACACTACTAATGGAGTATTCAAACATTACGGGATTCTTTTTCCTATTCATCTGCTTTAATTTACATTTACCTATATTTAGAGTTAGCTGCCATTCTTTACACCAATCACAAATCCTGTCCAAGTCATCTTGTCATCCTCCTACAGTCACTCAACGACGACACCTTCCCGTACACCACAGCATCATCAGCAGACAGCCGCACATTGCTATCCACCCTATCCCTGTCTCAACACTGACACCGTCGATGAGGTCTGGTCTGTTCGTGGCTACCAGATCCAAAATATTTCCATTATGCGTTGGCTGTCGACTTAGCTGCTCAAGACAGTTTTCGGATAATGTGTTCAAAAGTAATTCACACGACGGCTTGTCTGTACCACCTGTAATGAACGTAATACCTTGTCCGTCTGCGTAGCATTTCCGACCTACACCCAAACCGACGCCCTTCTTGCGGTGTCACCTTTGAACTCTAAGCACTTTCTAGAAAACTTATTCGTTCTGCCTGCTGTCCTGTTGCCTTTCAGGCTTTGCATTTTTTGCCAGGTATAGAACTACGAAACCGGAATTTCCCTATAGATGGTGCTAGCCGCCAGCGTAGGGCCCGCGTCTGTAGCGGCATCTGCCTCCTGTAACGACTGACGACGAATGTCAACACACAGTAACCCAAGTTCCATACGTCGGTACCTGTTTCAAGCCCGTAAACACGTCGAGCTTTGTGCTTACGAACTACAATTTGCGGTGCGCCGAATGTTTGGCGAAGCGTTCGGCGAACATGCTCTTGGGAAAACACAGCGTTTCGAGTGGTTCAAAAAATTCAAAAGTGGTGATTTTGTCGTGACAAACGACGAGCGCGGGAAACCACTTAAAATGTTCGAAGACAACCAATTGCAGGCCTTACTGGATGCAGAAGATACTCAGATTCAACAGGAACTCGCGGAACAATTGAATGTGAAGCAGAAACCCGTTTCTCTCGGTTGAAAGCTATTGGTAAGGTGGAAAAAGTGGGAAAATGGGTCCGGCACGAACTGAGTGAAGGACAGCAAGGAAACCGAAAGACGACTTGGGAAATGCTGCTCGCCATATACAAAAGAAAGACGTTTCTCCATCGAATAGTAACAGGTGATGAAAAATGGATATGTTTTGACAATGCTAAGCTTTTTAAATCATGGGTGAATCAGGGCAAACCATTCACATCCGCTGCGAGACCTAATCGCTTCGTAAAGAAGACAATGCTCTGCGTTTGGTGGGATCAGAAGGGTGACACATGTCATGAGCTGCTAAAATCTGGTGAAACCGTTAACACTGATCGCTACCAACAGCAAATTATCGATTTAAATCGATCATTACGTGAGAAACGACCGGAATGTGGGAAAAGGCAATACAAAGTCATTTTGGTCCATGATAACGCCCCATCATACACAGCAAGAAGGGTCAGGGCAACGATCGAGGCGTTCAGTTGCGAAATACTAGGGCATGCGGCTTATTCTCCAAACTCGACTCTGTCCGATTATCATCTATTTGCATCACTGGGACACGCTCTCGCTGAACAACGCTTCAGTTCGTATGACAATGTACGAAAATGGCTTGCTGACTGGTTCGCTTCAAAAGAAGAACAATTTTTGTTGTTGTTTGGCATTCCTAGGCTACCGCAGAGTGGAAAAAATATATAAACAGCAATGGAGATTATTTTGAATAAAATATTGTTTATCGATTTCAAACAACAGACGTGTAATTATTGCAACCAAATTCCGGTTTCATACTTCTACGCCTGGTAAATAAGCGACAGCGTGGCACTCCGAGGAAGTGATGTAAAACGCCGAAACCGATTCCCTCTTGTGACCAGCACGGCGTGTGTTACACGAATCAGTTTCGCCACGTTTATTTCCATCTGTTACATTTTACGTTTGAGTGATGTGTGTGAGAAATACTGACGTGAGGCACATAGGCTCACATCGCTTTCACTTACTTTACTAATGTTTACAACTGTTCTGTGTGCGGCACATTGACCGCTTGGAAAATGAGTTTGACCGAAATTACTGTGGAAATCGTAAAAAACAGTATAGTCGATTCCGAACATAACGCCTTTAAAAAAATTACAACAGTGACATGGTGCAGATAATAAAGTGCAACAAGTGTAAGTTGAAAGATCATGTAGTAAATATGCGGATTTAAATGAAGAATTAGCACCAACAAAACAAGAATGATGTAGATAAAAAGAGAATGTTTAATCGATTTCGAAGAGTCAGGAGTCTAAGGTTTTTCCCATACAAGCAAAGAAGTTTAAAATGAAAGTACTTTTGATTTATCCAGAAAAAAAATAGACACTTTTTAAAAATAACGTCAACTGCACTCCTGGAAATGGAAAAAAGAACACATTGACACCGGTGTGTCAGACCCACCATACTTGCTCCGGACACTGCGAGAGGGCTGTACAAGCAATGATCACACGCACGGCACAGCGGACACACCAGGAACCGCGGTGTTGGCCGTCGAATGGCGCTAGCTGCGCAGCATTTGTGCACTGCCGCCGTCAGTGTCAGCCAGTTTGCCGTGGCATACGGAGCCCCATCGCAGTCTTTAACACTGGTAGCATGCCGCGACAGCGTGGACGTGAACCGTATGTGCAGTTGACGGACTTTGAGCGAGGGCGTATAGTGGGCACGCGGGAGACCGGGTGGACGTACCGCCGAATTGCTCAACACGTGGGGCGTGAGGTCTCCACAGTACATCGATGTTGTCGGCAGTGGTCGGCGGAAGGTGCACGTGCCCGTCGACCTGGGACCGGACCGCAGCGACGCACGGATGCACGCCAAGACCGTAGGATCCTACGCAGTGCCGTAGGGGACCGCACCGCCACTTCCCAGCAAATTAGGGACACTGTTGCTCCTGGGGTATCGGCGAGGACCATTCGCAACCGTCTCCATGAAGCTGGGCTACGGTCCCGCACACCGTTAGGCCGTCTTCCGCTCACGCCCCAACATCGTGCAGCCCGCCTCCAGTGGTGTCGCGACAGGCGTGAATGGAGGGACGAATGGAGACGTGTCATCTTCAGCGATGAGAGTCGCTTCTGCCTTGGTGCCAATGATGGTCGTATGCGTGTTTGGCGCCGTGCAGGTGAGCGCCACACTCAGGACTGCATAGGACCGAGGCACACAGGGCCAACACCCGGCATCATGGTGTGGGGAGCGATCTCCTACACTGGCCGTACACCACTGGTGATCGTCGAGGGGACACTGAATAGTGCACGGTACATCCAAACCGTCATCGAACCCATCGTTCTACCATTCCTAGACCGGCAAGGGAACTTGCTGTTCCAACAGGACAATGCACGTCCGCATGTATCCCGTGCCACCCAACGTGCTCTAGAAGGTGTAAGTCAACTACCCTGGCCAACAAGATCTCCGGATCTGTCCCCCATTGAGCATGTTTGGGACTGGATGAAGCGTCGTCTCACGCGGTCTGCACGTCCAGCACGAACGCTGGTCCAACTGAGGCGCCAGGTGGAAATGGCATGGCAAGCCGTTCCACAGGACTACATCCAGCATCTCTACGATCGTCTCCATGGGAGAATAGCAGCCTGCATTGCTGCGAAAGGTGGATATACACTGTACTAGTGCCGACATTGTGCATGCTCTGTTGCCTGTGTCTATGTGCCTGTGGGTCTGTCAGTGTGATCATGTGATGTATCTGACCCCAGGAATGTGTCAATAAAGTTTCCCCTTCCTGGGACAATGAATTCACGGTGTTCTTATTTCAATTTCCAGGAGTGTATTTGTCGTGTGCCAAGAGTAACTGAATATTGCACGAAAAGGAATAAAAGCCTGGCAAGTGCGAGAAGGGGTGCAAGTTTACGATTGGACTCCACTTTGGTGACTTGCGCCTGGCAAACGGGATCTACAGTTTAACGTGGAATCCGAACCTCGTGTCATATCTGCTCACATCGTTGAGAGGTGAAGGCTAGGTTGAAACAATTACTGAAAAGCCTCTAGCGCGACCTAGATTCGACCGCAGGTCCTTTGGGTTTATAGGCAAATGCTTTATGACGTTCTTTTTCTTTTCGGAGTGTGAAGCGTGGCGGCAGAGAAGGCAGGGGTCGCCCGCCACCCGAGACCAGGCCAGAGCGTGGGTCCGGCGCAGGGATCCAAGGGGGAGACACCAAGGGTTCTTCTTTTGTTTTATTTATTCACAGAGGAAACCCTACGACACCTGTTCGTGGAGATTGTCCAGGCCATCTTCTCGTATGGTGAGGAGTACTGTCCCCAGCATAGACAAGTTGAACTTGGTCTCGAATCGTGGACCATCGTCATCTATCTCTTTTCGTACCTGCAACATCCCAGCTAGCCGGAAGGCCCAGGAGCAACTAGGACCAATATTTGGCCCAGCATTTTAAGTCAAAGTGTTGGTCTAGCAGGGAGCACCAATAATCTAACAAGTCTTTGACACTGTCATTGAAGAAATAGTATAGCGCCGTTCCTTTAATGGCATTGACTGCATTTGTCCGTATGGTTTGAAGTAGACTGTCTGAGGGTGGAATAGAGCTTCAGAATCAATCGACGTAAGAGTAGGGCTAACATCCGTCGTGTGAGTCGCCAATATGCAGCCGCCGTACCACATGTCAACCGATGAGCGTCAGAATCAGTTACTGCGCAAAGTAGACACAAAGGAGCGTCGACCAGGTGAACGGAGTGCAGTCGTTGGCGGTTAGTGAATTTGTCATCAACTGTCGTGTACCACGAAGCCCGCACATCCGTGGGGAGAAAGGATAGATGGACAGCACACCATACTCTCTCCCATCGTACGGCTGGGTACCCTTGTTCGACCACGTTTGTGTTTTGACGTCTGTGTAAGGGGTGGTAATAGTCCTTTGTCGTGGGCGATCGTGTAGGACTCAAGTCATCTAGCAAACAACTATAGCTCACGAGGAACTTTCTGGTATGATTGAACGGTGGTGAGACATGATCGAGAGGGGCTGCTGGGTGCTGTGATTCTGGGGCCACTTCGTCGATCAAGGTGCCTGCCAGCTTCACTTGCTCAGAACGCTGTAGTCGGTGCATCGTTCCATGAAACACTCTTTTCGTGACACTGGTCAGACCTTCACCATCTTTACGAGACCGCAATATCAAGGTGTCGTAAGGAATTAAAAAAAAAACAATTAATCACTTACAGAATGTCCTAGTACGAAACGTAACAAGCATCGGCAGCACATAGGCGAAATGGTTTATTTGGACACAAGTAGACATTACTGTACTGTGTACGCTGGAACAAGTCTATCGTGCATTGAATGTGGAGTCGCAACATTACATGTATTTGTTGTAACAACCAAATGTATGTGACCGCTGCAGTACGTCGAATATGGTCACGAAAAGTACCCCTAGACATTTGAGCCTGGGTACTTTAGTGATGGGCATTGTCGTTCCCATGGCCGGCCCCCTGTCCACATCCACATACTTCGTCTTCCGCAGACTGATGATACTGCCCGCCTCTGTGCCGTACTTTTGAAGCCATCGCAGCACGCGTCTATACATCATCTCCTGACCTCGCCAAGAATACGACATCGTTTGCATATGCGCAACATCGAAACCTCGTGGTTGACAAACAAACCCCTTCCAAGCGTCGGCGAAGAGCGTGCGTGGCCGGTCCGAGCGCTACTGCAAATAGAACAGGGGGCATTCTTCCCTCGTGGGAAGCCTGATAAAAATGGGATCTGATCGATGACCATTTTACCATTAATCTCGAGTGTGCTCTGTGAATCAAGTGCAAGACTACATCTACAAACACGCTGCGGAGGCCCATGCGTTCCGTGACCGCACGCAGGGAACAATCATTGGCTGGCTCTGAGCACTATGGGACTTAACTTCTGAGGTCATCAGTCCCCTAGAACTTAGAACTACTTAAACCTAACTAACCTAAGGATATCACACACATCCATGCCCGAGGCAGGATTCGAACCTGCGACCGTAGCGGTCGCGCGGTTCCAGACTGCAGCGCCTAGAACCGCTCGGCCACACCGGCCGGCCGAACTATGATTGACAGAGTCAAATGCGTGGCCGAAATCCACCGCGACGAGGGCGCCCCGGAGGTTGCGGGCCGACGCCAGTGCGATCACTTCCCTACATAATCCCAGCGCCGTGTCAATACTCTGCTCTTTCGACAAAGCCATGTGTGATCGGGGTGTATCGCATCCTTCACTGTGGAGTGCACATGGGCGTGGAGGGAGGACACGTGTAAAAACTTTGTAAAGTTCCCTACCCTTATTGCGTACCTTCCGCTCACGAAAATTTGTTATAATTCAAATGGTGAGGATAAATAGGGTATCGAAATGAAATATTGCTCTTTTCAGACTTAGTTTATTATAAAGGCAACATGTGAATTCCCCGAAAAAGCGTACAGATTAAATTACAAAAGAAAGAAAAAAATCAGAGTTGTAGATGATGATGATGATGGCTGACAAGTTATTGTAGGTGAAGGGGTCAAGCTAAAACGATGCCTTCTCGAAGTAATAGCAACAACGCTTTCTGACTATATGCCAGGTACTGGCCGAGATTGTGACCTGCTAGCTGAAACCCAATGCGTCATGGATTGGTTACAATACGGGCTGCAGGTCAGATGGAATCGCTGCAGTGGAGACTGAGTCCTCTGACAGAGAGTGCCAACAGGCCCGGGCTGCCGATACGCACACCACTCAACTCCCCAACGGATGCTGTGCTGGGTGGCTGTAGGTGCGTAACTGCAAGGCCGCGGCCGGCGTATCCTCGCGACGAGATGTGCGAAGAATCGAGGCTAGCGTACCGAAAAACCAAGACTGTCCTCTGCGGTGGCTCTCCGCCTGTTTGCCGAGCATATAGCGTACCTCGGCCATGCGGCCCAGACCGTCTTGTACGGTGGACATCCTTTAAACGCCTCGAAAATCTCTCCTCTCCTCGATACCAAATCCAGTTGGTGTCACCAAAAATTGTCCCATCCAATGACCAATATGCTCGCGTAAGTTGCGCCTGAACTCCTGTCTAGACACGGCACAACGGTTCCTTCCAATGAGAAAGTTTGCCATCAAAATATTAAAATCTGTGCTCTCTCCCTCCCTAAAGAAACGAGCGTTCATTCCACACCTGGGGTGGACAGTGCTCTCCTACCGAGACCAATCGTAAAGCTCAGCGGCCATCTGTCGATCGCACACACGAGATGTACGCTATACCTCTGGAATGCAGGCCGCTGGCCGTTGTCCTGCTGAAGACTGCGCCACACTCGTAGGCCGGCTGTACGGTGAGAGTCACTGTCTACACCCGCAAGCACAGCAGTCACGCTTTTGTAGGAGCCCAGATGCTTTCCTGGAAGAGCCTACGGCTTTTCCTCTGACTTCTGCAGCCCTGCTCATGTCTCCCTGTCATCCTCCCTGGCACAAGATCTTGACAAAAGATAAAAACATCTACAACCGTCCTTATGATTTTATTTTATATTGTCGCTACCAGTTTCAACGATTCATTGCGCCATCTTCAGGCCTGAAACTCACGTGTGAACACTCCAACCGTCAACTGTCAACTGTTGGAGTGCTGACGCCTGAGTTTCAGGCCTGAAGAAGACGCAATGAAGCGTTGAAAGTGGTAGCGACAATATAAAATAAAATCATAAGGACGGCTGTAGGTGTTTTTATTTTTTGTCAAGATAGTAAACGGCCGTCGTCCCAGAGATGTCCTGCTAAAAGGATGGACATATAAAAGCAGTAAAAATCTAGTGCCACAACTACAATTGTTAGTGGCAAACAAACTCTGTCATTCCTTGTCATGCCTACAATTACTCGTCCTGATGGCTCGCCACAGAACTGACTACAGTGGCTCTACAGGGACTATGTTATTAGCAAGGGGTGGAAAATGGCATACCTGGAGGGCCGCCAACTCTCAACTTATAGTCGGCATTTGAGAAAGTGAGGTGTCGATAGGTCTGTGGACGGCACCCACCGCCAGGTTTAGGCACAGGGATCACGACGCCAACCATAGATTCACTGGAGAGTCAAAAGGTGAGCATCATAAGTTCTTTATGCATTTGGATCCGTGTTGTCCCCATAAGCCTAGAGAAGGGGCATTAAACTCAGTAGAGTGCCCTGCAGGACCAGGTGATTTGTTCAATACACCAACTTCAAGGCCATGTCCAGTTTGTCCAAGGTAAAGAGTGCCAGAAGCGTGTCGTCGCCCTGCACAGCCTCGGTTGCCTGCATGTCGTGTAGCACATCCACCAGCCCCACGTCGTTTCTTGGGCCCACGGCACAGAAGTTGCCATAGTATTGGGTGAACACTCGGGCAACATCTGTTTCCATCACGGCTTGCTTTCCATCCGCTATGTCGACTGCTGTAATGAGCGTGCATTTGCGATGTGGTCTTTCTTCTACTAAGTGATGCAGTGATGCTCGTTCACCGTGAAGACCGTCTTGCATTCTTCCATGGACACTGACACCTTCCCAATGCATCGTAGTGAGCTGTATAACAAGGAGGCTTTGGTACACTGGACGTTGACTTTCTGTTGATGGCGGTTGCAGTGTCAGTTCCCTTAATGCCGTGTAATAAAATTCTGATTGCCAGCTGAACTTATCACTGCCATAGCCGATAAATGCCCTGCGTATCGCATTTTTGACACAAGTAAACCACCACAGCAATGTGGAATTCTATGCTCATTGGCGCTGTCAGCATCGATGCAAAGTATCGTCAATATCACAGTGACAGAAATCGCCACGGAGGAGTGAAACATTCAGTTTCCGTGGTCCCCTACTACATCTTGTCTGTTGGTGAGGCAAGGCAATAGTGCAGATACAAGCTTTGTGGTCAGTAAAAGCCGTTGGCCATATCTCAGCACCCACTGCCGCAGCATGGAGCCCTCGTGATATGTACATCCTATCTAAGCCGCTGGGAAACTGGCTGGTAAGGTATGTGTTCCTGAGATTGTCGCCATGTTGTAGGATCCAGGTGTCTTGCAGTGTGAGGTCCTGTACCACAGCGTGCACAGCTTGCCAGGGGACGACAGAGTGAAGGTAAGGGTCCTCGGGCTGGAGAACATAGTTGAAATCGTTGCTCTACATTTCCTTGTCACAACGAAGTCACCTCCTTGGAATAGGAGACCGTCCTTCCTCGGCGCTTCGACGAGCTTGATGGTGCATAAATATTCACCAAACGGATGGCACCGACCGTCAACGCGATACCACCCATCGGTGGAAGGAAAGTCACGTCTGATGCCTCAACCCCTTCCCTTGACAATATGGCCGTGTTACCACATCCTTCCCCAGCCATCAAGCCGTAACTGTAGTAACCGTAAAAGTCTAATCTTATGTCAGGTCGTTCCTCTTGCAGTAAACAATAGTCATGTCGGCTGCCAGCAGCATATCCCTTAACATTTGTACCTTTACCAGGTTGCGAATGCCTTTGATGTTAATGATACCTATGCAGTGTACTCATGGCATGCAAATTAATTAGGTGGGCTTGAAACGGTCACAGCATCGCCGTGACAGTAGACAGATCATCGTCGAGTCACCAGGGCGGCCAATACGAAAGTTAAAGGTCACCTTGCAGGAGAAGCCTATCTGATGCAGTGTCAGCGAGAGCCATTGGTTGATCATCTCTCTCCTGCATCACATCATTCAGTTCCACAACATTATCCCCTTTTCGCAATGCATATTGTGAGATGGGTTCTGTCAGTTGGCGTGTGCTGGTCTCCGTAATCGTGGGGTCATCCTGCTGCACAGTAGCCTCCATCTTGCCACCATAGGTTTGGTGCTTCAGATCGACCTTTGGCAGCTGTGTGGAGGCAGTGGCTGCATCTGATCCAGCTAGCAGAGATGTGTAAGGGTCGTCCTCATCCTCTGTCTGCCCACCTCCTTGCAGCTCTTCTTCTGATAGCAGCTGCCTATTCTTACGTCGTTACAGGGACTTCTGTTTGTGTTGGCTGATGTGGATCGAGGATCGGTATTATCGTCTTGAATCCCCACTTCCATATCAAAGGGTCGACTGTGCCGCCGCTTGTTTCTGACCCTGATGTATTTGAGGAGTGATGAGATTGTGATGCTGTTGCATCGAGTGTGACTGCTACAGTATAGGATGGTGGGCAGAACTTAGGGTCACCTGAGATGAGGGTAAATCATGATTGATATCCACATCATTCCTCAATGCCTCTACATATGTGAGAGGGAAGGACATCATCTGTGCTGTCTGTTCTGCAGGAGGTACCTGCAAGAATGTCTCTGAAGGCAGTACAAGCGAACATGTCCACCTTGTCTGCAACTGGAGCAGGTCCTCAGTTGTCCGTCATAAATGACGATTGTGCGACATCCACTTACAGATGCATATGAAGGTATTTATTACCAGAGCTCAATGCGAGCTCAGTGCACTCCACTGAGTGTGGGATATGTATCAAAATTTTTCCATTTTTCCTCCAAATGGCTAAGAACTGTGCCATACATCTGTAAAGCGTCTATGACAAGAACAGTGGGCACTTCAAAGGGGGATTCAAGAAGGCGCACTGTTCGAACTCCCAGACCAATGTGATCAATCGCCATCATACTTAGGCTCCCATCAGAATGGCAACGGTACTATGCAGATCCACTGATGGATTGCACAAGCCACTTCGTCTATGAGGTTGAGATAGTGGTGCAGACAATGCATAGATGAATCCTTAGCAAACCTCGTTGGTCTAAGTGCCTCACATCAATCAAGAAACGTTCGATTTCGTGAGCATTGAGTCGAGTGTATTGTGTGTTGAATGTAAGCTTGATTGTCACCTTCCTCTCTCCAGCAGCCCAGCGCAGGCTGAATCCTTTTCCTGCCATTCCCCTCCCCCCAGTCCGCCATCTTGGATTACATCACAGGAGGGACAACGGCGCCTTCTGGTGGTGGTACTGTGTACTAGGTCAGTTGGATTCCAGACCTCATGGTGAACACACTGGGTGGAGGTACTGCCTCCAATTCCTTAAATAAAGACAGCCAGCACAGGACTAGTCATTTCTCACCAATTCCTAGGAAGTGGTGGCAGTCGGATGACTAAGGTTAGTGTAGGTGGCCCAAGTGATCTGTTTTCCCGCTATTTTCTTTGATCAGTGGAGGTAGCTGTGGTGTGTTGCATTGTCCTGCTGGAATTTGAACTTCCCGCCATTTTCTGAGGGAGGGGGGGTAGGGGTTAGGTTAATGGAGGTAGCCCAATTGACCTATTTTCCTGCCACAATTTGAACTTCCTGCCAAGACATCATTGTGACATTGCCATATCTACCACTGCCACCTTGAATCTGCCACTAAGAGCGTGAGGGGCTATTCCAATAACTCAGACCTGAAAGAGTACCTGTAGCAGCAAGAAGGGAGGTTTCCTGAGGGATGGGGGGGGGAGGGAGAGGGGGGAGGGCAATAATAGGTTAAGGACCTGTCAATCGAAGGAGAACAATAGGGTAATGACCTGTCAATCAAAGGAGAACAATAGGTTTACCCCTGAGTGCATACCTGCCCCTGATGTAGGCAACCCACACTAACAAAATGCGCTGAAACATACTTTTTTCCACTACTCCTAGACCAAGTGCTGTGTTGTAAGGGTGCCATGGATGATAACCAAAGGAGTTGTGCTACAAAACGAAATGGTACTCCAGACTCTCATTCCAGGTTGTCAGGCCATATGGTGGGCGACAGACAGGTTGGTATTCCACTGCTGCCTGGGGCATTTCCAGACACTTTTTCTGCCTTGACTCTCATTGACTGGAGTAGAATTGTCATCAGCCTGACTACCACCGTTCATGTGGCCCCACTACCAGGACTGGTGATGTGGCCTGTCATTTAGTTTCGAAATAGTCCCCCTTTTATCGCCATCCACAGCATCATCACTGCACTGTGGCTGTCCCCTATATTCTGCGTCCTGTTTTGTTGCCCTTCTTGGCAAACCATGCTGTGCTCACATTTCAGAAAGGCAATGCCTGCCCACATGCAATGTGAGTTTACACTGCTCGTCTTCACGCTTGCCAAACCGTACCTCGTACAGTGAGGTCCTCCGATATCAATTGAGAACAGCTGGAACATTATGAGCAGGTCTCTCCAACGAGCTCGAGATTTTGATGATCTAACCCAGAATTTTGGACAGAATTTTCCACGATATCCCTCAGGAGGACGGCCATCAACTCCATCAATCAATGCCAAGCCAAATAACTGCTTGTATAAGGGTCAGAGGTGGCCCAAAGCGTTGTTGACTTGCTCATGTGTGAAGCTATTTCTATTGAATAAATCGTCCAATTTTTCTGAAGTTTTAATCGTATCTTTGTCTGCTCATATAAATCACATACACTAATTTGCATCCCATTCGGGAAATCCTTAGTGGTGCGTCGGTTTTTTGTTAGAGTGTATTTTATCCACTTCATTGTTACAGGCTGGTGCACTTCTGGGTCCAGGATGGACCAGAAGTCAGGACCAAATTCGTTGGTGGTCTTGGCATCAGAAATTCATCCTTAAAAACATCACGCTTTATTTAGCAGGTACGCTTAGAGTAGGTGCAGTGGCGTCTCATTAGCACACATTAACCCCAGGTGGTAGCACTGCCCTCAGCAGAGTGTCCGGCCGCACCTCTGGCAGGAGCATGCTTGCTGACATTATGCATGCAGATGTGAGGCATAAAGCGACAGCAGTGCACGCACAGACTAGCTGCGCCATTACACATGAAGTGTACTAGTACGTATGGTGAGTCCTTGCACTCTCTCTCTCTCAAATGTTCTGGGTTCAGTTGATGGCAGCCCCTAGAGGACACCCTTACCAGGTGATGCCCAGACGCCGCCAGCATCAGATGTAGGAGAGGCCCATAGACCTGCAGCTAGAGGAGTTGTAGGCGAGGTCAGGTGACCCACATCGTGTTGACAGTGGGTGTGGCGTAGCTCTCAGCTTAGGCAGCAGTCGACAGCAGGTACCGCTAGGTCTGGGTGGCGACCATTTATGGCAAATTTTGCTAGTTATGACTGGGACACACCTCTGGTCACGTATGGAGCGAGACGATGCAGCATCAGCTGGCAGCGCGAGGTAAACCCAAATTACCACTACACACGTGATGGCACAGTATCGTTGCCGAGCGAGGTGGCGCAGTGGTTAGCACACTGGACTCGCATTCGGGAGGACGACGGTTCAATCCCGTCTCCAGCCATCCTGATTTAGGTTTTCCGTGATTTCCCTAAATCGCTTCAGGCAAATACCGGGATGGTGCCTTTGAAAGGGCACGGCCGATTTCCTTCCCAATCCTTCCCTAACCCGAGCATGATCTCCGACTCTAATGACCTCGTTGTCGACGAGACGTTAAACACTAACCACCACCACCACCACCACAGTATCGTTTTTCGTAACGAAATGTAGGTTGCAACGTACTTACTCAGAAGCTGATTCTCAGATCAGAGGTGATGTGGGGTTAGAGTTCATCCTTTGCAGCTGTGTTCAGGAACGAAATGGTGGCGGGATCAAGCTCAGATTTTTCAGATTTGTGTTTCTGGAGACAGTACAGGATGACTCAGATGTTAGTATAAAGAGGCAGACATGGAGATGACAGAGAAATGAGTTTCTAGGTTGACTTACTGGCCCGCTTATTCCTTTTCCACACGTTAGCAATGAACATACATAAGAAGACAGAAACTGGTTTACAAACAGATAGAAGAGGCTTACTAGATTCTCCAGTCAATTACCAGAACAAATGGCCACCCTGACCTATAAATTTGTTAAGATATGGTACATACATTAACATATGGTATTACTGACCATGAACTATGGAAGTGCCAGATTCTATTGCTCTAATTGAACACTTAGATTCAATTACTTGTCATAATGAAAGTGACGTACGTATATAGACACAGGCAGACAAGTGTAAGGTTGAAACCAATAACTACAGTCTACACACACATACAGGTTAGTTTTTGCAAGTCCTTCTTAGTGTTGAGGCTTAACTGAAGATAGTGTCTGCAGTAGAGTTGTTCATCCGAGGGTGCTGAGACTCTTCTGCTCGCTGGACTTGGTCTTTCTTGACGTGTGAGGGCCGCATTTGTGACTTTTTACTTACTGAAGGGCCTTGACTACGTTGCTTTTTACCTCCACCTTTCAATCAGTGAGCGTGAAATCAGCAGTTTCCCAATGCGTGTGACCTCTTGATGGACTGAGGAAGGCAGCTTGCTCTACTTGTCTCTACCTAAGTTACAAGGCTTACAGATGATATTCCTAATTATATGATTTTTCTATTTTTTTTTGGTAACCGTTCATGATTTGAACAATACACAATTTTAGGCTTCCACACCTCATTTCATAAAAATGGAACCCTTATTGGGTCACTTCGTTGTCCGCCTCTCTTTCTGTCTGTTCGCTTATTAAGACCCTTTTTTTCTCAGGATTAGGAGAGGATATCAATTAGAAATTTATGTCATAAACTAAGGTCTACAGTCCCTTGACGGTATGGAAAAGTCAAGTTTCTAAGTCAATGCAGCCCAAAGATATGGCCATGTACGTCACACATTTTGATACTCATTCAACAAAACCCATAGATGAGCTATCTAGATATGTGCTGGGCCAGCTGGTCAAGTGGCTGTGTAGTGGTGCGGACATGTTGAGCGCTCTGAGCTGCGCTCTGCTGGCGAGTGCCTGTTCACCTGCTGCGGCGTTGTGTGCCATTGTCACTCAGATACCCTCGAAGCACGATGGCTCTTACGTACCGAAAGGTGACGATCGAGCTCACGTTCAACACACAATACACTCGACTCAGAGCCCACGAATTTGAACGTTTCTGGCTTGATGTGGTGCACTTATTTTTGGAACAATTTACGAGGGGGAGTTGGAAAATAAGTTTCCCCTGTCGACTGTGGGCAGAGTTGTGTAATATGGGCGAAAGACGATACGGCAGGTGGACGCTCACGTACAAGACACCGATACACCATTGGGTAGAGGTCGACCACGATCAAGCAGATGGCGCTGTCGCAGTGTCTGCGCAAAGCAGAGGCCAGTCGCTCAGTCTTTTCCTGGAGCATTTTGGAGTCCTGGTCAAAGGCGGAAGTGAGAGCTGTTATGTGCTATGAATGGGCACGTGGAGTACCAGGCACAGAAATTCATAACCGCCTTGTTGAGATGTATGGGTCAGGGATGAAAAGTGGGTCCACCATTACGTGCCCAAACCGAAGCCCGCAGCCATGGAGTGGAAACATCTGTCATCACCTGTACGAAAGAAATTCAAAAGCACTTCGTCTGCAGGTAAAGTGCTACTCACCGTTTTCTGGGACGCCAAAGAAGTTTTGCTGCTGGACTTTCCGGAGGATGCAACCATCAATGCTGCACAATACTGTACCATTCTATCGAAATTGAAAGAGGTGATTCGAAAAAAGCGGCCTGGCCTTCTCAGATCTAGCGTTCTGCTGCTGGATGACGAGACCACACACAGTGATGGCAATGCAAAACCATATAGCAACTCTTGGTTGGGAGCGCCTTACAGTTCGGATCTCACACCAAGTGACTTCCATCTGTTTCCTGCTTTGAAGAAGATTGGTTGGTTCGTTGGTTTGGGGAAGGAGACCAGACAGCCTGGTCATCGGTCTCATCGGATTATGGAAGGATTGGGAAGGAAGTCGGCCGTGCCCTTTCAGAGGAACCATCCCGGCAGATTCTCTGGAGAAGGCGTTTTGGCAGCAATGCTGACGTCAAACAAGCTGTTCGACGATTCTTCTGCATGCAGTGCCCTGATGTTCTCCTGAAGGTCTTTTTGAAGCTAATAAATCAGTATCACAAATGTCTCAATGTACTTGGAAATTAAGAAGGAAAATAAAGATATGTCTTATCTTTAATGTCTCATTCTCTTTTTTTTTTTCCTTTCACACACAACTCTGACTACAGTCGACATGGGAAACTTATTTTCCGACTGCCCCACGTATTTAGCGACGAATTTCACGTAATTTATTTATTACACTGACACAAAACACTCGCCCTGACGTGCTTGGAGTCACAGTAAATAGTCTGCAGACCTGCAAACTACTCATAAACTGTCGAAATAATGCAGTGCACTGATGTACAGACATGCAAACAACTCGCAAATTACCTAAATTATGCCGTACACAGCATACAGACACGCAAACTACTCGTAAATCACCGAAATAATGCAGTACACTGATGTACAGACATGTAAACAACTCGCAAATTACCGACGTAATGCAGTACACAGCATACAAACCTGCAAACTACTCGTAAACTATCGAAATAACGCATTGCACAGCCTACATACACGAAAACAACTCATAAATTGTTAAAAAAAAGATCTGGAACGCTGTGCAAACACGCTCACTGTGCTTAACCAGCCGAAAGTAATGCAGTGCACAAATACTCAATGCACTTAAAAAAACACTTTCTGACTATTGTCAGAGGCACCAACGCTTGCATGTGCAGATGCCGCTGCAAGCCATAGTCAGATGGAAGCCAGTGCTGGAGCGGAGTCATGACTCTCACACCACTGCTGCCTACAGCAAGCAGGTGAAAGTCTCGTCTACAGTTAGAGTTCTTCGAGTGTTATGCTGACATCACATGTCTGTGTAAATAAGTGGCAAGTCACTCTCTGGATCATGTGTGCGTGTTTACCGTTGCTGGTGCGAAACCTCTCTACCTATGGATACTGACGTCACAGGTCGCGCTATGGAAATCTGTTCCAAAGCGTCCCAGAACAGCACAGGGTGCATTGTTTCTAGTGATCCTAACGGGACACGCAAGATGCCTCTGGCCGCGCTTGTGCTTACCCAGCCACCATGCGTACCTGCCGGTCCATCGTAGGCATAACTGCCAAGCGACTCACCCACACAGGCACAGTTAAATGGTCTCAATGCTATACTGATGACTCGTGTGTATGTAAATAACAGCCAAGCCCACTCTGGACGCGTAGAAATCTTCTGCAATGCTTTCAGAAACTGTTAACGAAAATAGTCGCGAATACCACAGAATGCATTCTTCCTGATGCCCCCTCTCTGCAGAGCTTTGCCATCACATATCAGCCCCTCACAGAAGCTGTAAAATGTCCCAGAAATAGTTAGTTCGCTTTTCTAGGAGCTTTCATGATGTATTAGCTTATCTGCATGGAAATTCTTGCTGCCCTAACAGGAGCTGTTAATGGAAATAGCCCACAACAGCCCCAAATGTATTCCTCCTACTGGTCCTAACTCGGCACCCCCCCCCCCCCCCTCCCCGTCCAGCATCACGTGTTGCCCTTCCTAGAAATCGTTAAGTCCTGATACGTCTCTGAAAGGCAAATGTTCTTACCGCTATGTAGAGGTTCCTACGTCCTGGCACAAAGGACGTCTTGTGAATGAATGGAGCATTTTGATTGGCTCTTACTGAATTTACCCGCCAAATTACTTATGCTGCCAGTGTGGAAACACTGTCTGTCTCTTTCTTTCTGGATATGAGACTTTCAGTGGCAAAACTATTTTGTACAGATCGATTTATTGCAGTGACAGCTAAACCCTGCAAAGTGACCTACAGATCATCAAATATATCCCACATACTCACCATGCTGCAGTACAGCGCCAGCGGAGGAAATTGCCAGAAACTGCCACTGTAAACGCGGCCCGTGACTGCAGGCGTGGAAGTGGTATATGTACGAGTGTCTGGTGGTCGCTACTGCGTGTCCTATCATGAGGGAGGTATAGATTCAGCGCATTGACAGCCATAAGGAAAACGAAATATTTTTTTTTTTACATGGAAAATTATGTGCACTATAGATACTGAGATTCGTTCCAGAACGACAGTCATAAAGTGGAGACATATCCAGTACATTGTCGGTATCAGACTGTGGCAGCAATCCTAATGTTTAACTTTAGTTACACTGATAAATATGTGTCTGGTTCCCATTATTCTTGTGAGTCTGGAGATGACCGTAGAAAGTGGAGCATCCACAAAGTAGGTCAGGGCCAGAAACAGCATCTCAGTGGGTGCCTTTGTTCTGGGATGGTGCTTGCCCATCCTTTGTAGACTAGTTCAGAGAGAGCGAGAAAGCTTTCGACTTACTTGATGGGCAAGTAGTGAACTAACACCCAGTTTGCACTGAGTTGCCTTCGAGACCACGTGTGTCGCGTGTATACTTCGTGGAAATTTCAGAAAATTCAATATGACGAGTGTTTGCGCAGGGAGTATTGACAGCATTCGAACTCCTGCTACTTAGATCGTCCTGGCGTAAGGGGTCGTCCACGGCCGGCTGGCCTGTCTGTAAACGTAGTACAGTGTTCTACCGCGCCTCCCGATCAGTGCATTTGGGCTAGGTGTTGGCAGCTGTACTACATTTACAAGCAACTTTAGAACACGGGAAGAGACATCGTGTCATGATCGCATGGTGAGAAGTGACATAAAAAAATCGAAAGAATTGCGGAAAATACGTATAAATTGAGAGAACATACACCGAAATACAGGGTAACTGAGGCTGTACTTGTGTGTCTTCTGGTTGGCGCAGAAGATTTCTTGTACTTGGGAACGAGTATGCGACAGCAAGAGGAATGTGAGAAAATGTTGTCCAGTGAGCATCGTGAACCAGGGTAACCGACATTTTTTTCGTCGAGGCAGCATTCTACTGCAAGTCTATTTAGTTAATATCGACACACATTTGTTGAATGCGTCTTTGATGCTTTCCTGGGAAAAAAAGAGAAGCATTTGCCTCTAAACTTACGTCCATCTGCGTTAAAGGATGACAGAGTGAATGGAGTGGTCAGTTGAGATATAGTGGTACGATAGAATGGTAGCCTGATGATGTATTCTAGAGAGAGAGAGAGAGGGGGAGAGGTTGCTGCAGGTCATTCGGCCATTTTTCCCACTGTTCTGTCACGATGCATCAGTTGTGTGACACAGCCTGAGTTCGACTTGTATACAACCGCATGTTCTGTGTGGGTCTTAGAGCAGTGACTACATGCGATCGTTAACAGTAAACCTCTGGGTCATCAGAGGACTTCCATCTCGTGTCTGATGTAACGTGACACATTCCTCTAAATGAACTATGATTTCTGTGATGTACTCGTTTCCCCTGTCGCATCTTGGGTATAAAATCAAGACTTAAGTTTCATAACTAAGATGATTCTAAGTTACTGATAGGTGTTTGTGAGGCACTGCAATCCCTGTGTATACATTTGCTTGACAGATGTCCTGTGTACAGAGTTAGTGGCAGCATGACGTGTAATTTCACATACTAAATGTCGCTGCTATGAATTTATCTGTTTGCTTCTAAGGGTATTCTCCGTTACTAACGATCATTTTACATAGAACTGATGTGGGCATACTATAACTTCTGAACTGTGATTGGATGTGAACAGTGGATGCTATACATCTCTGGAAAGCTATATTGTGCGCGTATCACAGAGAATCGATATTTTAAAGAAGTAGTTTTTTCATTTTTCGGTTTGTTACCATAGTTTACCATAGAAAAACCGGGAAGGAGGATGCATGTCATGCACTGGAAATATATTTCTTACATTGGAACACCCCCCCCAAGAACCGTAGATATCGCCATTGGTGGGGAGGCTAGCGTGCGTCAGTGATGCAGATGCCCGTACCGTAGGTGCAACCACTACGGAGGGGTATCTGCTGAGAGGCTAAACAAACGTGTGGTTCCTGAAGAGGGGCAGCAGCCTTGTCAGTAGTTGCAGGGGCAACAGTCTGGATGACTGACTGATCTGGCCTTGTAACACTAACCAAAACGGCCTTGCTGTGCTGGTACTGCGAACGGCCGAAAGCAAGTGGAAACTACAGCCGTAATTTTTCCAGAGGGCATGCAGCTTTACTGTATGGTTAAATGATGATGTCGTCCTTTTGGGTAAAATATTCTGGAGGTAAAATAGTCCCCCATTTAGATCTCCGGGCGGGGACTATTCGGGAGGACGTCGTTATCAGGAGAAAGAAAACTGGACTTCTACGGGTCGGAGCTTGGAACACCAGTCCATTAATCGGACACGTAGGTTAGAAAATTTAAAAAGGGAAATGGATAGGTTAAAGTTACATATAGTGGGAATTAGTGAAGTTCGGTGGCAGGAGGAACAAGACTTCTGGTCAGGTGAATAGAGGGTTATAAATACAAAATCAAATAGGGGTAATGCAGGAGTAGATTTAATAATGAATAGGAAAATAGGAATGTGGGTAAGCCACTACAAACAGCATAGTGAACGCATTATTGTGGCCAAGATAGATACGAAGTTCACGCCTACCACAGTAGTACAAGTTTATATGCGAACTAGCTCCGCAGATGACGAAGAGATTGATGAAATGTATGATAAAAGAAATTATTCAGGTAGTGAAGGGAGACGAAAATTTAATGGTCATGGGTGACTGAAATTCGATAGTAGGAAAAGGAAGAGAAGGAAACATAGAAGGTGAATATGGAATGAGGTAAGGAATGAAAGAGGAAGCCGCCTAGCATAACTTAATCAAAGCTAACACTTGGTTCAAGAATAATGAAAGAAGGTTGTATACACGGAAGAAGCCTGGAGGTACTGGAAGGTCTCAGATAGATTATATAATGGTAAGACAAGAGATTCAGGAACCAGGTTTTAAATTGTAAGACATTTCCAGGCGCAGATGTGGACTCTGACCACAATTTGTTGGTTATCCACTGTAGATTAAAACAATAAACTGCAGAAAGGTGGGAATTTGAGGAGATGGGACCTGGATAAACTGAAAGAACCAGAGGTTGTAGAGAGTTTCAGGGAGAGCATTAGGGAACGATTGACAAGAATGGGGGAAAGAAATACAGTGGAAGAAGAATGGCTAGCTTTGAGAGATGAAATAGTGAAGTCAGCATAGGATCAAGTAGGTAAAAAGACGATGGCTAACAGAAATCCTTGGGTAACAGAAGAGATATTGAATTTAACTGATGAAAGGAGAAAGTACACAAATGCCATAAAAGAAGCAGGCAAAAAGGAATAGAAACGTCTCAAAAATGAGATCGACAGGAAGTGCAAAATGGCTAAGCAGGGACGGCATATCATTAAGGATAAGATAGATACTGCCTACAGGAAAATTAAAGAGACCTTTGGAGAAAAAAGAACCACCTGTATGAGTATCAAGGGCGCAGATGGCAACCCAGTCCTAAGCAAAGAAGAGAAAGCAGAAAGGTGGAAGGAGTATATAGAGGGTCTATACAAGGGCGATGTTCTTGAGGACAATGTTATGGAAATGGAAGAGAATGTAGATGATGATGAAATAGGAAATATGATACTGCACGAAGAGTTTAACAGAGTACTGATAGACCTAAGTCGAAACAAGGCCCCGGGAGTAGACAACATTCCATTAGAATTACTGACATCCTTGGGAGAGCCAGGCCTTACAAAACTCTACGATCTTTTGAGCAAGATGTATGCGACACGCGAAATACCCTCAGGCTTCAAGAAGAATATAATAATTCCAATGCCAAAGAAAACTGGTGTTAGCAGATGTGAAAATTACCGAACTATCAGTTTAATAAGCCACGGCTGCAAAATAATAACATGAATTCTTTACAGATGAATGGAAAAACTGGTAGAAACCGACCTCAGGGAATATCAGTTTGGATTCCGTAGAAATGTTGGAACACGTGAGGCAATACTGACCCTACGACGTATCTTAGAAAATAGATTAAGGAAAGGCAAACCTACGTTTCTAGCATTTGTAGACTTAGAGAAAGCTTTTGACAATGTTGACAGGAATACTCTCTTTCAAATTCTGAAGGTGGCAGGGGTAAAATAGAGGGAGCGAAAGTATATTTACAATTTGTATAGAAACCAGATGGCAGTTATAAGAGTCGAGGGATATGAAAGGGAAGCAGTGGTTGGGAAGGGAGTGAGACAGGGTTGTAGCCTATCCCCGATGTTATTCAATCTGTATATTGAGCGAGCAGTAAATGAAACAAAAGAAAAATTTGGACTTCGTATTAAAATCCATGGAGAAGAAATAAAAACTTTGAGGTTCGCCGATGACATTGTAATTCTGTCAGAGACAGAAAAGGACTTGGAAGAGCAGTTGAACGGAATGGATAGTGTCTTGAAGGGAGGATATAAGATGAACATCAACAAAAGCAAAATGAGTATAATGGCATGTAGTCTAATTAAATTGTGTGATGCTGAGGGAATTTGATTTGGGAAATGAGACACTTAATGTAGTAAAGGAGTTTTTCTACTTGGGGAACAAAATAACTGATGATGGTCGAAGTAGAGAGGATATACAATGTAGACTGGATATGGCAAGGAAAGCGTTTCTGAAGAAGAGAAATTTGTTAACATCGAGTACAGATGTAAGTGTCAGGAAGTTGTTTCTGAAAGTATTTGTATGGAGTGTAGCTATTTACGGAAGTGAAACGTGGACGATAAATAGTTTGGACAAGAAGAGAATAGTAGCTTTCGAAATGTGGTGCTACAGAAGAATGCTGAAGATTGGATGGGTAGATCACATAACTAATGAGTAGGTATTGAATAGAATTGGAGAGAAGAGAAATTTGTGGCACGATTAGAAGAAGGGATCGGGTGGTAGGGCATATTCTGAGGCATCAAGGGATCACGAATTTAGCATTGGAGGGCAGCGTGGAGGGCAAAAATCGTAGAGGGAGAACAAGAGATGAATACACTAAACAGATTCAGAAGGATGTAGGTTGCAGTAGGTACTGGGATATGAAGAAGCTTGCACAGGATAGAGTAGCATGGAGAGCTGCATCAAACCAGTCTCAGGACTGAAGACCACAACAACAACAACATTGGAATATTAACAGCGTTACATTGCATACAACTAATAGGTCTGAAAGTGAAGTGGTCTAACATTATTGCCTGTTTGAAGTGGGGGACGTTGTAGCCTTAGGAGTATGTGTGTTTATGTTATCTCTTGCCAGTACCTTCCAGGTACTGATTCCAGACTCTAGAACAATACATTAGAGTTGATAGCATGGTTGATTTATGTAAAGATGCTTCTAACACCATTCGTCGAGCTCCAACATGCACAAAAATCAGACGTTTCTTTTTCTTCTTAACCGTCTGCTATTACAGTACTTTGAAATATGTTACTATACACCGATAGGGGGTGCTAGCCTCCTCGACGTGGGTGCATCTTGATAAATTTTGTGTACTTGGATAGGCGATCATTCATTCACGAGACACGGAATGTTGCGGCCTACTTATGGTCAGCTACAGATTAAATCGGTAACGGTGCTACTGGGCGGGCTGGTCAAAGACAATGCGATGGGGCCTTTCAGTCTAATTTTATCCTAAGACTGCGAGAATGCTCTGTGGCTCCCATCCGCATGGAGATAGATCGTAATTTATGCACTATGCCCGAAGTGCTATAAATATGTAGAGCACTGTCTGGCATGCTTTGATGATGTATGTGTCCGCCCCCGTTAGCTGAGTGGTTAGCGCAGCGGAATGCCACGCCAAGGGTTCCCAGGTTCGATTCCTGGCTGGGGTAGGAGATTTGCTCTACTCAGAGACTGAGTATTGTGTTGTCCTCATCATCATGTCATCCCTATCTCTGACAATGGATCAATAGCTGCATATTCAATAAAAACGTCACATGTGTTCGACGCCGGCACGCAGACGGTATTTGTTTTTGATATATGGGAGGAGAGAGATGCGGTAAAAATCTTGTCATGTTCTGTATTGGATGAAGTTAGAGGAGCTTTTATAGTTCGTAATCTTTTTCTGTTGGATGGTATAGAACAACGAAGGTAGCTAGTTGGGGTGATATATGTGAATGGGTCGTGAGGGAAGCGGATCTGCTTCGGACAGCAGTACTTGTATGTAGTTTGGGGACTCACCACATTGCAGTAGAAAAATCCTCGTCGTTCCACCAGTTCCCATACTGTCTTTTATACTACCTCGTGTTGCAGGAGCAGGCTTCCTTTGGCTCTCACCTTACACATTGTACACTGTTGGCAGAGCTATGACAACATGTTCCCATTTCCACCGAATGGTCAAAACACGGTCCTGATGCACTGACTTGGGTCTCTCTCTCTCTGTTTCTACACGGTATAACACTGCAACAGCATTTACGTAGCTTGTGCAGTCAAATACCATGTTTGGCTTATTACGTACTAAGCCCCTACAGAATAAAGTAGTCCTGTCACGGAAAAGCCACGTATACACTTCTGTCCGTTACTGTTATACCATAACCTTAAAGTTGGAGGCAGGTTGTGAAATAAAACTATCTTGTTAAAGCAATTATGGTATAAAGTAACAGAGCAGTGCTACCCTCTGAGAGGAATTTTGTTATGTTGACCGTGTTGTACCTAACGGAGGTGGCTTATCGGAAGTGAAAGTCAGAATTGCGTAAATATTTAAACAGTAACAAACAATATTTTACCTATCTACACTGTTCAAAGAATAAGGAAAACGGTCGCCAGCCTAATTAGGCAAGAGAATGATTGGCATTCTTGTTCAAGAAAATATGTATGTGTAACTTTAACGGACAAACACAACCTATACTTTGCCATACGCGAGTGCAATGAACTCTGACACCTGCATATCTTCACGGTAAGATTGGAGCTGACAGAGCAGAACAAACTATTTGCATAAATATAATAGATAACGATACACACTACTGTCTTCAGGGCTTAGTCAAACTGAATGGTCTTTATAACATTAATATTAATATTCACAGTAGAATTATAAATTGGACATAGGTTCAGTATTACTTTTCACACATTTTCCTAGCTGGCATAAAATTGTAAATGTAGTTCACTTCAAAATTATCAACTGATCACAGGTTAAGTCTCTCTCAACTAAATACTTTAGAATGAAAGTTAAACGGAATTCACTAACAGGTTACTTCTCACTATCGTTTGAATAAAGAAATTATTGTTTTCATAAATGTGGTCATTCTATCAATTGTTATTTAAGGATAACCTGTGGATCCTATTACACTATTAATATGCACTTTCAATACACAAAAGAAACAAGTGCTTATCAAGCATGAGTATATAACTTTTCACAATTGCAGTTTTCCACTTTTACTACAGTGAGACACAAAATTAACATATTTGTAAGATGCTGATTCACCTTTTGCGATTTACAACAGGCAGCAATGTGATCATTTACCAAACAAAAACTTAATAAGCCTCAGTTTTAATAACTTTTAATTTTGAAGTTGGCAACAACATATTAATAAGCAGTTTTAATAGGAAAATTATTTTCAGCAAGCATCATTTACGTTAACTCACTCTCTTGCCACATTAACTTTAACTTTCTTTTTACTATGTTAGAAAGGAATTAATTAGTTAAAATACTAGGCTTTAATGTTCTTTCAATAAGGACACTCGGTAATCTTTTTAGTTCAAATGGAGAGGAACCTGAGAGGTGTTATGATAAGGAAAAAATCGAGGTAGGTACATAAATTCAGTTATAAATTACCTTATATTTGAGCACACATCCAATAAGCTGGTCCTTCACTGTACATTACTACAGTGTTCCATTACAGTGTTTGCGCCATATGGTGGCGATTGCATGTTGGTAGGTGGATTTGCAGGTAGAATTGCTGGACTCTTGTCATTTCTTGGTGGCGTTGACAGATGCCAATTTCAGAATAATTCCAGCTCTTTATCCATCCATCCGAGGCATGGAAAGCATCAGGAAAAGTCTCTCTCGGAACCAGCACAGTATACAACTTGTATATGGGCAGTTCACAGTTTGGTAGCTCGTCCCTAACTGACTCTTTATTCCACCTTTTCTACCTAGGAACCACAATTTGCGCGAGCTACACAGTTCCGTTCCCGAAGGGAACCACAACACCTTTGACATACAAAACAACTAAGAACCCTAAGTGAAGGTCAGCTGTTTACATAACAGCAAACAAACATTTTAAATAAAACAGAACATTTGCATATTTTGGTAGTTCTACACAAAATTATTTAAATAAATTTCTTTAATTTTAAAGATAACCAAAGAGATTATATGACAAAGACAAAACATATAATTTGCTCATAGATTACACTTCCTACACTCTAAAAGACATCAAAGTTTTTACAAAGAAAGGAGTATACAACTTCGTGTTTTCGATTCAATCCAACAACATTTACAGAAACTCAACGATATAACATTACATAAAACAAAAGTAGAGCAGTAAAAAAAATGGAAACGTCGTGTGGCTAGGGCCTCCCGTCGGGTAGACCGTTCGCCTGGTGCAGGTCTTTCGATTTGACGCCACTTCGGCGACCTGCGCGTCGATGGGGATGAAATGATGATGATTAGGACAACACAACACCCAGTCCCTGAGCGGAGGAAATTTCCGACCCAGCCGGGAATCGAACCCGGGGCCTTAGGATTGACAGTCTGTCACGCTGACCACTCAGCTACCGGGGCGGACTAGTAGAGCAGTAGAGCTATGGTGTTACAACGGGTTGCAGAAGGTGGTAGATACAGGTCTCTGTCACTTCTGCTCAGTTCCTACTTAAATTGGAATGATCACATGTGCAAAGCTGCAGAAATGACAGCAGTTGCAAGAGGCATAGGGACTATCTAAAATATAACTGTACCTGATAGGTTCGAAAAGGCTGACTCGCTTCAGGATATGAGAGTGCCAGAAACATGATTCACTAGTGGCTGTAATATTTAAAGGACTCCTCCATAGGTATCCAACACAGGTATGTGGTTGAATGGAAAGACCTGTTTCCAAATCCCAGACAGCATTTCTACCAGAGAGCGTAACACTAGAGATCTGAGAAGCCTGTGTAGATTTTTTACGACCTCTCTCAGCACACAATCTACTGTTTGTGATCCTTCTCAATCAACCTTCGCCTGTAACCCAGTGGATATATCGCAGAGCCTCTGACAAGGCATTGAGGCAGAATGCAATACAAATACTGGAGAAATATCTAGCAGCGGCATGAGGGAGTTGTAAATACTGGTTTCATACCATGTTACTTACAAGGGAACCTCCTCATCGCACCCCCCTCAGGTGTAGTTATAAGTTGGCCTTGAAAAACTGAGCACAGATCAATCGAGAAGACGGAGACGTTGTGTGGAATTATGAAAAAAAATAAGCAAGATATACAAAGTGAGTAGTCCATGCGCAAGATATGCCACAACAGGGAGACCGTGAGCTCAGGAGCGCCGTGGTCCCGTGGTTAGCGTGAGCAACTGCGGAGCGAGAGGTCCTCGGTTCAAGTCTTCCCTCGAGTGAAAAGTTTACTTTCTTTGTTTTCGCAAAGTTATGACCTGTCCGTTCGTTCATTGACGTCTCTGTTCACTGTAATAAGTTTAGTGTCTGTGTTTTGCGACCGCACCGCAAAACCGTGCGATTAGTAGACGAAAGGACGTGCATCTCCAATGGGAACCGAAAACTTTTGATCGCAAGGTCATAGGTCAACCGATTCCTCCACAGGAAACGACGTCTGATACATTCTATACGACACTGGTGACGGCATGTGCGTCACATGACAGGAATATGTTGTCGACGCACCTTACTTGTATACTTGGCGATTGGGTAACAAGAGTCTTCTATCTTGCCCGATTTAGGTTTTCTTGTGGATGTGATAATCACTCCCAAAGAAGTGATAAAAGCATAAGAGTTTGTCACATAAACTGCAACAAATGAATGCAACAGCTTCACAGTCGCACAGTTTTCCTTGTGCTCTGTCAAAACATATGTTTTTAACGTTTTCAAATTTTTCCGTGTGTAGACCGTCAAATTCTGCATATGTCCAAGCAAATCTGAACATGTCCAAGGAATTTTGGAGAGCGAAGTTGATTATGTGTGAGTGCCTCAACTTTGACAATTGTCTGAAAGTAAAAAAATTAAAGTTTTCACATGAGGGAAGACTTGAACCAAGGACTTCTCGTTCGGAAGCTGCTTACGCTAACCACGGGACCACGGCGCTCCTAATCTCATTCCATCCTTGGAGTTGCTTATATTATGCATGGACTACTCAGTTTGTATATTTTGCTTTTTTTTTTCATAGTTCCACACAACTTCTTCCTGTTTTCTCGATTGATTTGTGTTCAGTTTCTCAAGGCCTATCCACTGTGCCAACTTATAACTACATCTGAGGGGGGTGCGACGGGGAGGTTCTCTTGTTAGCAAAATCACTTTCTCAATTCGGTAATTTTATCACGAGGTTGCATCGTCGGCTATGTGTAACCGCACTGTTGGTCTGATAATATACGCTCCAGCGATCACCATCTATATTCACTGTTGCGGCATTTGTCTGGAAAAAACCGCTTCATTCGGAGGTAATGCCATACCTCGATTTATAAATCTTGTATAGCTCTTAACATGGATACTTGTGATAGTAACATGGTAGTGTTTTTTAACATCTGACGGTTTGTAAGAGAATTACGCCTCTCTTTCTAAGACACAGTGGTACCAATCACAAGAAAAGCTTATGAGGCGTGTCCACCAATCGCTGATTTTCGGTCAGTATTATTTCGTATCGTCAGCAGTCAGTTATTGTTGAAGTATTATACTTAGTAGTAGGGTGTGCATGATATGTTCGCCATCAGCATCAGGCTTATAAAGTATATGTGTGTGTGTGTGTGTTCCGACCTGTCCAGAGGACATGACTATGTCCAGTCGTAAAGAAGGTATGGATTTGTCGTGGAAGACTGTGACAGCAGATGGAAGAGTATGTCAAGTCATAAGAATGGTACAGATATTTCTAGTTACAGGGCCACAGCCGTTAGCAGGGTGTATTTCCGATACTTCGCTCATTGTCGAATGTCGTCCAATTGAGACTGCGATCCTAAGATTTAATTGTAAGTATAGCAATCAAATGTGTTTGTGCCTGGATTCCTAGGATAGTTCTGCCTAAGGGTGTGTGGGCGCGCCAGCGGTGGCCTGTGGCGGAAATGATTCACGTTTCCGGCTAACGAACGGTGGGAGCTGTCGGAATGGCGAGGCCTGTTGGGGTGCAGGAATCTCGCTGATTTAACTGTGTCGTCCTCTAGACTACCGAATAGCGAACTAATGTTGGATTGCTTTCGTGATCACATGGAAATTTGAGAAGATTCAATATGGACGTGTGTTTGCGATGGACTATTATTCCCTCCCATATAAATTGTCCGATTGACTACTTCTTCACATTTCCTGCGTTTGTTTAGTTGAGAGAACATCGATTGTGGTTTGTGCATCTAGCAGGTGAAAGACGGACAGATGGCATGATTACTGGTTCTCTAGGCATGAGAAACATCTTAGTTGACTTTGTAAATTATAGGGATGATTTCGAATCAGTTACATCATCAACATCGGTATTCGCGAGTGGAAATATGTTTCCTCTATCTTTTTCGAGCTTTCACGTAAAGGTCTTTACAGCACGCTCCACATAGAAAAAGTTTCAAGTTTCCAGATAAATAATTTCCAGTCTAAATCTTCGGAATTATGTTCTGCGAGCGATACTGCTATGTGCTTGATACCTAGAAGTATCGTGAAAATGGTATAATATTCTGGCAAACCATATGAAAATACCTGTGTTCTTGTAATCCCAGAGTCTGGAGATGGGTGTAGGAAGCAAGCAAGCAGGTCGGGACCAGAAATGGTGACGCCTTTGTGCCGAGGGAAACCGACCCAGCCTTTGTACAACAGTCTTCACGGTGTGTGTACGAGTGTCTGGTGGTCGCTACTGCGTGTCCTATCGTGAGAGTGCTATAGATTCGGCACATCGATAGCTGTAAGGGGGATGAAAGTTTTCATTGTGTGGAAAATTACGTGTGCTATAGATATTGAGATTCGTTCCAGAACCACGTCCATCAAGAGGAGACATTGCCAGTACATTGCTCAGTGTCTTTGACTGCGGCAGCAATCTTAACATTTAATTGTAGTTGCACTGATAAATAAGTGCCTGGTAAACAATATTCTTGTGAGCCTGGAGATATCCGTAGAAAGCAAGTATGAAGGTCAGTTGTTGAAACAGAAACGCCTTTGTGCCGAGGAGAACCAAACGAGTCTTTGTCCAACAGTTGTGAGAGCGACTTCAGTCCGCTGCTGAGGGCGCTCCGGTCACCCGTCAGGAGTGGATGACCGCCCAACCTTGTGGAAAATATCTAGTGAAGCGAGCAGTGCATGTGTTTATGCTGTTTGTCTTTGCGGTGTAAGTACGAGAGTCTGGCGTTTGATAGCTATATGCATGAAGCAAAAGGGTCGATTTTGTATGGCGCAGGATATGAATAGCATGTTTACTAAAAAAATGGTTCAAATGGCTCTGAGCACTATGGGACTTAACATCTGAGGTCATCAGCCCCATAGGACTTAGAACTACTTAAACCTAACTAACCTAAGGACATCACACACATCCATGCCGCAGGCAGGATTCGAACCTGCGACTGTAGCGGTCGCGCGGTTCTAGACTGAAGCGCCTAGAACCGGTCGGCCACACCAGCCGTCTGTATGTTTACTACATCGACACAGTATGCGGTGATATATTGCCGGTTTGGAGATTGGTTGACGCTCTAACATCCAAGCTTCCATTCTCAGTGGCAGAGCAGTGTAATTGAGCAAGACTCTTTCTGTATTTGACGATCTGTAGGTCACTTTGCAGGGTTTAATTGTCGGTGCAATATGGCGAACTGTACAAAATTGTTTAATAGCGCTTTGCCGCTGAAAGTATCATCTGCAGAAAGAGAAAAAGGCGGACAGTGCTTACACAGCGGTGGCATCAATAATTTGGGGGGTAAATTCAGTAAGAGCCAATCAAACAGCTCCATTCATTCACAAGACATCCTTTGTTCTGGGACGTCGGTGCCTCTACATAGCAGTGAGAACGTTTGTGTTTTGGAGATGTATGTTGAAAGCAGTACCTAACGATCTCTAGGAAGGGTAACACGTGATGGATGGGGAATGCCATGTTAGGACCATCAGGACGAATGCATTCTGTGTTATTCTCGACTATTTAACGTTAACAGTTTCTGAAAGAATTGCAGAAGATTTCCATAGGGCGTCCAGACGGGGGCTTGGCTCTTATTTACGTAGACATGTGACATCATCAGTATAACACTCGAACTGTAGACGCGACTTTCACTTGCTTGCTGTAGGCAGCAGCGGCGTCAGAGCGATGGCTCACTCTCCGGCACTGGCTTGTGTCCGGAGGTGGCTCGTGGTGGCATCTGCACGTCCGCGCATTGGAGGCCCTGATAATTACAGTTGACAATAGGTCGAAAGACTTTATTACCGCCAATGAGTTTTTGTGCATTGCATTATTTTCGGCTGTTTGAGCGTTGTGAGCATGATTGCATAGCGTTACACATTCATTATTTTTTGACAATTTATGAGTTGTTTTCGGGTCTGTAGGCTGTGCAATACGTTATTTCGACAGTTTACGAGTAGTCCGCAGGTCTGTATGATGTGTTGCATTATTTCGGTAATTTACGAGTTGTTTGCGTGTCTGTACATTGGTGTACTGCATTAATTCCGTGATTTACGAGTAGTTTGCGTGTCTGTATCCTGCATACTGAATTTTTTCGGCAATTTAGGAGTTATTTGCATGTCTGTACATCAGTGTATTACATTATTTCGACAGTTTGCAGGTCTGCAGACTATTTACTGCGACTCCAAACACGACACGGCGAGTGTTTTGTATCAGTCTAATAAATAAACTACGTGGAATTCCTCTCTAAATAAATTGTTACTTTCTCTCTCCAGCAGCCCAGTGCAGGCTGAGTCATTTTCCCGCTATTTCCCCCAACCCACAGACCACCTTCTTGGATTATGTAACAGGAGAGACGATGGCACCCTCTGGTGGTGGTACTTTGTACTAGGTGAGTTGGACTCTGGACCTTGTGTTGAACACACTGGATGGAGGTACTGTCTCTAATTGTTTAAATAAAGACTGATTGCTAAATAAAGACTTACATCCATCCTATCCAGCACATGACTAGTCCTTTTCTCGCCAGTTTCTAGGAAGAGGTAGTGATCGGATGGCTTAGGTTAGTGGATATAGCACGTGACGAATTTTCCATCAATTTTCTTAGGTTAGTGGAGGTAGCAGTGCTGTGTTGAACTTCCCGCCATTTTATGGAGGTGGGTGAGGGGTTAGGTTAGTGGAGGTAGCCCAATTGACCTATTTTCTCGCAAAAATTTGGACCTCCCACCATTACCTCATTGTGATGTTGCCATAACTACTGCCGCCATCTTGGATCTGCCACTAACACTGAGAGGCGTATTCCAATAACTCAGACCTGCAAGTGTACCTGTATCAACGAGGGGAAGGTTTCCTGAGGGGGGGGGGGGGGGGTAGGGGGCTGGGGAACAATAGGTTAAGGACCTGTCAGTTAATGACCTGTCAATCAAAGGAGTGCATACCTGCCCCTGATGTAGGCAACCCACACTAACAAAATGCACTGAAACATACCTTGTTCCACTACTACTAGGATGTTCTCACCCCAACTTGTGACCCTTATTCTGTACTTACATTTCGGCAATGTAATGCTATCCCATACACGGTGAAAATTTCTGTTACTTATGTTCGTACTTGCCAAACCCTACCTTCCCCAGCAAGGTCACCGGATCTCTCCCCAGTTGAGAATGTTTGGACCATTATGGGCAGCACCTTCCTGCCAGCTCGGGATTCTGTCGATGTGCCATGCCAGCTGGATCGAATTGGCGTGCTATCCGTCAGGGAGACACCTAACAACTGTATCAATCAACGACAAGCCAAGAGACTGCTGCCGGCCGCGGTGGTCTAGCGGTTCTAGGCGCTCAGTCCGGAACCGCACAACTGCTACGGTCGCATATTCGAATCCTGCCTCGGGCATGGATGTGTGTGATGTCCTTAGGTTAGTTAGGTTTAAGTAGTTCTAAGTTCTAGGGGACTGATGACCACAGCTGTTAAGGCCCATAGTGCTCAGAGCCATTTGAACCATTTTTTTTTAGAGACTGCTTGTACAAAGGCAAGTGGTGGAACAATGTGTTATTGACTTTGCTAAATTTGTGAAACTCTTTCACTTGAATAAATCACTTCTGTGAAGTTTGGAAGGTAGGGGGCGTGATATTGGCGGATTGGAAGCTGTGGAGACGGTTCGTGAGTCGTGCTTGGGTAGAGCATTTGCCCGCGAAAGGCAAAGGTCCTGAGTTCAGGTCTCGGTCCGGCACATGGTTTTAATCTGCCAGGAAGTTTCATAACAGCGCACACTCCACTGCACAGTGAAAATCTCATTTTGATTTAATAACTATGTTTATCTTTGGTCAAAGCCAATGGATATGAACTAGTTTTCAGTTTAAGGGCAATATGTCCCCGACAAGAATATGAATATCTGATTTATTTGGAATGGTATTTGTTGATGTGTATAAGGAGTGAGGTTAGCAAGTTACGTGACATGTGCAGTGTGCTCATGTCTCCACTGACGTCAAGTGAGACCGCATTAGCCTTAATCTGAGACACAAAACATATAGGTGTATCTTTCATTCACCCATTGGAGACAGGATTTGAAGGGGCCCACCATGAAGCATGCACCTTGATGAGGTGTGGTGGTTTGTGAGCTTCACTGACACGGATGGTGGGGTGCAGCTACAATGGGAGGCCGTCTGTGGGGAGGGCAGGCCTGCTCACCCGTGACCTGCGATTCCTCCAGCCGCAGCCGTTTCAGCAGCACACTCTGTATAGCCTCCCCATACCAGTACGTAAAAAGAATACTTCTTTACAAGTGGAGTGATATATACAGAAACTGTGAAAAAAGTCAGGGTTTCATGCGAAGAATTACGAAAATTAATAGTTTAAAAAACAAAGACAATAATCATGTATTTGAAAAACAAACGATGTGTTTCTCTTCCGAAGTCGTATACTGCCTATCTAGATCTGTAATGTGATGTAATGTTTGACAAGGGAGAGAGCCGGATTCCAAACAGAGTTTAAACAGAAACCTCCATCCCTCTTAACAAGGTTGCTCGCTAATTTAATCTCAACTGCCTCCCTAATGACACTGTCCCAATAGCTGGACGTGCATGCCAATATCTCGGTGTTATACCCCATGTTATATAATAACACCGAGATATTGGCATGCACGTCCAGCAATTGGGACAGTGTCATTAGGGAGGCAGTTGAGATTAAATTAGCGAGCAACCTTGTTAAGAGGGATGGAGGTTTCTGTTTAAACTCTGTTTGGAATCCGGCTCTCTCCCTTGTCAAAAAACAGAGGAACAGAGTCAATGCTGCCTCACCTGCGAATTCATAGTCTCACTATCGATAGCTCTGATTTTGGTCATCTTTGGTGGCACTAGTGTTCAGTGTGTGTGTGTGTGTGTGTGTGTGTGTGTGTGTTATCTTTCCTGCTTCTGTCGGAGAACCGAGGTATTAAATTTGCATGTACGCCGCCTGTCCGTTGCAGTTTGCCTTGAAAATGGCGGGGTGTTCTCCCGCCGAAATATCGGCGGTCGCTGAAAGTGTTACCTGGCTGAATTCCCGGAAGTTATTTGAAAGTTTCAAAATGGCGTGTGTAGGTGATGTACGTTACAAGCAACGTGGTGCCTTCATTGAATTTCTCACTGCATGGAAAGGAACTGTGGGGAATGTTCACAAACGCTTGGGCAACATCTATGGAGCATCTGCTGTCGACAGAAGTAGAGTTAGTCGCTGGGCACGGAGGGTGAGGCCATCAGAAGACGGTTCGGCGGAGCTCCACGATTTGCAGCGGTCGGGGAGACCATCTACAGCTGTCACACCCGACATGCAGCGAGCTGATGTTGCCATTCGCGAGGGCAGATGCATTACGACTCGGCAGTTGGCACTGCATCTCTCTGTCAGTAAAGGAAACTGAATGCATTTATGTGCACTCTTAGATATTCAAAAGTGTGTGCAAGATGGGTCCCGCGGCATCTAACGGTGGATCACAAGTCGCACAGAAAAAACATTTGTGTTGGTTTGTTGCAACTTTTTGAAGCTGAGGGGAAGACCTACTTGTCCCGGACTGTGACAGGTGATAATACCTGGTTTCACCATTTTGAGCCAGAAACAAAACAACGATCGATGGAATGGCGCCATTCCCACTGGCCACAGAAGACAAAATTCAAAGCAACTGCTTCCGCCGGTGAGGTCACGATCGCCGTGTTCTGGGACTGTGAAGGTGTGACTCTCACGGATTTGTTCCGGCGTAATCACAAGCGCCGGCACGAAGATGAAGGACGCACGAGCAGAGAAGGCTGCAGCCAATAGCTCGCTGACTAGGACGTCATCACGACAGGATCGGCCTCTACAAGAGGAGAATACAAGCGGCGCTCCTGTTAAGACTCGGCCGCTCAGTGGTGTGCCGCCACTAGCAGAACAATTATTACTGACCCACGTCCATCGCTTGTATGGACATAGTGTATAGAGAAGGATACTGACTAATTGCATGTCGCCCATCGCTTGCGATACTTTCTAGTAAATACACAGTTAAGTATTATCCATATTCTTTATTGTAATAAAAACTATTAATGTGATTTCCTTGAATTGTTGTATAGTTAAGCGAGAACGTAGCATCCTTTAGGCACCCTATAAGAGAGGAGTGGGCAGGATCCCAGAGATGTGATACCAAGAGGTGGTACCATTATATCTGAACGACATGTCAGCACATTAACAAAAGACACGCCTCTGGCGACTTCGGCGCCACAGAAACCCAAGAGATGTTTTGTTGCAACACGATAACGCTCGGCCCCACACAATTCTGCAACCTGCTGAACACATCGTAAAACAGGGTTCGACAGACTACAACCCTGACCTAGCCCCCTGGGACTTCCACGTGTGTGGGCCATTAAAGGACGCCATTCGCGGAACACATTTGGAGACGATGGCGAGGTGATTCAAACAATGAAGCACTGCCTCCTGCAACAGGATAGGGATTGGTGCCGACAGGACATACACGCCCTTGTTTCACGCTGGAGGAAGACAAAGAACGGGATGGAGATGACGTGGAAGAATAGGGTGTTTAGATAAAACACCATTCTTTCATGTGTGCAATTCTCATTGTGTTCAATAAAGAATTGTTGAAGAAAAAAAAAGTGCGGTGCATTACTTTCTGGTCAACTCACGTAGAAAATGAGATGATACCCGTACGTGTAGTGCAAAAACTGTTCGTTTCTGTAAGGATAACAGCGCTGGAAATTCTTCACGAGAAAACTGATGGTAAACGGGTCACGTTAACTTATCTTGTAAAGTGTACGGTCTTCTCAGTCTGTTATCCACAATTCATGCCTACAAACATGCAGTTAACCAAACCAGCACTTTGCTTCCATGATCGCTAGAGAATTTGCATCTGCCCACATTACGGAACTTTGTGTGACTCTCGCCATATGTGTATACAGGAGGTGGAGAAAGATATGGAACACCAAAAAAAACAGCACATTACCACTCGTAAATACGGTTTTGGAAACCCGTTCGTATTCAAAGCAGCTTCCACTCGTCTCGGGATGGATAAATACACGCCCTGAATGATTTTCAGTGGAGACTTATGCCGTTCTTCCCGAACATTAGCGGTAAACGCAGGTAACGGTGACGGAAGTGCACAGCGATCACGCATCGTTGTCTCCAAAGCAGAGCACAGAGTTTGAATAACACCGTGATATGGCGACTGTGGTGGCCAGCGGAGATGCGGCACCACGAGTCCTGGACGGGGGCCGTGTCGCCTTGTAAGACAGCATCGCCACTGCTGGAAAGACTCTGCACCCGGGGATGACCTTATCAGCCAAAATGGTCACCTAGTCCTCGGCAGTAATGAGACCTATCAGAAAAACCGTAAATCGGTACGGCTGCCCAAACCATCACCAATCACCGATTTTGGGACGTGGTTGGAAACAGTGAGAAACGAGACTCATCCGAGCAAATGATTTTCTTCCATTGCTCCGCAGTCCAGGTTTTATGGCCGCGATACCACATTTTCCATTACGGGAATTTGCATCACTGAGTGAGGTGCCGGGGCGGAGAAGAGTTTGTACCTCTTAAATTCAGACGAATTTTGCATGAGAACGAGACATGCACTCGACCCCCTCCCTCTCTACCAGCTAATTAATTATGCGCGCAATGGTAACGGAAGGAAATGATGGTGGACCCTGCTAGTTTGTAAAATAAGGAGTGCACACTCACAATCTCGTAATCTACTCAAAAAAAGAGAACTTTATCATAATAAACAACAGGAAATGGGATTCTTCCTATATCTGCGAAATGATATGTGGGTTAAATATTACAATGAGATTCTTTATATGCTAGAACATAAATGCGCATGATTGTTGATACACAGTTGGTTAAGGGATAGGATACTGAAATATTATAAGAGTTGGCTCGAGAACAAGGGGCTGCTACTCTCTGCGATGCAATAAATTGACGATAATGACTGGAGGTCCTAATGAATCAAATATTAATATCCCGGCTATATAGCAATATCACAATTAGTAGCGAGAGATCAAATGGTATCACAAGGAGAAACAAGCATATCACGTGGAGAAACAAGCAAGGCGCGTGCTGCTGAGTGATTCAGTATAAAATTGATAAGGTTCTACAATGCCGGGGCCACAAAGTACTGTACCAGTACTGAAATACGCAGCACGTCGTCAGTAGGCAGCGTCCTGATGATGTAGGAGACGACTTCTGCCGTGCAGCGACTCTGTGGCAACACATGGTCGCAAGACCGTCCGACTCCGAGGGAGATCAGATCCCGAATTTCCGGCCCGCGCAACACAAGAGCGAAGCCAACATTGCTGATCTCCCTACTCCCCTCGAAAACCGCGAATCAGCGTTCAGTGCTGATTCCAAAATACCTCCACACTGTCTCAGAACATCATTCGCACCAACAGCGGCTGTTCCCTCCAATTTCGAGCAGGGCTTTATGACGTCAACTAGCCTCAGCTTAAGTTGACCAATCATGCTCTGCTATTCAGTTGAGGACACTGAACTTGCCGTTTGACCGGCTACGAAAACAACCTGTCTAGACCATCGGCCATCCGGCGGCAGACAGTCACACCGAACAGGGCACAAGTATTCTCAGAATCATGACGACAATGCAATCAGTCGGTGCCAGGAATCTTCGTTCCGGACGCGCCGGAACAGTAAACACAAAAATTGCGGCGATACTCAGAAGTCTCTGAACCATACTGTATTTTCAAAGAATATTCTTAAGAATTTATTTTATTTACTAGCGATTCATGAAGAACATTAACACATTTTATCACACTATGTAAGCATGGAAGTAGTTGCCAGGGAGTAACAGATGAAATCATAACCAAATTTCTTTTAACAAATGGGAATTTTATTCACTTTAATAGTGCCTAAAAGCATTTTTTAAAAGAAACAGATTTAAAATTATAATCAGAAAGCACCCTATAAATACCAAAGTTACAGTTTATTCAGAGGCAGAAAGAAACAAGTTTTGACTGTATGAGCTTTCGGACAGAGAACCTTGGCGCTCCCTTTTGACATGGCCGTAGATACGACCCCTCACAACAGCCTCTGAAAGACTACACTAATGCAGATCTCCAACACACGAGATAACTTTAAACTAAGAGGATTAACAATTTACACAAGCACACAAACTATGCACCCCCCCCCCCTGTAGGACGGATGGAAATGGTACAAAAAACTAACAATTAAAATATTAACCTTGCCACAAAAGGTGCAACTTGATTTTAACTTCTAAGAAAAGTCTAAAATGATCATTTAAATAAAAGCCCACGAAATGCAATCTTATATAAAATTCCACAAGGTTGGCCAAACAATAGTTAAGATGCTCTACAGTACACAGATACCGCCTCTCAAGATCATAGACAATAATACCAAAGTTTCAAAGATCAAAACATATTTCAGGTATTAGGCCGTTACACTCCATGCAATAAATTCGTTAACACACCAAATCCGACAAACATAACAGAGGCAGCTACTAACGTACGGTAGATTGATAGGGAGATTACCGAACAACCCGAACTGCAGGTTGCTCTAACCCGCCCCTACTCCGCAAGGGAAAAACGGACCACCCAATTTATAAACAACCTCCTTCCCGCGGGTGGGCGAACGGAGAAGAATGGTGGGACGTTGCCAAAGCAAAACGGCTGGTGACCTCACCAAGAAAACAAGTAGAATTTAACAAGAGTAAATCAAACAACATATCACCAATCACTTAACTTCTAACGAACTGCGATTTCTCGAGAAGACCTGACGCAGCACCCGAAATCGCTCTCCCGAACCGTCCGCTGCCAGCCGCTTCAACGGACGCAGGAAGGCGCGCCGATCTCCCGTCTCACGGCGTCGCAGCTCGCACCGGCCAGACTGATGTCGTCGGTTGACTCCTGTTGCTCTCGTGTCGACCGCGAAGTCACTACCCCTCGCTATACGCCGCGGCCCACTGGACTCACGTGGCGACCTCACATGCGCCGACGCTCAAGACGGACAAGTCATCTCGTGTCTCAGTGCGCGACCGACCAACCGATCGATCCAACCTCCAATGACCATTGCCTGAGCAAACTCGAGTAGACTGGCTGCCTAACGCTCAGACTCAGATGTAGGAACTAAGCCCCGACCAGGCGACCACTCGCCGAGTTCTCTTACTGCCGGAGTGGAAAGACTCTCATTTTGCCAGCTTTAAAGGTTGATCCGAACGGCAGACATACTAGCAGTCTGAACGACAGACAGACACTAACTGCCTAACAAATGCAGACGAGAGACAGACTAGCAAGCTGGGGAGAGACTGACCCAGACTGACCGACTGGCGAGCCCCTTAAATGCACGTGAACAGGCAACCTTTCCGGTTTCCCACCAGAGGGAGACACCAGAGCTGCGACTGTCACAGCGGCGCCACTGCCAGAAACGGAGGGCGACTGCTTCACACTACGCGCTGCGGCGCGCTCTTCAAAACAGCAATTTTTACCATGGCTCAGTCTCGCAGATCGTTTCGCCCTGCATACAATAGGCGAAACTCGACCGACGTCAGCCGCTCCGCCAGACGCTTCAGCCTGTTGTACGAACCCCTCAGAATTCAGGGAAGTGCAGCTCCCAACCGGAAACGCAATGAGCCGCGTCCTACGATGCTCGCCTCGCCCAGGCCACCCACAGAAGTAAAACAACATGTGCAGGCATCAAGTGAAAAGTATTTTTTTGAGCTCTCGGTACAAATACTACCGTGCAATGACATAGATCATTAATAAAATTGATAAAAATGAGAGAAGACATGCAAAAGAGGGCATGGAACCTCTCAGCTGATGGCTGGTTGTCGAATTCCAGCTCGCCCTACAATCACCTGTCTGTCCGACTTCTCTTAGTGTTGTTCTAGTGCGACAGGATTTGAGATTGTGATATTCACTTCTGTTGTGACTTTTGCAGCTGCCAACCTCTTACTTTCCGTCACTATTCTCTTTAATGATCGTCTGCCACGATCATGCAACACACACTTTCGTGCGCGTTCTGACGTAGGGGATGACTCTTTTGTTCGCTTTCCCCGTCTGCAGTGTAAACTTTTCACGTAGCTCCGGCATACACATCACGCCCTACTACATAGCACACTGCTATGACCCCACTGACACTTGCAACGTATCGAGCACATTCCACGGATGTCGTTCATAGTGAAATACACTCTAAGAAAAAAAGAAAAAAGCGACGTACAACGAACGAATTTTCCGAATGGGACGGAAATGGATAGATGATTGCAGTTTCAGAAAAACTGGAGGATTTATTGAAGAGAAAGAGTTTCATCAATTGAGCAAGTCCATAACGCGTTGGTCCACTTTGGCCCTTTTGAGAGCTACACTACTGGCCATTAAAATTGCTACACCAAGAAGAAATGCAGATGATAAACGAGTATTCATTGGACAAATATATTATACTAGAACTGACATGTGATTACATTTTCACCCAATTTGGGTGCATAGATCCTGAGAAATCAGTACCCAGAACAACCACCTCTGGCCATAATAACGGCCTTGATACGCCTGGGCATTGAGTCAAACAGAGATTGGATGGCGTGTACAGGTACAGCTGTCCATGCAGTTCATAATTAGTGATTGGCGTGTTGTGACGAGCCAGTTGCTCGGCCACCATTGACCAGACGTTTTCAATTGGTGAGAGATCTGGAGAATGTGCTGGCCAGGGCAGCAGTCGAACATTTTCTGTATCCAGAAAGGCCCGTACATGACCTGCAACATGCGGTCGTGCATTATCCTGCTGAAATGTAGGGTTTCGCCGGGACCGAATGAAGGGTAGAGCGACGGGTAGTAACACATCTGAAATGTAACGTCCACTGTTCAAAATGCCGTCAATGCGAACAAGAGGTGACCGAGACGTGTAACCAATGGCGCCCTATACCATCACGCCGGGTGATACGCCAGTTGGCGATGACGAATACACGCTTCCAATGTGCGTTCACCCCGATGTCGCCAAACACGGATGCGACCACCGTGATGCTATAAACAGAACCTGGATTGATCCGACAAAATGACGTTTTGCCATTCGTGCACCCAGGTTCTTCGTTGAGTACACCATCGCAGGCGCTCCTGTCTGTGATGCAGCGTCAGGGGTAACCGCAACCATCGTCTCCGAGCTGATAGTCCATGCTGCTGCAAACGTCGTCGAACTGTTCGTGCAGATGGTTGCTATCTTGCAAACGTCCCAATCTATTGACTCATGGATCGAGACCTGCACGATCCGCTAGAACCATGCGGATAAGATGCCTATCATCTCGACTGCTAGTGATAAGAGGCCGTTGGGATCGAGCACGGCGTTCCGTATTACCCTCCTGAACCTACCGATTCCATATTCTGCTAACAGTCATTGGATCTCGACTAACGCGAGCAGCAATGTCTGTGATACGATAAACCGTAACCGCGATAGGCTGCAGTCCGACCTTTATCAAAGTCGGAAACGTGATGGTACGCATTTCTCCTCCTTACACGAGGCATCACAACAACGTTTCACCAGGCAACGCCTGTCAACTGCTGTTTGTGTATGAGAAATGGGTTGGAAACTTTTCTCATGTCAGCACGTTGTAGGTGTTGCCACCGGCACCAACCTTGTGTGAATGCTCTGAAAAGCTAATCATTTGCATATCACAGCATCACAGCATCACAGCATCACAGCATCTAAATTTCGCGTCTGTAGCACGTCATCTAGGTGGTGTAGCAATATTAATCACCAGTAGTGTATTTATTATGAAGCTTCGCTTTGGCAGAGTTATTGGATGTCCTGAGAAATATCGTGCAAAATTGTGTGCAAATGACTTGTTAGATTATCAAAAGCTCGCTATGGTTGAAGGACTCTGCGCATAACATAACGCTCCAGGTGTCCTCAATTTGGGCAAGATCCGGCTACCTGACTGGCAACGGCAGGTTTTGGCTGGGACACAGTATAAACTCTCGCAGAGTGCGAGCGGGCATTATCTTGCTCAAATGTAAGCCCAGGTTGGATTGCCATGAGGGTTAAGAAAAAGGGGTGTAGAGTATCGTCGACTTACCACGCTGCTGTGATGGCTGTCGCCGATGACAACCAAAGGGGTCCTGCTATAAAAAGAAATGGAATCCCAAACCGTCACTCGTGCTTGTCGAGCTGTATGGCAGGCGACAGTCAGGCCAGAAACCAACTGCTTTCCGGGGCGCCTCCACACACGTCTTCACTGGTCACCGTGGCTCAGTTCCAACCGGGACTCATCACTGCAGACTGTTCTACTCCAGCCATGAGATTCCAGGCCGAAGACGTGTCTTCAGACGCCCCAGACAGTGGCTGGGTTCTAACCTGACTGTCGCCTGCCATACAGCTCGACAGCCGGGAGTTCTTGTCTGGGGTTTTACTCCATTTCGTGGCAGGACTCCTCTGGTTTTCATCCTCAGCACCATCACAGCACGGAGGTACGTCTTTGTTGTCCTTCATGCAAAGTCGTCCTGGGCTTAAATTTCAGCAAGGTAATGCCCACCCACACACGGTGAAAATTTCTGCTGCTTTTCTTCGTGATTGCCCCTCTCAGGGGACTCGGCATTCAGTTGCTGGGTACGGGCTTGGCGAATCCGGGGTCCCCGAGCTGTGAACTGGTGTGCGCCGCCAGTCCTCTGACACCGTAAGCTCTGGGCATGCTTCAGCGACCACCGTGTGGCGCAACGGTGGAACGTTGTGTGTCTCAGGGACCGGGGATCTTGGCTTGATTGCCTGGATCGCGAGGACGGTACATACCTCTCTAAAAAACCCTTCAATCTTAAGGTGTGCTGCGCGCCGATAAGATGCATGGCTGTTGAGGTGGAACAGTCGCTAGCGGGCGACCTCTGAGGAACCTGCCGCACCTCAGTTGTATAAGGCTTACCCAGGCATGCGGGGCTCTGTCTGGGCTGACGTTTACTTCCCTAGCTGCTCGTGGGACGCACATGGCAACCACGTATTTCCCTTCACCAACTTCGCAATCAGTAAAGCGCATGAGGGAGGCTAGTCCTCCAGATATGCGGATAGAACAGATTGTAAAGGATGAGCCAGACAATAGGAGATTTTACTTTATTATATGAGCCTCCAAACGGTAACTTCATTTTTCCATTGCGGCCAAGCCACGGCCGACAGTGTTAGCTGCCTGTAAATTCTTTCGTCCCACGCTCTAGTAACAGGAAGTCAGCACCGAGGAAGGGCACCTTGTTCACGTGCCTCTCTCGTGTGCTTACGAGGTAACGCCGCCCCAGGCGTCGCTTAGCAGGCAACGCTCTGGAAAGTTCCATGCTGCCCGCACGGTTTGTTCGGTCCTGACCAATCAGGGCGGAGGAATCCGCGTGGTGCGTCGAACATACCCGGCCGCCCGTCGCCGGGCCCGCTCTCTTGTATTCTTGCTCACCCGCGAGTCGGATGCGCGCCCTATAACATTGAACATCTCCCGCTTCTCCCGGTGCTGCGGCACTGTGGACTTAGTTTTGGCACACAACAACTTTCGGTAGCTTCGCGAACTATGTTCGCCAAATTATAAGCTCTGGCTCACCCTCACCTCCCTAGGCCTATGTATCCTCTTTCAACATGCTTTAGCCAACAAATGGCCTTTCTCTAAAAAATTACCCTATTATTCCATAACACCCGACGCCTGCCCATACCCGCCATCCTGTACAAGATTAACAGGGCTCATGGAGTCATAAATGACAATGTTTTCATCGTGATTAAGAGGAAGGAGGGCTCATTTGAAAAAAGTGTCTCCTTTCTACATACATAAAGGTTTAGAAGGACTCGCAGGTACACTAAAATCTATCAAACGCCTGAGGAATGGTACCCTGTTAGTTGAGACTACTAGGGCAAAGCAAGTGGAGCTGCTTCGAAAGTCAACCAAGTTAGGCGAGTATGACATTAGTGTCGAGTTGCACAATTCCCTCAACTCCAGTAAAGGCGTCGTCACCTGCCGTGATTTAATGGATATCGAGGTAGAAGAGCTGAAGCAAGAATGGGCAACACAGGGGATTGTAGACGTGGAACAAAGGACACGTAGGAATAATGGAGTTGTTGAGAAATCTGCCACCTTCATTGTGACTTTCAATTCGCCTGTCTTACCTGAATACGTTCTGGCTGGTTTCCTCCGACTTAGGGTTAGGCCTTATATACCTAACCCTATGCGATGTTTCAAATGTCAGCGATTTGGCCATACGACAATGAGTTGTGGGGGTGAACCGACCTGTGGTATATGTGGCAAGGCAGCTCATGATGCTGGGACGAACTGTCCATCTCCAGCGCTGTGTATCAACTGCTCTGGGAGCCATCCAGTCTGGAGCAGAGACTGCCCCATCTTTGCGGAGGAAAGAAAAATTCGGGAGGTAAAGGTGACAAAGAGGATACCTTATGTGGAAGCCAAAAAAGAGTATAAGGCTACAAAACCCCCTGCCTTTGCCACATCCTATGCCTCCTTGGTGCATAAAAGTGCGTCAAAAGTAGACGCTTCGACGCATACCATGTCCAGCGTAGCAGTATTCTCCACCAATACCTGTACCTGCGTTTGTACCTGCCAGAGCACAACCAATAAAAATGTAGCTATTCAGGCTGCTCCGACTGACCCAAACGCTATTGCAGAGAAAGCTACAGTGAAGAATACGAAGGCCCTCCAGAAACCGAGTGCCTCTCCACTTCCCCCATCCCCGACTTCCACCAAGAGAAAGGGACCAGGGAAAGGGGCACGACGTCTGACGTCAAACCTGCCAAAGGAACCATCGGATGTCGTCATGGCATCCCTGACTGATGAGGAGGAAATCGTCATGGAGTTTGATACCTCTTCCCCAGAACCTGGCAGCCCCTCTGCTGCCACTCGCTCCACAAGTGTCTCACCAGCGCGGCGCAAAGACAAGGGGATATCTAAACCGAAACGCTGATATGGCTCCATACTTCAGTGGAATCTGAATGGAGTCAGAACTCGCTTTGAACAATTGCGGCTGTTAGTACAGGAAAACCCCTTTTGCATCTCTTTGCACGAGGCACATTTCAAAGAGAATGACACGCCTGTACTTACAGTATATCGTATGTACAGGAAAGACGACCTGACTGGTAATAGAGCGCAGGGTGGGGTGGCAGTGTTCATTAAGGACACATTCCACTCCTCACCTGTGCCCTTAACCACAACGCTACAATCGGTTGCAGCTCGGATCCTGGCCCATGTTACTGTCACAGTGTGCTCCTTGTATTTACCACCCGATGAGCTCATTGACAGTGAAGCCCTCGCACAGCTCAGTGATCAGCTGCCCCGTCCCTTTCTCATTTTAGGACATTTTAATGCTCATAATGCATTATGGGGTTCAAACAAAACCTGCCCCATAGGACAGATGATTGAGCTGTTGATCAGGACTTCCGACATCAAACTGCTGAACACAGGCCGGGCCACGCATTTAAGCACCGCGTCAGGTTCGTCCTCTGCCATAGACCTCTCTATTTGTTCGCCTGTGCTTGCGGACATTGCTCAGTGGGTCGCAGACGACGACGTTTATGGCAGCGACCATTATCCTATCTGGCTCCATCTGCCAGTTGAAATGGGACGTGTCGAAAAGCCGCCGAAATGGTTGTTCCGGAAGGGAAACTGGACGCTCTGAAGGCGTCCAGGATTGGGTGGATCACATTACGGCAGTGATGCACCATGCCACTGATGTATCCATACCAAAGTCAAAGGGAACACCTGTGAGGCAGCCTGTCCCTTGGTGGAATGACGACTGTCGTACCGCAATCAAGAGAGAGAAGGGCGGCTTTGAGAAGAACCATCGGTGCCCTACCGATGCGAATCTGGCAACTTTCCGAATAGTACGGGCGCGGGCGAGAAGAATCGTTAGAGAGAGTAAACGGAGGTCTTGGCGAGAGTTCCAGAACTCCATCAATAGGTCCACCATCTTCAAGCAAAGTATGGGAAGCCATTAGGAGGATCTCAAGGCGATACTCTCGACCGCCAGTAGCAGCTATACGCGGGCGGGGGTGTCTCCTAACATCTCCAAGAGACATCGCCCGGGCAATGGCAGAATAATTTCAAACTATTACGGCCGATTCTAGCCAGGACCCAGAATTTCATCGCTATCTGGGTACACAGGAGAGGGCTGGTTTTGATTTCCGTTCAAACAACACTGAGGATTACAACCAGCCTTTCTCTTTGTGGGAGTTGGACTCTGCACTATCAGTATCTCGGGATACTGCACCTGGTCCAGACCTGATATCGTATAGCATGCTGCAGCAGTTGGATCTGCGGTCAAAGGAAGTCCTCCTTAAACTTTTTAATGAAATTTGGAAGACAGGTGACTTTCCTAGTTTGTGGAAAGAATCGATTTTAATTCCACTTTTAAAACCAGGAAAGGATCGGACCGATCCCAGTAGTTATCGTAGCGTTAGTCTCACGAGCTGCGTAGGAAAGACATTTGAGCGTAATAGGCGCCTGGTGTGGGTTCTCGAATCCAGATCCTTACTTACCCGCTGCCAGTGTGGGTTCAGGAGGTATCATTCCACCCTAGATAACCTGATCCTACTCGAAACAGCGATACAAGATGCCTTCCTACGTAAGCGACACCTTATCGGGGTTTTCTTCGACCTGGAGAAAGCGTACGATACTACCTGGAGGCATAACACTTTGCGGCAGCTTTATGAGTGGGGTTTAGTACGACATCCCTCAGGAGGACATCTAACAGCTCTATCAATCAACGCCAAGCCGAACAATTCCTTGCATAGGCGCCAGAAGTGGAGCAACACGTTTATGACTTGCTCAATTTGAGAAGCTCTGTCTCTTAAATAAATGATACAGTTTTTCTCAAATTATAATAATTTGTCCATTTTTACATGTACTTCACATCTACTATGGAATTTCCTCGGACCGCTGCGTGTGTCAGTGGTGGTCACAGAACTGTGTGGCGCTCGTACAGTGGGTGCTCCCGTAACCACGCGATTTCGTATCTTCTCATTTCCAGTGTTTTGTCTAACAGCAATAAAATGATCCTTTATAAATGGGACCTTAGACGTGAGGGACACTGACAGTTTCAAGAAAAACGTTACTGAATTCGTGCTGATTCTTACGGTCACATGTATAAGAATTCTCTGTTGTACATTTATTGTCGTGAATGGAGTGCTCTCCGTTGGGAGTCTGTTGGTTGTCGAGCCACACACGATGTGAGAGTCGTGGTCTGTTTTGTTATTCAGGAGCTATCGAGATGACAGTGAAAAATATCTGGCGGTAAGTCTTTTCGGAGAAAGCTGCTGTGTACGAAAAACCCATGATTATTGACAGTAAAGATGCCGTAACTTAAAGATAGTGACGTCATCTCGCTTTCCGTAGATGTTGATAAAGTGATGTTTGTTTGCGCTGTTGTTTAAACTAGCTTGAGATAACACACCATTAGAGTTCGAGTGCAACATGCAAGATTTTTATCTACGGGTATTATTATCTGCTCTGACACTCTGCTACTACGTTTGCTGCACAGCTCGGTGAGAACTTCACAGTTTCAAAACAGAGAGGTGCCAAACTAAAATCGTGCTGCCGTCGAGGCTGTATACGTCTATCGAAAGTCAGAAATTGTCGGTACGTTACTGCTCTCCAGTTTAGGTCTTGGTACCCATTTTCAAGTGATACGAAGATGCTGCCAACTACATTATCGGAGGAAATATTACGAAACAGCTCATAGTTTGAGATTGGTTCTGTGTCGTGTTCCCAAGATTATCGTAGGTGGTGTACTTGGCATATTTTTGGTATAGTTTGAAAACGGTGTCCAAGGCTTTTACCAAGTTGTTAAGCACCAACAAATTTTAGTTTTTGGCACAAGTGTACAGCTGCGTTGGAACCATCCTTAACGCATGCAAAGCTGTTATTAAATAAATTCAGACCCTTTCCACACACACACATACACACACACACACACACACACACACACACACACACACACACACACCATTACAGGAGGAAGTCAGTAATTTCATTACCCACTTGGTCTTGCCGACCTGACATGACAAAAGAATGTTACGGAGTCAGCTGTGAGCAGTCTTCAGCGGACTTAGATTCTCATATTTCTCGCCTCCAGAAAATTTTTGGGTTAGAGATAAAAGCTCCAAAGTTTCACAAGAAATCAAAGCCTCAGAGAGAACGCACAACGTGTATGCTCTAATAAACATGGCAATTAATAGCCACACGTACAAATGAACATTGAATAATGAAGTACTTTCTTATTGAATCTTGCTGGAATATTTTTCGGCGCTGAAACTTTAAGCTTTAACCAGAAATGACAGCATGGTTCGTAATACATCATAAGGAATTGGGGTGAAGTCATATTTAAGCACTCCGTCGCCACCAAACTGTTGTCTCATTACTTTGTTCCTTTGAGCGTACAAACTAGCGCTGTCTTTCCAAACATAAACAGCACCATAGATAATAATTTTACCATGGTTTGGGGCCACAGTAATGTAATGATTTTTAAGTGAAAGTTCCGCCAATTGAGTGTATAAATCGTTTATTCTACTGTATAATCACGGTTTCAGCCTTAGGCCATTTTCAAGCACAGCACTGTTGAGCTTGATGAGATGGCTATAAACGAAGTCAGCGTCGAAATACTTCGAACTTATATACTATCTGTACAGTTAATTGGAGAAACTTCCACAAAAAAGGGCGCAATAGTTTTTCCTTGGAGTGAGATTCTTTTGTGAAGAATACATTTCTCCACAAGTTCGTGGTGGAATATTACTTGCCGCGCGGAGTGGCCGCCCTGTTTGAGGCGCCATGTCACGAATTTTGCGGCCCCTCCCGCCGGAGGTTCGAGTCCTCCATGGGGAAAGGGTGCGTGTGTTGTTCTTAGCATAAATTAAAGTGTAGGGACCGATGACCTCAGCAGTTTGGGCCCTTAGGCTGCCACACACATTTGAACATTTTTTGGAATATTACTGTTATCGGCTCCATAACCAGAGCGTGTCTGTGACACACGACGCCGAACACCTGGACGACACTACAGCAACTCCGTTCCTCCGACACACTTCTGTAGTCTCTAAAGGCGACTGTCTTCCACACGCAGCTGCGGTTTGTCGTGCAGTTAAAACAAGATATCATTTCTGCATTGGAGTGGCTACAAGTGCCCAACCTAGTAATGGCACGAGACGAACTCTTCCTGTGTGTCGGAACCGTCACCGAGTCCTCGAAGTAGCTGACTGTGCGGTGCTTGGAGACCCGCCTAGGCTGTGCTCCGAGTGTGATGTGCAACAAGCCGTGCCATTCGAGAGGTTTATCCTGGAAAACCAAACCCAGACGGCCTTCTGTACTTCTGTACTTCACAAAGAGATTTCATTCTTCTCACAAAGAAAGTGCAACTACGAAGCAGAAAGTATAAGGGGTAATCAAATGAAAACGAGACATATGGAAAAAAACAAGTAAAATGTTTATTATTTTGAAACCAATCGCTGTATCTGTCAATATATTTATGCCACTGTGGGGTAAGACGGTCAGTGCCTTCATGGAAAAATGTTTGCCTGTGGAACCATGAATGTACCCAGACGTCTACTTCTTCTTCCGCTGTGGCCGAGTGATTCTAGACGCTTCAGTCCGGAAGCGCGCTGCTGTTACGGTCACAGGTTCGAATCCTGCCTCGGGCATTAGGTTAGTTAGGTTTAGGTAGTTCTAAGTCTAGGGGACTGACGACCTCAGATGTTTAAGTCCCATAGCGCTTAGCGCCATTTGAACAAATCGACGTCCGCGAATGTCTTTGTTCAGCGCTCCAAAATATGGAAATCGTGTGGGGAGAGATCGGGACCGTATAGAGAACGTGTAAAGGGCTTCCCAGCGAAACTTCTGCAGCGTAGGCAAAACGACCTTGGTGACACGTGGGTGGACATAATCCCACAACAGAATGATGCCGTCCGTCAACATTGCTGGCCGTTTGGACTTGATGGCGCGCTTCAGCTTTTTGCAAAGTGTCCAAGAACCGCTGTGGCGCCGTATTCCAGAAAGTCAGTGAGCAGCTGGGTGACGGACAGCATCACTGTGTTGCAGGACAACGCCCGCCCGAGTGTTGGCAAAGTTGTTTTGAATACGCTCCACAAGTTTCCCTGGAAGGTAGTTACGCAGCCTCCATGGTACCGCGATGTTTTCCCATGCGTTTTTGGAGCCCAGAGGAAACTTGCTTTCGACAAAAAGGTGCACACCTGGATATAATCGTGATTATATAATAGGCAGCCGAAAACATTTTTTCGTGAGGGCATTGTTCATTTTGTCCCACAGTGGGATAAACAGGGTGTTACAAAAAGGTGTGGCCAAACTTTCAGGAAACATTCCTCACACACAAATAAAGAAAAGATGTTATGTGGACATGTGTCCGGAAACGCTTAAATTCCATGTTAGAGCTCATTTTAGTTTCGTCCACCTACGCTCAATGGAGCACGTTATCATGATTTCATACGGGATACTCTACCTGTGTTGCTAGAACACGTGCCTTTACAAGTACGACACAACATGTGGTTCATGCGCGATGCAGCTCCTGCACATTTCAGTCGAAGTGTTTGTACGCTTCTCAACAACAGTTTCGGTAACCGATGGATTGGTAGAGGCTGACCAATTCCATGGCCTCCACGCTCACCTGGCCTCAACCTTCTTGACTTTTATTTATGGGGGCATTTGAAAGCTCTTGTCTACGCAACCCCGGTACCAAATGTAGAGACTCTTCGTGCTCGTATTGTGGACGGCTGTGATACAATACGCCATTCTCCAAGTCTGCATCAGCGCATCAGGGATTCCATGCGACGGAGGGTGGATGCAGGTATCCTCGCTAACGGAGGACATTTTGAACATTTCCTGTAACAAAGTGTTTGAAGTCACGCTGGTACGTTCTGTTGCTGTGTGTTTCCATTCCATGATTAATGTGATTTGAAGAGAAGTGATAAGATGAGCTGTAACATGGAAAGTAAGCGTTTCTGCACACATGTCCACATAACATATTTTCTTTCTTTGTGTGTGAGGAATATTTCCTGAAAGTTTGGCAGTACCTTTTTGTAACACCCTGAATATATTATCAGTTAGGACGATTTCTCTTGAAGTAATAAACAATTTACTTACCTAGGACGAGGAATTACGCCTTTGCAAGACACCTTTTCAGTTTCGTTTTACCCAGACATGTTTCAGCACTTTTTGTGCTACCTACAGTGGGTTATTTTGTTTTCTTACTTACTTGAAGCTATTGGGTATTTATGTTGGTAGCTAGTCTGCTCTGCAATCTACAACTTGTCATGGCTTTGGTGTTCTAGTGTCTTCTCATATGTTTTGGCGAGGCGAATTCTGTGACTAATGGTCGTTTGACGATGCACTCTCTACGAAGTTTCAAACACGGGCAGAGTTTTCGCCACCATTATGTGTTGTGTCCTATTTTCATAGCAAGCACGGACATAAGAAGAATTGCAACACCACAAGATGATTAATTTACTTACGTTTTCCAGACGTATCGTTTTCATTTGACTGCCCTTTATACGTAGGTTGGAACTTAAATATTGGCAACACCTCTGTGGAGACACTATGCAATGGGAATCTACTACTGTAGCTGATAGCATACGTTGTTGACATATCAACCTTACCTCCGAGCAAATGGACTCGCCCGTCCCACGTCACTGGCGTGCGCACAATCGAGGGAAAACAATCACTCGTGAGCCAGCGGTCTAACGTAACGGTGTCACTACATATGTTTTCGAAACAGGAACAACGGAGTTGGATCAAGACTGAATGTACCAGAGGTCGTACAGCACGACAGTGTCATCAAGGTCTTCAAGAGGCGTGCGGGGAATCGGCATTGCCGTACAGAACAGGTGGCACGTTGGTTAAAAGCCTTCAACGAAGGTGGGTAAACTGTGGCAGACATGTTTCGTGCACGTCGTCCTAGCGTCCCCGAAGAAGAAGTGCATGCTGTTGCCGCGTTAGCAGACAGTGAGCGACGCCGTACGATTCGTGAGCTCGCCCACGAAATCGGATTAGCGTATACGACTGTTCTTTGCATCCTGAAGGAACGCCTGGGCATGTGAAAAATTGCGTCGCGATGGGTTCCGCACGAATTGACGGAAATGCAGAAATGGATGCGTTACGACGCTGTTCAGATGCACTTGGAGCGCTATGAGCGCGAGGGAGAGGCTTTCTTACGCTCGATGAGACATGGGTCACATCGTACGAGCCAAAACTGAAACGCCAATCCAACGAATGGCGTCATTATGGATAGCCGCGAAAGTCGAAAGTGCGTCAGAGCACCAATGTGGTGAAAGTTATGGTGATTCTCGTGTACGACTGTGATTGTGTTATCCTAACGCATTACGTTCCTCCACGGCAGACCGTCAATGCACAGTATTACTGTTTGTTTTTGGAGCATCACCTGCGACCAGCTTTGCGAAAGAAGCGGCGACACTTTCTGCTCAATCCAGCCATCATTTTGCACGAAGATGCGGGCGATTACAGTGCAAGCTGTGGCTGCTCTGTTCGGTCGATGGGACTGGGAAGTACTGTACCATCCACCACACTCCCCGGACTTAAGTCCTTGTGACATTGATTTGATTCCGAAGATGAAGGAACCACTTCATGGTATTCGCTTCAGAACTGTTCCAGAGATTCGACAGGCAGTAGACCGCTCCATTCTCATCAACAGAACAGGCTGTGCTAACGGTACACTACGCCATCCACAACGCTGGAAAAGGGTTCTACACAACGCTGGTGACTACTACAGGTACAAACATCTAACTGTTTTGTATCAGTTGTGAATAAGTAGTTGCAACTCTCGTATTATTGTCCCGCAGGTAACATAATTCCAGTCTGTATGCAACTTTGCCTCCTCCATTTTCTTCTTTTCCTACTAATTTTTGGTTAGACGGAAGAAGTCGGACCCGTGTCCCAAAGCCGCCCCGACTACCTTATCTGTGAGTTTGCGTGATCTGTAGCAGGATTAACCTAGGTCTGCGCAGAGGCGCGTCGCTCTCTCCCACTGTTGCATGACTGATCGTCATTAATTGGCGAGTCGAAATGAAAAACGTTCTAAGCGCCATTTTTTCAGGAAAACCGTTGTCAGTGCTGTTGTGTTCTCGGTGCTCTGTTGCATGTCGCTACACTTGACCCATGTGCTAAACCGTGAGGAAAGCCTTTCAAACTGTGCTTCCAACTGGAATCCCAAAATTTCAATGATATGAGAAATGATCGTCATTTTTATCTGTTTTCCGTCTTTTCTTTTAGTTGCTCTAAATTCGTGGAGGTATGCACCGTCTGTGCAGCTGAGTGAAGGCAGTTTCTTTCTTGCCATACGCGTTTCGCTTCTTTTTTTGGGAAGCATCAGTTCTACAGTTCTACCCATTAAAAACTTGATGATGTATTTCTATACTTGTGTCACTAAAAGTAAAATGCAGTGCTCAATTTTAACAGCGCATAATAAATGAATTTCTCCCTCCTATTTTGTGAAAAACAAATTTTTGATACCGTGGTTGCGTACAGCTTAATTCTTTCAAAGAAGAAAATGGCATCCAACCATTGTTAATAAAGCTACTAATAACGTTATTACATGTTTGGAACCGACAGACTACTCTTCATATGTAATTTCACATATATATTACATTTGCTGTTATTTGTACTAGTTATTGGGAATAAAACAGCCAACAACTGGATTTGGTTTCCATTTATGATGAATATCACTAGCTGTTGCAAGGCAGCGGTGCGATTGTGAGGTAAAAGGCATCGTGGTTGTGCTAAATCCTTACAGTACGTCTTTGAGAACTTCATAAAAAAATTTCGAGGAACCGGAAGTGGCAAGAATGAAATGTGCCAACAAAAATGGACAGGAATTGATGGAAGGAAAGCAACTAACATTGTAGCAACAATAATACACAATCCACAATGAGGCGGCTTCAATGCAGCTTGGTCCCATAGTCCTTACCACAAAAATTTTCAGTGTGGGAGCGGGATCAGCCAAAAGAGGGTTCAAACGTATTTCACCCATTGCACATTTCCTTCCGTCAACAGATTCATGGCATTCACTTCCAAAATCGCTGACACTTTCCAAATGGTGTATACGGAAACTGCAAAGTGATGCGGCGTTACCGTCCAAGACTCTTCACGAATGAAGCATTGTTCACAAAGCATGAACAATTCAATCTTCGCAGTATGCACTGCAAATCAGTTGGTATTGAGTGTGGCTCGGAAGAGCGGTTAAACAACGACCTTGTTCTGTCAACTGTTTCCTGTTTTATTGATGGGAGTCTGAATAGCCACCAGTATCTACACCCCACATCAGACATAATGACACAGTTACTGGAACACACCTCATTCGACAGAAGGCAATCCATATGGTATCAACATGACGAATGTCCTGCCCATGCCTCACAGGTAATTACAGATCTTTCTGACACAACATTTCGAGAGTATTGCACCGGTCATTCGTCAAACACAAACTGACGAAAATGCTTCTTACACTTACCGCCTCTGACTTTTTTCCGTGTATGGAGCTAAAATAAAAAGTATTCGAGGCAACACAGATGAATCACGAAGACATAAAATGCAATACAACATGGGAATGTGCTGTGATAAGCCTGTATGAAATTCAACGTGCACTATTACCTGTCCGGGATCGCTTTACAGCATGTATCGATACTAATAGTCAAAATTTTGAGAAGTCAGTATGACAGTCATTATTATAGACATACGAAACATGTGGATATGAGTGTGCGCTTGTAATTGATACAGTAGATCAGATCTCCTAAGTTACTACTTGATAAACCTCCACACATGTTACGTCTTTGAAGTCGTCTTCAAAGACTCTTTTCAATACTACAGAAAACAATATTTATCTCCACAAAAAAGAAATAGTGTCGGTGTCATATGTGTGCAATTATAAACTTTATACATTACTTGCGTATGTTAGAAATTGCATCACTTTGTCCGGCACAATTTGGTGAAAACCGCACTCTTTCTGCGTCCACTTTGGGTTGCATGTTTTACGAAAGGATATTAATAAGCAATGAAACATTTTTTGTGAAAGCAGACTGGTTTTACTCAGGATTTCAATACACCATATTATCGCGCACTCTTTTGGTTACAAAACCCTATTTTTCAACACAATCTACGTTCAGTGTGACGGCCTTACGCCAGCTTAGAACAGAGTGCCTTTGTGTCCGTATGATAACACTGTTGGTCGACGTCGGAGGCAACATCTTATTGTATCAAAAACTTTTCTATTATTGGCGAGCGCGGCCTTCATTGGGCAAAGCAGATGGAAGTTTGAAGTTGCGAGATCTGAGCTCTGAGGGGACGAGGAAGAAGAGTCCAATGAAGTTTTGTGATCCCCTCTCGGCCCTAGGGTAGCAGACTTGTGTGAGGCCTTGCGTCCTAATCGAGAAGGAAGAGTTCCTTTGCATTGTCGTGGCGACAATCACGCTGAAGTCGTTTCTTCCGTTTCCTGAGGGTGCTACAATACGCGTTAGACTTGACCTTGCACCATTAGGGACGACATCAAAGAGAGTAACTTCTTCAGAGTCCGTCGCAATGTATGTACTGGCTGAGGGTAAGGTTTTGAACCCTTTCTACTTTCATGTTTCATCGCCTGTGATGATACTCGACACAAAAATGTCACAGTAGGCCTCATAACGCGCAAGTAGTTCCTCACAGATAGTCGTTCGTTGCTCTGTAAGGTCTTCTGTTGGGTGGCGATTAACCCAGCGGGAACACAGTTTTGAGTACCCCAAGAGCACACCTCGAGTACCCCAACTGGTGAACGAGTGTGACAGCACTACCAACAGAGACGTCCAGCTGAGCAGCGAAGGGTTTGATGGTGACGTGTCAATCACCTTCAGCAAGTGTGTCCGCACGTTCCAACACCGGAGCAGCCAGTCACAGAGACAGCTGCGTGAGGCCGGCCTGCGCGCGGGAGATCCGACAGGTCTGCGCGACGCTCTTGCGATGCTGACACAGACCTGCATTGCATACGAGTTCACCTGCTCTCAGGCGAGAAAGGGGGCAGGCTTCGTGGAAGAGCAATACTTCTTATACGATCAAGTTTGCGAGCTGCTAGCTTGATTCTGTGACGAAAAGGTGGTACCAACAGCAAATAGTCGATGTAAATATGGAGCAATTGGACTCGAGGGTACCGCAGTAGTTCCGTGCAGCATGTCACCTACAGAGCCCCGAAAAATAAGATTGCTGTCAGTACCCGTGATAAGAACGTTGCACTGGGAGGAAGGACTTGTACATCCTCAACAGTTTCGAAACTCGACCGAAAGGGTGCGGGTAGTCTTCTCTCGTGAGTTACGAAACTTATTTCCTATTAAACACTTTGCAGTCATTAGCGTATGAAAGCCATACGCTGTCAGCGGGTTTCTCGTGTAGCGAATGTTTTCAGAGAGTCTCCTGACACCAAAAACCCGCTACTCTTGAACGATCTGTTTGCGAGCCCACACCCTGAGATGACGTTCACTCCCCGTGTGGTCCATGGGATGTGGCCGAGAACAGCCTCAATGCTAAGATTAAAATATCGTATTTTTGCTGACCTAGGGTTGCAGAATATTCATTCAACTGAATCTCCTTAGAATCGCAACGGGTATTCGTGATGCCTGAATACTTCGGAGAAGCAAAACACAGAGGAAGCTCTTGATACTTGTGGAGATATTCCGGCACCTTAATCGCTTCCAGCTCATTTAGATACTGAATGTACATAAAATATGGTTGCTGACGAACTAGCTACGTAAATGTAATTGTGGGGCTTATCAGCGTATTCCGGCGAAAGAGAGGAATGTAAAAGAGGAGTAAAGCGGGTATGTGCCTTCACTTGGCCTCAAAAGACAAGTAATGGGTGCAGGTAAACGACCTTGACTGGTCTATTCATGCATTCATTAACAATATCGTTACACAAGCATTCATTACGACTGGGCGGCTAAAGTACCTACAAACAGCTTAAAATTTTTGAATGTGTCTTCGACCGGAAGAAGATCGTTATCACGTACAGTGAGGGGCTCAGACTGAACCTGCTGATAAGTCGATCGCGCGATTATTCTCCGATACGCGCGCAGCACATATATAAAGGCCGATTGAAAGACTCGTTAGCAAGCCGTGATAAAATGGCTCGTCTTGTCATCTTCACATTCTTCCTGGTAAGAAAGACTACCGTTTGTTTTGTGTGATTCTGAAGTCGCTAGGGACGACTCGCAGTCTTGTACTATTCCGTTCATGAAGGTTCAAAACTTAATGATCTGTACACAACAGGATTTTTTACTTATTTCGCTACGTCTTATATTGGTCAAGTAGCCGCGAGAAGGGGATTTTTGTAAACTAATAAAATATGTTGATAACTAATAGCTTAATGTTAATGCCTTAAATCGAACTTGATCTTTTATCGTGTTACAAGAACCTCTTATAACATGTGAGTTTTGGCTGTGTTGGCAGAAGGTCAACTGGAAACTCTTTTAGCATACAGCAACCGAGCACTCATTCAGTTGCACGATGACTTAGGTATTCGCACATAAAAAATATGGAACTCACAGTCTTAGAGATACAATTTTACTGAAACATCACAATATCAGATGGAGTAAATCAGATGTTTGATATGATCTTTGAGTATTATTGAGATTTATCGTAGTTGGTTCCATACCACTTAGATTCTGAACAACTAATCTCACTTAATTTTTATCAGAGATTCCTTCTTCCTTATTATCTTAAATGAGTATCAAGTGAGAAGTAAAAAGTCCGTTAAAATAGAATATCTGAGACCTTTCCGTAACATTTATTCTACGCCACATCTTTTCCATGAATTCTCTGTTCAGTAAAACGTACGAAAGACACCGTAATTACTAGCCGAACGGTGGAAGAGATCAATGCGACTTGAAGAGTAGGTACGGAAGGTCCTTGTGACTATTGAAGCAGTTGCAGCGTTTCCAACGTGTCAGCAACAGCTTTAGTTTTTTGACAGTAAACTGAACGGAAGTTGGCTTACTGCTGTCAATGGAATAGTGCAAGACATAGAATTTTCTTACTATAAACAAAAGTATAATTCCATTTTAGTTGACCAAGTTGAATTCATCAATTTTCATATTCTTATCTAGTTAGATTTGTTTCTTATTCTGTCTGTCCACGTATTTAGTTCTCAAGTGTAGCCTGTTGAGATTTGTGTTTTCGTGTTGATAGGACCAGTGATGATATTTGTCGTTTGGTCTCCCCTTCAAGTGGCTACAGGCAAACGTGCTATTGCAACTAAGTTCTATACATTTTGTACGCATGTTGGAATTAATCTGTATCTAACAGTTAAAACCGAATAAAAATGACATCAAAATACGGAATATGTGTTTCTACGGCCCATGGAGGCCATTTATCTGTAAAACTCCGCATTTGTGAACAATCGCTGTTTGAAGAGGACTCACAAGACACACATAAATGAGATGTTCTCCTGCAAAAGCCCGAAAATTTCCTTCAACAATGTGTATTAATACATGTAGTACGTACACAGTCGTATTTCAGAAAGCAGAAATTTCTGTGTTGTCATATTTATTTCTATTGTTCATTGTCGAAGTGCGAATGGAAGGTTTCGACGCGGTTATTAAAACAAATCGGAATGGAACAGCTCGTGGATAACAAGGGGGACCAATGGACCTGTACAGGGGCTCACCAGGTACCCTGCTAGTGCCTTTGGATACGACGGCCTGTGGTTACCGAGAAAATCGATGTTGAAGTTTTATGCGTATCTACTACACCTGTAACGTTGGATCTGCCGGAAGAAAGTGATTTTAGCATAGTATAGGTAGTAATTTCATTATTAAATCAATCATTACAACAAACTTTCTTCAAATGTGTGTTCTGTTTGTTACGGAATGGGTTACAGAATCGTCTTGATCGCTATCGTTTCATGTGCTAGAATTCAGGGTGATATTTGTCGTAGAAAAAACCGATACATGCATTCTTGAAACACCATGCACATTTAATGAAAGTTACTGTCTTGCAGCCACGCGGATTTTTCAGAAGCGATTCCAGAAAACACAGTCCATTTAAATTGAAAACGACTGTTCTTTCTTCGATCAACTTCGATGCAAACCGTGTGTATTCGATCATTCCTGTGAAGGCAGAATTAAAGAACGTGTGTTAATGGTATCTTCCATCGAAGCACTTTCCCTGTTAGTCTTTAGGAAGTCAGGAGCAATTTGAATTTTGCGCGACCTTTACTATTTGACGGCATTCAGCAGTAATAAATTAAAAAGTTATGCGTGATGGTCAAGTTTTATTGGATGAACAGTGGAAATGTAGCAAGCGATAAATTTTTCTCCTTTCATTATCATGCGGGTGGTGACGGCAAGGAAAACTTTCGAGAAAGTTTGAAATTGTGTGTAAATTTTGATGGAAGGCGTCAAGTGCCGTTATTCTCAAGTACTGTATGAATATAGGGTGGATACTGTGGGCGAGTTACACTGCCTCGAGATGTACAGGATGTAAATAAATTCCCTTTACGAAGTCTGAGGACTCGTAGTGAGGACCAAGAAAGTCTAGCATAGGAACTCGTGTCCGAAAAGCTACCGTTTTCGCGCTAGACGTGAAACACCGTACCACACATTGCTCTGCGGTTCCTGCTGCTCGTCTTTCGGGTCCATTTGCAGTAGGGCTCGACGTGGCGACTGCCGGCGTCGACACGGATGCCGTACGCACGGTCCTCCAGCACGGCGGACTGGCTCTTCCTCGAATGCCTCACAGGTCTCGCAGATAGAGGATTTGATGTGAGCCCACGGGCAGCGTGCAGACCGAGCAGTCGCGCCACCACGAGCTGTCCACTGTCGGCCAAGTCGCCGCTCCAGATGATCTCAGTCGGCAGGCGGGAAACGAGCTGATGCTGCGACGACGCGTAGAAACCGCACGTTTTCACTCACATCTAGTGGGCGTAGGACATCAGTAGATCGGTGAATGATGTACTTAATTTACGCTGGAAAGGAATGGGTTCCAGTTGGGTCACCAGGTGTAAATCTGGCGCTGCACACCGTCTGTATGACATCCACGCTCTCATCTGACGAGCCATAACCCGAGTGAACAGTACGGCTGTGCAGATGACAGATGGTGCGCTCGCAGTGGAACTGTTTTATGTGAATGGCAGCAATTACGGTGCTGCATTGAGACTGAAAGCCCTGAGCGGAGTTCTGATGTCATTAAATGCTTTAAACAACACGATAATGACATTCGAGCTCGGTGTGGCAGCTGGAAGACGACCGTGTCCTGTCCCAGTGGAAGTTATCGACGAGGCAGCTGTAGCTGTAGATGACCGCGCCGCGCAACACGCGTGCTGGGCAGTGTCAGTGCTCGTGCAGGTCACAAAAATTGTCCGACCCACAGTCAACAGTAGGGAAAGTTATGCGGTTTACAGTGGTGCAGCAACTGAAGTCACGTGATCTGCAACAACTGTTTGCATTTACTCTTCCGGCTTCTGATGCGGATGAAAGTTGATGAAATGTGGCCAGGTAATATTCTATGGAGTGACAAGGCACATTTTATAATGGAGCGCAGTGAATAATACACAGAATGCCGAATTTGCGGTGCTGTTAAACCGCGTGTTGGACACGAAGAGCCACTGCATTCGGGGTATGTGACTGTGTGGTGTCGCTTCACAAGTTCCTTTATTCTCGGTCCGTTCTTCTGTGAAGAGAATACACCCAGAGGGCCTGTCGGGTATACCGTGACGTTTGCAGATTTTCGAGAGTTCCTGGTACAGAAAGTGAATCCTGCTTTGCAAAGCAGTGTTTTCCTGCAAGATGGGCCGACCTCACGTCGCTCGCCGAATGAAAGATCTGCTTAATGACACGTTAAACAAACGTGTTACCTGCAGAGGTTTTACAGAGACATGGCCAGCAAGATCACCTGATGTGAATCCGCGTGACTTTTGGCCGCGAGAATATCTAACAGCAGGCATTTATCAGGCACACGTTCACTCACTACCTCTACCTCTACTCCTCCTCTATACTGGCTGAAGGCCAGTGTAGGGGAAGACGTTGCCCTCGGAACTGCTGCGAGCAGCTCTCGTTCACGTTGTCTTATGGATGCAGCATCTCGTCGATTTCTACTGTGCTTATACTCTACGAATTGTCTAAGCAGCCGTTAATAATAAAATCTACATTCTGCCCTCCTCACTTGTTCTACTTTTCTGCCCACGCCCCGTTACTCATCCATTACATACGGAAACGTTTCTATAGGTCTTTCTTGAATCACAGCTACTGATTTGCACCTGGTGGCCAAAATTGGAACTAATTTTGTTCCAGTGTACATCCGTTCCGTATTAACTCATTAGAATATCTACCAAGTTTCGCTGCCATGAGGTAATTACAACCCACATTGGATCTCTGTGAGTAGCTGCACTTTATATATAACGACCATGTACTTGACACAGTGTTAAACCTTGGAAACAGCACGAACCTCTTGATGAGTGGATTGTGACAGCGTTTTAAATTTCCGAGTTCCGTCCATAATTATAAGAAATACTCAAAATCAGATTCTGGGTAACCCGCAGCTGTTTGTAAATGGGACGGTTGAGCTCGTGGCGGTGCGACCGTTCCAGACTTTAGCGACGTAGGCAGTGCCAGTGTCTGAGTGTTGCGCTCGCCGTCTCGCCAGGTGCTGGCTGCCGCCGACGCCGCCTCCGGAGGAGCGCCCCCGCGCCGCCCGCTGCCCCCGCCGCCTCCGCCGCCCCCGCAGCCCCGGCCGCTGCTGGCCCGCTGGCTGCTGCCCGCTCAGCAGGGCGACTACAGCGAATGCGACAGCTTCGGCGCGGGACAGACCGTCTGCGCCGATAACTGCACCAAGGTGAGCTTCGCTCTGCTTGTCCGTCCACAGACGAAACACTAAACTACGTGTTTTTTTTAATTATTTCAATAATAATAATAATAATAATACAACATAACCCACTTCCTTATATGATTAGTGGATCCTAATTTGTTCAAAACATCAAATGCAGCTAATTATAGGTTAAATTAATTTGTGAGCTACAGCTATAACTAATGACAACGGGCAGCTAAATTTCTACTATTATTATTAGTAGTATTTAATGTATAATCTCTTAACTAAAACTCTACTGCCTGCAGCGTCACAGTTGTGTCAGAAAAATATAAACCTACTTTAGTGCCTTCCCCATCGAGCTAATTCCGATGGGCGTGCCCCTGACACTGGGCAGGCTAAGATATTATTCGCTGCAGGTTCCTAATAGCTAATTTTCTAATCTAAGTCTTACTGACTAGTTCTAACCTAAGTCAAGTCTGGTGCTTTGTCTAGTATTAGCGATATTGGTCCCCACTCCCCCTAGTCCTGTACGTGGCGGATTCCAGACTGCGAGAAAGTCGGTCTATCCACGCGCAGGCGGTATAGTAGTAGGGCGTGCATTCAGTATTCGGTATGCCTCAATTTTTACGTTAATTTATGTCCCTCAGGTATTCCTTTAACACTTCCCGTGATACCTCGTCTGCTAGTTTATTGAGAGTTTGAAAAGTGTGTTCTTGTCTCAGTAGTTGGTATGTGTCACGGTCAGGTAATTGGTCACGTAATGTGGAAGCAACGGCATTGAAAAGGAGGCACTCGTAGATCAGATGATCGGGGGTACCCTCCGATTCACCACATTCACTCGCGGGTGTCGCCCTTTTCCCGAAAGGACATAAATATGTCGGGTATGGCCCATGTCCAGTGAGAAAATGGATCAGTCCTCCAGTGGGTTCAAAGTATCTCATTTTCAGTCGTTCTCTAACGCTTGGAAGAAATTCAAAAGTTCTACGCCACGTTTCATCCGCCTCCCATAGTTATTGCCACAATTGCTCGCCCTTTTGCAGTATCTCACCCTCATCCCCAGCCCCAGTGCCTAATATTTCTGTCTTCGTGATGCTCCCTTTCTTCACCCAGAACCACGCAGCCTGCTCTCTAATTTTAATGTCCAGGGGGTAGAGCCCCATTATGACTAATAGGGCTCCCCCTGGACATGTTCTATAGGCCCCCACAGATCTGAGCATCATATTTCTCTGAACCCTTGTCACTGTCATGGCGGGCACAACCCTCGCGAGCCTGTGTGCCCAGACTCCCGAGCCGTAACCCACTATTGGAAACACAACTCAGGCAGGTACGAATGCGTGGTCTCGCGGCGGTATGAAATAATGAAATCTCCTCGGGCTCCCAGCTGCATGAGGTGGTCAAAACCCCACGAGCTGTCGACCGAGCTCTGTCCGGCAGACGACCGCGCTGCCGGCAGCGACGTCGCCGGTGCTCGCTTCCTGGCCGCATGTGACGTGTTTTCGCCCCGCGCCCGCTTCCGCCTCGCCACGGCCGAGTACCGGGATGTGCTCGGCTGCAAACCACCGTCATCGTTAATACAGTTTTCAGACATTGTCATTCCTATCACTTCTTTTATGACACTGTCCCAAAATCTCTTCGCCCTCGTAATGACAGATCTTTCGTCGAAAAGAATTCGGTGTCGATTTTCTAGAAACATTTTGATGTTGTCTCCCTGTTTACGCGCGCTCCTGTCAATGGCTGTGCAGGTCTTCTGCCTCATTTATCGTTCCACTGTTCAGGGACACGTCGACGTCGCCACGTTTCCCGTGCGGCGGCCAGTATTTCGATCAGCTGGACGGTGCGGCGATGACAGTCCGTCAGTTCCGTCCGTAGCCAACGTTTCTGTGGGGAAATATGAAGGCACCACTTTGGACACGGCTACGGAGAAGCCTAGTTGCTTTTATAGCTACCTCGACGACACCTTTATCGTCTGGCCCTACGGACGTGAAATACCGGCAGAATTCTTGGAATACCCGAACTGTATTCGCGACCACCTTAGGTTCACTGTGCAAGTAGAGACAGGTGGCGCACTGCGCTCCGTCCGAGTACCCGTCCGCCAGAAAACCGCCGGACACCACAGCCGCGGTGTGTACAGCAAACCTACACTCACGGATCGGTATCTGCACGTTCTCGGCAACCACCAGCCAGCAAAACAGCGTGGGGTTCTGGTCGTCTGGTCGTCTCGGACGCTGAACGTCTGCCGATAGAAATAAGGCGACTCCGAAAAGTCTTCCTGGCAAAGGGCTACAATGACCACCAGGTATCACAGGCTATTTCTGGTGAGACGCGCGGGAGAAAAGCCACCGAAGAAGGGAACAAGAAACTCGCGTTTTTGCCTTACTAGATTAGCCGGCTTCTGAAGAGAGAGACATCTCATCGGTGTTCAGGACGCCAGCAAAAGTACGACAGGTATGAGCCCTGTGAAGGACGGTGTAGGGCTTCGAATGCACGGAGTAAGTACCATCTCAGTGTGGCTAAAGCTACGTCGGCTAAACAGTACGCACTGTGCAGCCACGCTGGACGCAACACGAGAGGTTCAAAAATGGTTCAAAAATGGCTCTGAGCACTATGGGACTTAACTTCTGAGGTCATCAGTCCCCTAGAACTTAGAACTACTTAAACCTAACTAACCCAAGGACATCACACACATCCATGCCCGAGGCAGGATTCGAACCTGCGACCGTAGCTGTCACGCGGTTCCAGACTGTAGCGCCTAGCACCGCTCGGCCACTCCGGCCGGCTACACGAGAGGTCCTTAAGCCTATGTTTATCCTGAAAAGTCAGCCGTGGCCGAACACGCTTTACAAAGTTGACACCGAATGCTACTCGACGAAACATCTGTCATTACGAGGACGAAGGGACTTTGGGACAGCGTCATAAAAGAAGCCGCCAAAGCAAAAATATCTGAAATTTCCGTCAACGAGGGCTGCGGTTCGCAGCTCGGCTAAGACTGGGACCAGGCTATCACTAGGTTGAGGAGGGCGCGCCGGACGCGGGGCGAAAACATTGTCACAGTTGGAGAGGGGGAGAGCGCCCGTGACGTCACAGCCTGCAGCGCGGCGGCCGTCTGCTCACGTGACAATCGCCGAACAGAGCTCTATCGAAAGCTCGTCGGATTGTAACCACCTGACGCGGCTGCAAGCCCGAGAGGATTTTATTAACAGCTCAGTTAGTTTTGCACAGTAAAAAATATCCCAATACAACATCGACAAGACGTAACGAACTGTGTAGAAAATTCGAGTTGTTCAGTTGCTATACTGACGGAAACTTAAGGGGAGATTACACCCAAAAATTTACTTTTCTCCTACTTTTCCTATTTCAACCGAAATTTAAAATCACTTCTCTCATGTAATGCTGTAGTAATACCCAAGCTTTCAAGTCGAGGCCTTCACTGGTTTATGAGTTTTAAATTTTTAATATGATTTTAATGAAATTTTTGGAAACCACCTTGAGGCATTAAGATGTCAATTTTCACATTCCAGATTTTTTAGATATATTCACAAGGCATTGCTCAACAGTTCTGTCTATTCATTTAATGAGAAATGATATTAATTGGTTCTCAGATTTTTTCACTTTTTAAATTTAAATTTTCTGTAATTATCGCCACATAAACGTGCTAATAAAATAGACAAACAATATTTTCGATAATATTAATGCAGAGAAGTATGGAAATACCTCAACACTGCTTCCTGCAAAAATTTCATTGAGACTGGTTAATATGTGGCATAAAAAAGTTGACATTGAACTTAGAAAAACAAACTTATAGGAAAATGAATTTTAAAATTTAATTGAAAAATGAATGCCAGTTAGAGACACATACCCATTAAAATTCACTAGCACCATACGGTTTCTCTTCTTCCTCCTTTAAGGCATCTTATTGTTCTACTTTCAACCTCAGGGCAGCCTTCTTCCCTCTCTGGGCATCATCTTGTGGACTGCCTGACCCGTCGTCGTTGGTCTTTAGTTAACCAGATCTTCATCTGGGAGGATGATGAAGAACTCCTGCTTTCTTGAGTCTTCAAACATCCCCTAATGAACTGAGAAACTGCTTCTACAAGACACAAAAGTATCTTTTTTTTCTTTTTTTCTTTGGCGTAATTGAACAAAATGAAACTGTGCAAATTTTTGTTTCCATTTTGTGTCTTTCCAAAAGTGTTTGTTGCCGTCTGGACCACTTTGGCAACTGTCGGTGTGCCGCAGCTCCTCATACAGTTCAAATTTTTCTTAGACTTATGTGTAATTCTAGAACAGACAAATCGTTTTGGGATCTAAGAATAAACAATCCAAAGATAGTAAATAGCCTCCTTTTTGCAACAAAATGGAAGGTTTAGGGTAGAGTCTCGCCTTAAACTGGAAATCTGTGTAAGAGACCTGCTAAGATGTCCAGGTTCGGCTACTTTTGCCATAAGAATAACTGCCACTTTGGGGATCCAGAAGTCAGTAATTTAACATATTTTGCATATTTTCATTCACGGATGTTTTATGGAACAGTAGGAACCGGTTGTAATTAAAATTCCGCAATTTGAGCCAAGGTAGACGGAAAAAGTATTTGCCGTATGGGAATTTTTTATTTGTTTATTTGCTGCCACCTAGTTACTATGACAGGTCGTATTTTTGAAATTGCAGATGTACAGAATGTGCAACTTACTTGATATTTGTTATTTGTAGTAGGAACTAATAATAATGCAACTTTAAATACATATAGACTTAAAAGTAGCTAAAAATAAAATTTTTAAAAATAACGATTTATGAATAGGAGATATAAATTTAGGAAGCTGGAAAGAGATTATGACGTACTATCACTTTATGACATATTATAAATTCGGAAATTTTTTTAAATAACGAGAATGTTACATAAAAAGAAGGAGAAATAAAAGATAATAGGAAAGTAGGTACATTTGTGTTAGAGATCCCACCACCTAGCGCTGTGAGGGATCGGCAAATCATCGAGCCTGTCTCATTCGAGATAGCGTGCAAAGCACATTTTTGATTCTCATTTGGTAATTTATGTGTAAAATGGTTCAAATGGCTCGAAGCACTATGGGACGTAACGTCCGAGGTCATCAGTCCCCTAGATTTAGAACTACTTAAACCTAATTAAGCTAAGGACATTACACACATCCATGCCACTGGTTGGCAACACTGCGCCGACGCGGAATCTTCGAGTATTTGCTGCACTAAATAATTATAAAAAGCGTTGTTATTAAGCTATTTTTAAACGTGTACAGGTGTTATAAATATAAGTGTTGTTGAATTAGTGGAAGTGTTAGTGAAGTATAAAATAAGATTAAACGGGGTAAGAAGCGTATTTTTCTTCTCGCGCATGTAGCACGAATCCTAGGCCTAATTTCACGCGCGCGAATCGTAAGTAAGCAGTGAATTAAACTTATAGATAAACGCTTCTAGTTGGTATACATATAATATAAGTGTTGTTACATTAGTTGAAGTGTTAGTGAAGTGTTAAAGAAGATTAAACGGGGTAAGAAGTTTATTTTCCTTCTCGCGCCTATAGCACGGATTTTAGGCTTAATTTCACGCGCGCGTATCGTAAGTAAACAGTGAGTTATATGTAATCACCAGTTTTTTTTATTCAGTACTCTTTCAATTTATTTATATCTGCCTGAATAGTTTCTAGGGTCCTTTGTTTACGTTTTAGTCACTACTTAAATCAGCTTATACGATTTCTGTTTTTACCATGAGTGAGAAGTGTGTGACATGCCGTAGGATCGTTAGTTCCGGGGTGTGGTGTGATGGGTGCTGCAGTTTCTTTCATTGGGGCGAATGTAGTGGCGTGGGAAATGGGGACATAAGTGAGGCTCACCAGTGGTATTGTAGAATCTGCAGTAGAGATAGGAAAATACTGGAACAGGAAGGGAAAATTGCAGCTCTTCAAGCTGACCTAGACAAGGCAAGGGAGGATCTGGACAGGTTAAAGAGGGAGAAGGGTGAACAGAGGTGGGAAGTGGCAACAGGTAATAGGGGGAAGAGGCAAAGGAGAGCATCAGACAGCTTTGTCATAAATCTTGAAAATAGATTTGACCTGTTGCCTCAGTCAGAATCGGATGAGCCTCATGTAGCTGAAGCTGTAGAAAGGGCACAACAAGCTTTCAAGGACTTGAAAAAGGTAGGGAAATTTGTAAAGAGAAAGAAAGTTCTGTTGTTAGGTAGTTCCCATGGTAGAGGTATTGGCTAACTACTGCAGGAAAATCTAGGTCCAGAGTACCAGGTCACAAACTTTTTCAAGCCTAGAGCAGATCTGGGTCAGGTAACAGAGGATGTAGGTGCTTTATGCAAGGATTTCACAAAGGAGGATGCCGTGGTTATAGTGGGTGGTCTGGGAAATAGCATTGGCAGAGACTCTGAATATTCCATAGAGAGTGACCTGGTGAAGATAGCATCAGCAACGAAGCATACGAGTGTGGGATTTGTGTCTGTGTTGAGACGCCATGATCGGCCTCATTTGAACTCTTCCGTAGGGAGGGTGAACTTGGAGTTGGTGTGGCTGCTTAGGACGGATATAGGGTCCCATATTGGTTTGATTCCTGTGGATGCTATCGATAGGTGGGACGACACTAGGCATGGCCTTCACCTCAATAGGAAAGGGAAGGGAAAACTGTCTGGGTTGATTGCAGAAAACTTAAGGGGGGACACTGTCACAAGTGGTAAAATACCAGTGGTCACAGGTGTCAGAGGGATGCCTTTTTTAGGATAGGGAAGGGGGAAAGAAAACGAGTTTTAAGAGAGATTGGCAGACACACTCAGTTTGAGAAAACAGATGAACAGGAGTCAGATTTTATCATACAGCCTCCATTTAAACAGTGTTTAACAGAAAGTAATCAGAAACTGCCAGTTCATCTTCGCCAAAGCAGTTACAATCCCATTAGTATGCAGTATCAATTATCTTTATTACACCAGAACATTCGTGGTCTTAGAAATAAAGTTGATGAACTATTCATTTGTATCGATGAAATGAATTCATCTAACCAAATTGACATAATCTGCCTCTCTGAACATCAAGTGACCACTGATATAGATATGTTAGACATTTCAGGATTTAAGCTAGCTTCCTACTTCTGCAGAGTGGATATGGATGGAGGAGGAGTTGCCACATTTATCAAAAACTGCCATAAATTCAAGAACATTGACATTAATAAATTCTGTTTAGAGCAGCATCTAGAAGCATGTGCAACAGAAATAGAGTTCCATAACAGATCCTATATAATAATAACTATTTACCGAGCATCTGCAGGAAATTATAATCTATTCTTAGATCATCTAGAAGCTCTTTAGGGTTATTTAACAGGAAGAAACAAAGAAATTTTGTTTGCAAGTGACTTTAATACAGATTTTCTAATGCAATCTTCCAGTAAACATTCACTGCAGTTAGTAATGTTGTCTTTCAATCTAACTCACACTGTAAACTTTCCAACTAGGATCACTAAATCCTCAAGGACAGCCACTCATAACATTTTTATAGACAAATCAAAGGAACAAAATCATATCATAAAACCTGTTATAAATGGACTATCAGATCATGACATGCAGCTCCTTGTTTTAGATGTAAATTCTAAGCAAATTATCAAGACTGCTAAATCTGAGTACAGGAGAGTAGTCAATCAACCAAAAATTGAGTGTTTTAGAAAACTGCTCAAAGATATGAACTGGAAAGATGTTTATAGTGCTCATGACATGAATGAAAAATATAACACATTCATGAACAATCAGTACCATGTTTGAAAACTGTTTTCCTCTAAAAGTTACTCAAATTAAACAGAAGTCTATAAAAAAACCATGGATTACACAAGGAATAAAGATTTCCTGTAAGACAAAAAGGAAAATGTATCTGTCGACCAAGAATAGCTCCAATGCTGATGATTTAGCTAAATACAAGGAATACTGTAAACATTAAAAAAAGTAATTCAGACGTCTAAACAAATGTACTATGAGAAGAAGATACCAATGTCAGGGAACAAAATAAAAACAATATGGGATATAGTGAAAGAGCAGACTGGTAGAACCAGAAAGGAACAGGAGCAAATAGCACTAAGGGTAGACGACACATTAGTAACTGATGGGCATAGTGTGGCAAATCTATTTAACAAGTACTTTATATCCGTTACTGATAGAATGGGACTTTCAGGATCAGTAAATAATGCCCTTGATTATCTGAAACTAGCCTTCACAAATAGCTTCAAGTACATGAATATATCACTCACTTCACCAAAAGAAATAACGTCCATAATAAAATCTTTAAAAACAAAGCATTCTAGTGGGTACGATGAAATATCAACAAACTTAATTAAGGCATGTTCTAGTAAGTTTAGCACAATTCTAAGTTACTTGTGTAACCAGTCAATTATAACTGGGATATTTCCTGACTGGCTAAAATATGCAGACGACAAGCCTCTATTCAAGAAAGGGGATAAAGAGATACCATCAAACTACAGACCGATTTCACTTTTGCCAGCATTCTCAAAAATTTTAGAAAAAGTAATGTACAGGCAGCTGCTCAACCATCTGACCACAAATAACATATTATCAAGAACACAGTTTGGATTTCTGAAGGGTTCTGATATCGAGAAGGCTATTTACACCTACAGTGAAAATGTACTTAATTCATTAAATAACAAATTACAAGCAGCAGGTATTTTCTGTGATTTGTCAAAGGCATTTGATTGTGTGAACCACAATATCCTTTTAAGTAAAGTAGAATTCTATGGTGTCACGGGCAGTGCTGCAAAATGGTTCAAGTCATACCTCACTAACAGGAAACATAGGGTGTCAGCGCAAGGGACTAGTGAATTAAGTCATCAGTCATCATCAGAATGGGAAGAAATTACATGTGGTGTCCCACAGGGATCCATCTTAGGGCCATTGCTTTTTCTTGTGTACATTAATGATCTCTCATCAGCTACACTGCCAGAAGCAGAGTTCATTTTGTTTGCAGATGACACAAGTATTGCTATTAATAGTATGTCAAGTGTAGTTCTAGAAAGATCTGCTAATGATATTTTCATGGATATTAATAAATGGTTGAAAGCCTACTCACTGACATTAAATTTCGAAAAGACTCACTATACGCAACTCAGAACCTGTAAGAGGTTTGCACCCAGCATATGCATAAAATACAAAGAAGAGCAGATAGAAGAGGTTGACAGTCTTAAATTCCTGGGATTACAACTTGATAATAAATTCAGTTGGGAAGAGCACACCACAGAACTGCAGAAACGCCTTAACAAATCTGTATTTTCAATTTGAGTGTTAGCAGACATAGGCGACATAAAAATGAAAAAGCTTGCATACTTTGCCTACTTTCATTCCATAATGTCATATGATATAATATTTTGGGGTAACTCTTCAAGTCAAACAAAAGTTTTCAGAGTCCAAAAGCGTGTAATACGTATTATTTGTGGAGTAAATTCACGGACGTCCTGTAGAAACCTCTTCAAAGAACTGGGTATACTAACTACTGCCTCTCAGTATATTTACTCATTAATGAAATTTGTTCTAAATAATATATCTCTTTTTCCAACAAACAGCTCAGTTCATACATACAATACCAGGAACAAAAATGATCTGCACAAGGACTTAAAAGCACTTACTTTAGTTGAAAAAGGGGTCCACTACTCAGGAACACTCATCTTCAATAATTTGCCAGTAAACATAAAAAATTTAGTTACAAATAAAGATCAGTGTAAAAGGAGCCTGAAAGACTTACTAGTGGCCAACTCCTTCTACTCCATTGACGAATTTTTTAGTAGAAACAAATGATGTATTGTATATATTCATACTATTAGTATTGTTATTTCAGCTAAAAAAAAAAAAGACATGTTCCACATCCACGAGGATCTCCTCAGCACGGATCTATGGAACGAAAACTAATCTAATCTAATGCCCAAGGCAGGATTCGAACCTGCGACCGCAGCAGCAGCGCGGTCCCAGACTCAAGCGTCTAGAACCGCTCGGTCACATCGGCCGACAATCTCATTCTCTGTGAGGTATCATTTCGCCAGCGATTTAGTTGGCGCCTTCCAGTGATCTCCCCTCCTATAATTTTTTCATAATCACTGCATTGACCATGTCCCAACGAGTGGGTAAGGAGTCATTAAGTAAGTCCGTCAGGTAGGAGACGATCTGTGGTAGAGCAGTTTCAATCGTTTCTGTCTGGGCCCGCAGCTTCCTTCTCGGTAAGTTTCGTTGTTGCCACTGCAGGGTAAGTTTCGTTGTTGCCACTGCAGTCTCCCCACGAGCGAAAGGAGTAGTGGAGTAGTCGATGTCCATTTGCCTAGGTTTATGTCTTGCGAAGGGTCATCCTCTGGTTTCAGCTTGTTTAGCGGGTAGTCTGCCGTGCATCTCCAGCCCTGCGCAATTGTACCGTTTGGTCGCTTTATTACCATCGAGATTTCTGTTCTCTCAGTTTGTGTTTTGAAGGGCTCTCCCCTTGTCTTATTCTGCAAGTTGGTCCTGACAAAGCTGCCCTAATGGTCCGGCTTTGTATTTTGTAATTCCTCTTTTGGCTGCAAGATGTTGTCGAAGCCTGGCTTCTTTTTTTGTGTTGCCTATGCTCGTTGGTAGCATCGCCTTTTATCTCTCCAGTCCTCCCTTAGTTTTGTTAATAATGCCGACCACGGTGTTCTTTTGTTTATGCCTGTTATTGATTTGTGGGTTTGCAGCGATTTGAGTTCTACATCGATGTCTACATATACATCAACGTGGTTGTTCTGTAATTCACACGTGTGTGCCTGGCAGAGGGCTCATCGAACCATTTTCATACCACTTCTCTACCATTCCACTCTCCAATGGCACGTGGGAAAAAGGAACATCTAAATCTTTCCGTTAGAGCTCTGATTTCTCTTATTTTATTATGGTGATCATTTCTCCCTACGTAGGTGGGCGTCAACAAAATATTTTAGCATTCGGAAGAGAACGTTGGTGATTGATATTTCGTAAATAGATCTCGCCCCAAAGAAAACCGCCTTTGTTTCAGTGACTGCCATCCCAACTCGCGCATCATGTCAGCGGTACTCACCCCTATTGCGCGATAACACGAAACGGGCTGCCCTTCTTTGCACTTTTTCGATGTCCTCCGTCAATCCTACCTGGTAAGGATCCCACACCGTGCAGCAATATTCGAGCAGAGGACGGAAAAGTGTAATGTAGGCTGTCTCTTTAGTGGGTCTGTCGCATCTTCTAAGTGTTCTGCCAACAAAGCGCAGTCTTTGTTTCGCCTTCCCTCTGTAATAGATTAGGTAATATGTGTGTTCTGAAATCAGAACTTACTCAGGTGGTGTGTAGGGGCAATTCTACTATAGCGTATTTTAGTGTCTGCAGTTTCCCTTGTTTAGCAGCAATCGTGGTTGTTGTAGAGTGAATGTGTGTGTCTTTATTCTTGTAGTCTTGTGCACGATTATTGCATTGCGATCACTGTGTGTTGCTCTGTCATCTACTTGTCAGTCAGTGATGTGTGTTACAGATGTTCCATTTGCTTATGAAATGTCTATGTTACTGATACCTCCGGCAGTTCCACGGTGTGTCGGGGCTTGCCTTGCGTTATTGGGCACAAAAAGGCTGCTCTCGTTTCCGATGTCCGTTATTACCTGTTCTTTGGCATCTGTCCTATCAGCATGCCAGAGTGCTGAGCGTGCGTTCATGTCCGCGACTATGAGTAGTCTTTTGTCCATGAAGAAAGCTGCTATCGTGCGTATATGCGACTGTCCATGACTCCCTTCCCAGTGTAATATCTGCTGTTACAAGGTGTTGAACACATAGTTATGTTATTTTTGTCTCTGTAATTCCTGTTTGTGTTACCACTATAGCTGCTTTTGCGTCCTTTACCCCTGTAATTGTCATGCGTTGTGTTGGGACACCAGGTATTCTACCGTCACGCGTGTAGGCTTCCTGTAAACAAGCGACACCCGCCTGTGCTTCGTCCATCAGCTTGCTTACTCCTGCACTAACCATTGTATTTCTCTTACTTCTGTCACTAAGTCCTTGTAAACGCTGTTTAGGTCCAAAGCCGCTTACTTCCGTGCCCCCCCCCCCCCCCCCTCCAGGAGTCTACAGAGCTCTCGTTTCTCAGTTGGGAGGTTTATGTTTGTAGGACCACGCGATCAGTCTGTCCCATAGCAGGGTGACACATTTTATTACCTTCTGGTTGATTAAGTCGTGTTACTAACCGTAGGGCAGATTGAAATACATCTCTTGTTTTCGAGCCTGCTTCAGCGTAGAACCTCCTCAAGGTCCCTGTAGTCAATTGTTGTCCCTTTGTTGTCTTCCTGTTTACTGTACGAATTTTGTAATATGTTGGTCTGCTCATTTGTGTCTGTCGTTAGTGCTTCTGTGGTACTCGTGTTTGCCTTTGTTATTTGTTCTCTGTTGCTTGTGTCCTCTAATACGTCGTGTTTGTTGTCTTATTGGTGTATTTTTAGCAGTTTTGTTTATCTCTGTTGTTTGCTGGCGGGTATGCCGTGCGTCAGTTCTTGGTTTATCTGATAACTGCATGTTTTCAGTATGTTGTTTGTCCTTTGTAATTCCTGTCATGGTGACGTAACATTCCTGTTTGTTTCTGTTGTTTTAGTCTCAGATTCTTGTCTGTTTCAGTCATGAGTACTTCTGCTATGAACAAAGTGTACTGGTTTTATCTACAATATGTACTTTGTGTTGTCTTTGATTTTGGTTATTGATGATATTGTGTTGTTTTGTACACTCGTCTTTGTTGTTGTGTTTGCTTCTTGTCCTGGCGACTTCTGTGTATCATAGTCATGCTCTAAGTGTGTAAGAACGTTTGTCAGATGCCTTGCCGTACTTGCATGTTTCTCTGATTTGCGTAATTTTGTTGATTTTTCGTTGTTACTGCAGACAGCTGCGTCTTCCAGCTCCTCCATCCTTATAAGAATCGCAGTCTGGAAGGATACCTGCTGAAACATGTCACGTTTAAGCTGCCTAACTACGCAGTAGTCAATGGCACATTGTATACATGCATAATCAGTATAGTCTCTTATAAGAAGGCATTCAAATGGTTCAAATGGCTCTGAGCACTATTGGACTTAACATCTATGGTCATCAGTCCCCTAGAACTTAGAAATACTTAAACTTAACTAACCTAAGGACATCACACAACACCCAGTCATCACGAGCCAGAGAAAATCCCTGACCCCGCCGGGAATCGAACCCGGGAACCCGGGCGTGGGAAGCGAGAACGCTACCGCACGACCACGAGCTGCGGACAAGAAGGCAATTGTTCTGCACTATTGCAGATAATGATAGTGACGGCACTGTCTCGATACCTAGTCAGCGGTTTTCTGTAGCCCCATTTTCTGTGTCCGGGCTACCACACGCCGCCAAGCTCTTAAGGCAAGGCTATTTGTGTTCATGCTTGTTGTTGTGATAAGAGGGCGATGATGTGTCTTAGACGTAGCCTAGTCTCATATCAGTGAATGTTGCTGACGTCGTATGCCGTATGGGAAGTCGACTTAATAGCAATGATGTTCAGACTGTGCGCAGCAGGATTTGCATTGTTAGTAGCGTTAGTGCCGCGACTCGCCGTTAGGTGGCTGTACTGGAGCGGCGGCGAGCAGCAGCGTGCGTCACGGCTGCAGTCAGTTGTCGTGGGTCCGGGCAAGATCGGCAGGACTTTACTCGTCAAAACAACAGCAATAGTGCTGCTGCACGGAGAGGTCCTCTTCCACTCTGAAATTGAAGAACATAGTTTGCAAGTTGGAATTCACTGGCGTTTCTGGGTTTGGCCGACGGCCGATGGCGCCACAAATTGTTCAAGAAGTTACTCTTGCCACAGTTGAGAATGCTGGACGCAATGCGCGATCTTCAAGCACTGCACGTGTTGCGTCGGGACAACTGAACACTGAGCAGTCCACCGTTGTTTCGGGGAGCATTAGAGCAACCTCTAGTGCGGTTCCAGACTGTCGTTCATGAAGACGATCGCCCCATTGAGTGACCTGGAACGTAAACGTGGTACGCGATTATCAAATGTTACCTTCTCATGTGGAAATTAAAATATGTTTCTTTCAATGATTTATTCGTTATTTTTTTCCGCATGCCCATACAAATGTTTCATTGTCTTATGGTCAGTTGTTTTTCATGGGGCCCTCTCAAGTAGCGAAAGTGTGATCATTGTTGTTGGTCTTCAGTCCAGAGACTGGTTTGATGCAGCTCTCCATGCTACTCTATCTTGTGCAAGCTCCTTCATCTCCCAGTACCTACAGCACCCTACATACTTCTGAATCTGCTTAGTGTATTCATCTCTTGGTCTCCTTCTACGATTTTTACCCTCCACACTGCCCTCCAGTACTAAATTGGTGATCCCTTGATGCCTCAGAATATGCCCTACGAAGCAATCCCTTCTTCTAGTCAAGTTGTGCCACAAATTTCTCTTCTCCCCCCCCCCCTCCCCCAACTTTATTCAATACCTCCTCATTAGTTATGTGATCTACCTATTTAATCTTCAGCATTTTTCTGTAGCACCACGTTTCGAAAACTTCTATTCTCTTCTTTTCTAAACTATTTATCGTCCATGTTTTACTTCCATGCATGGGTACACTCCATATAAATACTTCCAGAAATGACTTACTGACACTTAAATCTATACTCGATGTTAACAAATTTCTCTTCTTCAGAAACGCTTTCCTTGCCTTTGCCAGTCTACATTTTATATCCTCCGACCATCATCACTTGTTTTGCTCCCCAGATAGCAAAACTCATTTACTACTTTAAGGGTCTCATTTCCTAATCTAATTTCCGCAGCATCACCCAATTTAATTCGACTACATTCCATTATCCTCGTTTTGCTTTTGTTGATGTTCATCTTATATCCACCTTTCAAGACAGTGTCCATTCCGTTCAGCTGCTCTTCCAGGTCCTTTGCTGTCTCTCACAGAATTACAATGTCGTCGATGAACCTAGTTTAATCATACTGGAGTAAATACTCACTCAAAAAGTATACATTGCACAAGAAAGGTAGTTAGACTTATTTGTGGGGTTCTCTCACGTAAATGTTAGAGACATGCCTTTCAGCAGCTGCGACTATTGAACTACTGTACAATCCTTCTTAGTTCGAAGCAACAGAGACGTTGACAAGTACAACACAAGAGGGAAAACTCTTTGCATCACCCTCCAGTGAATCTAATTTTGACACAGAAAGGGGTGAAATACGTAGGTATTAACCTGCTTGGCAATCTACCCATGGAAATGAAATGACTAGCACGTAATAGAACTGTTTCCGCATGTGGATTTCTTATATTTCTCAGTAACAACTCGTTCAAAATCACAGAGAAAGTCTTGTGTGGAAATAAACAGTTACTTTTAGAGAAAAATTATAAATTGCCTCGTAACCTTTATCGTGAATACGGTCTAAGGAAAAAGTAGCAGACTAACTAATTAACTAACTACCAGGAGAGTTCGACCTCGTTTGGGCAAGAAGAACTCTTTTCTTTGTAGCGCAAATAGGGCCTTGATGTCGATGACATTTTGTTTTCATAATGCTACGACATGTGTGCACTATAGCCTAGGTCGAAACTTGCTTTTAAACAGTTCAGTCACAGTAACGTGTCCACTGCTTATGTCAGACGTCTACGTGCGATAACCACTCACAGACGGCGGATGGTACCGCTAGCAGTGGAGGGTATGTGAGTGGAGAGAGAGAGAGAGAGAGAGAGAGAGAGGGGGGGGGGGGAGGGGGGCGGGCGGACTCGAAAAACACTGCAGTTGTTGTAATGCGGAAACAGAGCGATCTATCCGCTACGTTTTCAAACTGTTGGCGTAGACGTCTGAAAGCAAACACACTCCAACAAGTCTGAAGAGTCGAGGCGGGAGGGTATTCCTTATGTGATGTGGCCATTCTGGAGGGTACAGTGGGTCAACGCAAGTATGCATCTATTCTTAGCGGCCGTGTCCACCTCTACGTGCAATTCGTTTTTTGCTGGCCACAGTGGCACACCTGCGATCAGGGCAGTGCAACGTGTTACGAGGCTCGCAGTCTACGTGCGTGCTTCGAAGAGCACCGGGGTGGGTCTGCCGTACTGCCCTGGCTGCCAAACCCCCCGGATTTAAGGCCAGTCGCGAATCTGTGGGAGATGGGGCTGTTTGCGCCGCGGATCCTCAACCGAGAAACCTGGCGCAGCCGCCCACCACGTGGCACACCTGCTGTTCGTATCCTCCCTACCTCGGCCATCGTCAGTAATTTTACTACTTTTGCTGTCTCATTCCTTCAATTCACTTACAATTTCCTCACTGATTTCGGCTACATTCGTTTGCCCTTCTTTCAATTGTGTTAATACTTGTCGTATAACCTCTTTTGAAGACCATCCATCCTGTTCGGCTGATCGTCCAAGTCCTTAGTCGACTCTGCCGGAATTATAACGTCATCCGTAAACCTTAAAGTTTTAATTTCTTCTTCCTGAATTCTAATCACTTTTTCCAAATGTCTCCTTCGTTTCTTTCACTCCTTGCTCAATGTCCAAGTCGAATAACTTTGTGCTGGGCTACAATCGTGTCTCGCTCCTTTCTCGTCTACTGCACCAGCTTTCTGTCCTTCGATTCTTGTGACTATGGTCTTGTTTCTGAACAAATTGTAGGTAGCTTCTCGCTCCCCGTATTTTATTCCTTCTAACTTCAGAGTTCGAAAGAAAATTGTAGCTCATCTCTGCCGAACGCTTTCTCTAGATGTGTCTTTTTTTAAAGTAAGTCGTAAAGTCAGTATTCTCCCGCGTGTTTCTGTATTTCTCTGGAAATCAAAGTGACCTTTCGCAAGGTTGGCTTCTATCAGTTTTTTATATTTTCATGTAGATAATTTGTATTAGTATTTTGCTGCCATGACTTATTAATGCGATGGTTCCATAGTACTCATGTCTATCGGCACTAACCTCCTGAGCAAAAGGAATTATTAAATTATTCTTGAAGTCGAAGGATATTTCACCTGTTCATATATAACAGGTGAAATAGTTTTTTGACAGCTGGCTCACCCATGGAATCATTAAATTCTGAGATGATGTCGTCTAATCCAGAGGTCTTGTTTCAGAGCCTCTTCATCTTCTCCTTCTACAATATTGTCTTCAACTTCATTTCCCTTGCATAGACATCCCTTGTAGATATTCCTCCGTTCCTTCAACTTTCGCTGCATTACTTAGTTCTGGCTTGCCGTTTGACCGGTAAATATTCATACAAAAAATGGTTCAAATGGCTCTGAGCACTATGGGACTCAACTGCTGAGGTCATTAGTCCCCTAGAACTTAGAACTAGTTAAACCTAACTAACCTAAGGACATCACAAACATCCATGCCCGAGGCAGGATTCGAACCTGCGACCGTAGCGGTCTTGCGGTTCCAGACTGCAGCGCCTTTAACCGCACGGCCACTTCGGCCGGCAGATATTCATACAGCTGCTTTTCACCACTCCAGAGGTCTCTTTAATTATCGTGCAAGTAGCATCTGTCTTTCCCTTAGTCGTGTACGTTTCTAGAGATTTGCAGTTTTACTCTATCCATTCCTGCTTAGCCGTTTTGCATTTTCTATCAATCTCATTTTTGTAGTCTTTATTGCTTTTTGCCATCTTAATTTGCTGAATTTTTAAAATTTTCCCCGCCGTCGATAAAATTCGTTACCTTTTGTGCTAGGCAGGAATTTCTACTCTTGTTTATACGTTTCTCTGTTTTCAGAGCCCACAATTGATGCTGAAAGTGTTTTTCAGTTGAAACTTGGTTTCTAAATGTCTGTTACACGTTTATGTAACCTCTGTTATCTACAGATGTCTCATACGTATGCAATCTTCATTCGTGATTCTGAAACCAGGTGTTATCAATCATTAAATCTGACCAGGCGGTTTCCTCTCTTATTCCTGTCCATCAGTCCGTGTTCTCCTACTATTTTTCCATTTCTTCAGTTTACTTTCATTGAATTCCAGTCTCTGTACACAATTAACATTTCGTCTGCCTTAGCGATCCGAATAATTTGTTTTACATCAACATACTGTTTTTCAATCTCTTCGTCATCTTCGAAGCTAGCTAGTATACGGAAAAGAAAATTCTGCTGGAGCAGGGCACCCATTATGCTCCTAGCGATGACGGTGCGGGTAAGGGAACGATATACGCGACGTGCAAAAATTAAAAAAAGCGACCGATGATGGTATCGAAAACAAAGTTTTCACAGCTGCTGCACACATTGTTGAGAGTACCAATGATATTTCACCCCTGGAAGAGTTATTAGGGTTGGAAAGAGTGTAACTACTCGTTTTGCACTGTGGAGACGATTCACAAATTTTTCGTATCTAAAATGAGGTACTCCGTCTGCCCCAGTTCGATGAGAAGACCGTGACGTGCGCAGCGATGAGAGCGCACCTGTCAACACCGCCCCTTTTACTTCCCGCACAGCGTGAGACACAGTGTTTGCAGCGCCCTCATATGTCGTGTAAGAGGCATTGGTGTACCTGGTATAGTTCCAAGCTATCTGAATTGTGTGTCTGGAAACTAAATCGTATTTCCAAGCGTAAGGTGGCTGGAAACTACGCTGAGTGGAAACACAGCTTTTGAAAGTTCTTCTGCGACAGTGGATGGGAGAAATTTAAGACATTTTAATCCGCAGGTGCTGCTTTGCATGGGAGGTACTCTCGACCCTATCGTTCTGGAGGAATGCGGGGAGCCTCTGAAATGCAACCAGCAACAGGGAGCCTGTGTGAATGGCACGTCGTCCTGCGAGACGGTCACCTCGACCATTCAGTGCAACGCCCTGGGCATGTTTCCTGACCCGTACGACTGCACAGCCTATCACATCTGCCCTGTAGTTGGAGAAGAGTCTGTACGGGCAAAGTGTGAGAGTGGGTACGCCTACAATCCCAATACAACGTTGTGCAGGTAAGACATAAAGATCCTCTGACTCCAATGGACTTACCAAATATTGCTCTAAACGAAACTTTGCCTTGATGCTGTTTTGGAACTAAACTATGTAAGGTCACGAATAACAATGTGCAGCGCACGTCTAGACGTTCAGTGGATGGTACCAGTAAGCAAACAAAACATCTGATATGCAGGCTGTATTAACATTCAGTCATTACCTCAGTAGTAGGGTAATGGCGGCATGAGGACAAGTTTTTTTACACAGGTTGCATACATTTAGGGGCAGATATACGTTCAGTGGCAAATCTATAGTTATGCTAATTGATTTATGACCCCCTGAGAGTTCATTTATGACCCTCTGGAGATAACCAGTCCTTACGAGAAACACGCCATGCATTTGCACCATTAATGGGGAAGTTTGTAGACAAATTATGAGCCAACGTTTAGTTAAGGGGTTACGAAAAATACATCCTTTAATTCTGTTGGGCAGCATAAACAGCAATAATCAGTAAGTGAAATCAGATTAAGAGGAGAAAATTGTTAAGATGTTAAAGAAAATCAGTTCATTTTCAAATATCACGTGTTTCACGTTAAAGAGACCTTCTTTTTTAAGGCACACAATGGAGCACAACTGACGAAGTATGGCTTAACTGTCGACACGTTACGTAACTAGTTTTACAAATATATAACATTTTACTCAGTAACTGAAGAATTAACGATTTTCTCAAAACAGCTTTAATATATTGTACAGCACTGAAATATGTACAACTCGCAGTATTTACAAACGCTGTAGAAAACACAGCCTCATGTCTCATGACAACAACAACAGTATGAAGTGCTGGAGACCGCTTGTTGCAATTTCTACAATGCTTGATTCGTTCAGGAGATTCTAAAATCAGTCACTGGATTGAAACGCCGAAAAAAGGTCAATCCAGAAGTCGAAGTTTCGGATTTGGAACGTAATATACTAATATACTGAAGATATGCAGTGTGAATGCTAACGTTCAACATGTAATTGTGACAGTTGCAAAACTGAAATGGTTGAGCGATGCTTTTGGTGAGACAAACCGAAGAATAACGAAGTATTATTAATAAAGTCTCGTCAACTTTTCTATTTCACTACTCGGCACTGGTCCACAACATCACTTCTTATTTTCATTGTTTGATTGGAGCATATATTCTGTTCCAGCAAAAAGCTGACGGACGATGTGTGCACTAACCTTCCGATCGAATGCACCGGACTGGGGGAGACCAACGTGTTCCCTGGCAACGCGAACATATACTACATCTGCGTCGCTGACGAGGACGAAAACTTGTACCCCAGCTTGTACAGGTGTGAGCACGGTGGAGTTTACAATCCGGACTCATACACGTAAGTAATCAGTGGCTGTTGGTGTAATTGAGGTAATAATTTTCATACAGGAAGTTTCACATAAAGCTGACACTACTAAAAACATTACATAACCTATTGAAAATAATGAAATAAGTTTTCAACGTTTTTATTTCAAGCAACGATCGGGAAACTTTGGTACAGTGTTCATACTCTTAACGTTTTCAGTTAGGGAGTTACTGATGAAATACAGAATAAGTAAACTTAAATGCTGTTTTCAGAAACGGTTGAGATCTGTTGAACAGAAGAATAGTAATTATCGTCATCAACGTTTAGATATTCACCGCTGCACAGAGGGCTTTCCCAGACTCCTCCACGCTTATAGGTTTCGACTGTTCGGATCCTTATTCTCCCTGACACGTTTAATGTTATCAATTCGCTTTTAATGACGACTCCGCCTGAATTTTTTTCTTACATACATGAATCAAACACATGACTTCTTTGGTCTACCTACCATCCTCTATATGCCCTGTGTACGTACATTTGATTTTTATTTTGTTCGTAATCATCTCTTTCGCTCTATTTGTTTGTTTTCTGTTTAACCGAGTAGTTGCCAAATCTCGCTGAACAGCGCCCAGGACCCGCGCAGTCTCAAACATGTCTCGTCACCGTAACTCAGAACTGACAGTTCGCACTTGTTTTAAAGGTTTTCATTGAGTTGTGTGGAAATCTTAGCGCTGACAACTCTTACTGAAGTACTAAAAATAATGTCTCTCTCCTCTCTTTGTTTCTTTGCCTTAAACTTTGCTTAATACAAAACCACATTTACTAATTTTGTTACTTGAGAGTCAGTTTGCGTAAATTTCCTTTCGGCTTGTTGATTATGTATTATTTTACTCTTGTTCTCAGACCTCCTTCATACCTTTCGCTATTAATTTCTTATTTCAGTTATTGTTCATCCGCACTATAGGTAAACAGTATAATGTCGCTAGAAAAATGTAGGCAGTTCGGTTGTGTTTCATTGATGCACATACCTCCTCTTCCGCAGTCTAAACATTTGAAAAAATGCTGCTAGAAGAAAATTTGGTGAGAGGTACTGATTCCTGTTTCAGTTTCAAGGTTTTTCAGTCGTGATTAAAGTCTAATGGAAGTTCTAGCGTTGAAATTGTATCAAATGTTTTCTTAAATCCTATGAATCCCGCGCAAAGCTGTAATTGACACTTGTTGCACGGTCCTATTTCATTCACGGCTAGCAAACCGTCTGTTGTGTGTATCCGTTTGTAAAGGCAGCTTGCTCCTTAGTTTGACCCAGCGTATCTTCTGTGCTCTCGGTAACGATTTCTGTGACTGCACCCACAATTCCTTCAATGATCGACCTCCCGTGTGCCAAACAACTTCAAACGTTTCCAGAATGAGATTTTAACTCTGCAGCGGAGTGTGCGCTGTTTTGAAACTTCCTTGATAGATTAAAAGCGTGTGCCGGACCGAGACTCGAACTCGGGACCTTTGCCTTTCGAGGGCAAGTGCTCTTCCAAACAGGACTCACGCCCCATCCTCGAGTCTCGGTCGGGCACACAGTTTTAATCTGCCAGGAAGTTTCATATCAGCGTACACTCCGCTGCAGAGTGAAAATCTCATTCTGGAAACATCCCCCAGGCTGTGGCTAAGCCAT